>NC_057750.1:6718211-6740140 GCF_004010195.1 Chiloscyllium plagiosum | reverse complement strand
GGGGGGTGGGAGGGGGGTGCGTGTGTGTCAGTATTTACAGGGGGTCCCCGTGGGGGAGGGGGGGGGAGTGTTTCAGTATTTACAGGGGATGCGCAGGGGAGTGTGTCAATATCCTCTGGGGTCCTGGGTAGAGGGATCATGAGGAGCACATCAGCTTTATTTAGCAACATCTTACACCGCTCTCCGAACGTCTCTCACTTTTCTGACCCAATGTAATTATTTTGACCACTTCCTCTCACAGATTTTCTCTCAAAGCCCCTTCAATTTCAAACATACACATGCTGTCCCTATCTCTGTCTTTCTCTCTCTCTCTCAAACACACACAAACGCTCTTTACTCACCAATACAACCACCTGATGAAGGAGCGTCGCTCCGAAAGCTAGTGCTTCCAATTAAACCTGTTGGACTATAACCTGGTGTTGTGTGATTTTTAACTTTGTCCACCCCAGTCCAACACCGGCATCGCCAAATCACGAGTACAATTCATAATACTGTTAAGTGTCTCACAAACCCCAACTGACACACTCCCATGTCTCAGGCATTTCTGATACAGACACTCTGCAGAGTGTGCTGGACTCTGTATTTCACACCCACCCTTAGGTGCTATAGCTTTGCTGAGAAATTAGCTTTGGAAAGATGTGTCAGCAGATTTTACTGCATTATGTCAGACTCACTCAAGGTTAAGTTAACAATAGGTCGCATCAAATCATAAAAGGGTTTCTATGAGCTATAATCAAACCAGAAAGTGTTGAGGAGTCTCAGCAGATCTGGTGGTCGAGAAACAGAATCAACGTTTCAGTGCGGTATGACTCTTCTTTGGAACCGAAAGGGGCCTGAAAAAGATGGTTTTTATGCTGTCAATGGAAAGGGAGAGGGGAACCAGTTGTGAAGGTGCCCAGGATTAATGATAAAGGCGGATGTAACAGTGGTAAGGGTGTGATAGAGATGTAAGAAAGGTGTAAATGTTATCAGTGAAAGGAAGAGACTGGGTCCGCCCAACACAACACAAACAAGACACAGCCAGAGCGTGGGGGTCGTTGGGGGCAAGGGGTGGGGGGGGGGGGGGGGGGGTTGGGGGGAGTGGTATGGGCGAAAAAGGGAGGTCAAAGGTCATACTCTGACGTTGTGGAACTCAATACAGAACAACCTCAGTTATCCGAACGTCAGTTGTCTGAGTTTCAGATTATCCGAACAGGATCTCAAGGTCCTGTAAAAACATCGTCTGTTATCCAAACAATCGGTTATCTGAACAATCAGTTATCCGAACAAAATACTCCCCACTGGTCTCGCTCAGATAATCGAGGTTCTTCTGTACTGAGTCCTAGAGGCTTTCTCTCTCTCTCCACAGATGCTACCAGACCTGCTGAGTTTCTCCAGTACTTCCTGTTTTTATTTCAGATTTCTCTCAGTACTTTGCTTTTATCCTCATGAGTTGATATCATCCTGAAAGTTTACAAATGAAGTCATGCTGACAGAGTGGTTATATGATTACTGTTTAGTTTCTGACGAGATTGCCTTGAGT
Organism: Chiloscyllium plagiosum; assembly: GCF_004010195.1. Classification (NCBI taxonomy): domain Eukaryota; kingdom Metazoa; phylum Chordata; class Chondrichthyes; order Orectolobiformes; family Hemiscylliidae; genus Chiloscyllium; species Chiloscyllium plagiosum. The sequence continues at coordinate 6,738,618 of NC_057750.1, read as the reverse complement.
TTGGGTGAGTTTCTTGTGTTGTGTTTGGCTCAATTGAGATCGGGTTGGGTTTGAGTGAGTGTCTTGTGTTGAGTTTGGTTTAATTGAGATTAGGTTGAGTTTAAGTGAGTTTCTAGGGTTGTGTTTGATTTAATTGAGATTGGGTTGGGTTTGGGTCAGATTCTTGGATTGTGTTTGGTTTAAGTAAGATTGAGTTGGATTTGAGTGAGCTTCTTGGGTTGAGTTTGGTTTAATTGAGATTGGGTTGGGTTTGGGTCAGATTCTTGAATTCTGTTTTGTGTGGAAGTGTGATCTTATTGAAACTTATTCTGACTCAGGATAGACACTGGACGCTACCCCTTGTGGGGTTATTGAAGGAGTACATTTACCAATTAAGTCAATGAGGAGAGGTTTCAATCTCTGGGTGGGTCGCTCATTAGTGGTTGACATGTCCTTCTTTGTCCAGTGAATAGTTTAAGTGACATTAATGGATCACAGGGTCAGACAGCCCAGAAGAGGCCCTTCAGCCCACTGAGTCTGCACTGACCTATCTGCATTAGTCCCACTCTCCCTCACTAGGCCCAAAGCCTAGAATGATAAGACATTTCAGGTGCTCATTCATGTGCATTTGTGAAGGTTGTGAGATTTCCTACTTCAGTCCACCTCTCAGGAAGTACATTCCAGATCCCATCCCCCACCCTCCAAGTGAAAACAATTTTCCTCAAATCCTCTCTAAACCTCCTGCTTTTCACTCTAAAATGATGCCCCACCCCTTGTTATTGACCCTTCAACTGAGGGGATCAGCTGCTTCCTATCCATCCAGTCCACGTCCCTCATAATCTTACACACTCCTATCACGTCCCCACTTTACTCTGTAGGAAACATCCCAGGCTCATCCTACCTCTCTTCATCGCTCCATCCCAGGCGACATCCTGGTGAATAAAACAAAGAGCAGGAGAACTGCGACAGTTGCTGGAGAAACTCAGGCAGGTCTGGCAGCATCTGTGTGGAGAGAAACAGAGTCAACGTTTGAAGTCCAGAACTCTTCCGAAGAAGGGTCACTGGACTCGAAATTAAGTTGTTGTTTTCATTCTTTCATGGATGAGAGTGTGGCTTGACCATCCCTCGTTACCCAGAGGGCTGGTAAGAGTCAACCATAACACTGTGGGTCTGGAGTCACATGTAGGCCAGACCAGGTAAGGATGGCAGTTTCCTTCTCGATTGAACCAGATAAGTTTTCTCAACAATCATTAGACCCTGGATTCCAGAATTTTTTTTAAAATTTAACTCAAATTCCACCATCTGCTGTGGCAGGATTTGAGCCCAAGTCCCCAGGATGGTATGTGGGTCTTTGGTCTAATAGTCTCTGGGTTAAAAGTACCGCTAGGCCGTCAACTCAACACCCTACTCTGAACCCTCTCTAGACCAATCTCACCTTTCACATTGTGTGGTAACCAGAACTGCGTACAGTACTGTAGATATGGCCTCACCATAGTTCTATATAGCACCAAGATAACCTCCCTTATAATGTATGCCACAACCGATGGGGCTTGTGTAAGATTTGTGTGGATTTGAGTCAGGGCTTAGTTTGACTGGGTTTGAGTTTGGTTTAGACAGGCAAGATACACATTAACTGGACAAAACCCTGGTTAGACGTCATGTGGAGTAATGTGAGCAAATCTGGGCACTGCCCTCTACAAAGGAAATGGTGGCCTTGGAGGGAGTGTAAAAATGCTACCTGGGCTTCAGGGTTATGAGTCGAGAGTGTGTTGCTGGAAAAGCACAGCAGGTCAGGCAGCATCCGAGGAGCAGGAGAATCGACGTTTCGGGCATAAGAATCCTGATGAAGTGTTTATGCCCGAAACGTCGACTCTCCTGCTCCTCGGATGCTGCTTGACCTGCTGTGCTTTTCCAGCACCACACTCTCGACTCTGACCTCCAGCATCTGCAGACCTCACTGTCTCCTTCAGGGCTGTGAGGAGAGATTATGCAAATGAGGTCTGTTTTCTCTTGAGTTGAGCAGGTTAAGAGGCGATTTGCTTGAAGTCTTCAAGATTATCAACAGGAAAAGATAGGAAAGATAAAGATAAACTATTTCCGCTGGCTGGGGATTCTAGAACTTGGGGCAGAGTCCGAGAATTAGGGCCAGATTGTTCAGGAGAAATGTTAGGAACCTTTTCTACACACAAAGGGTGGGAGAGGTTTGGAACTCTCTTCCACAAGGAATGCTTTCCCTGGAGGGTTTGAAGCTGAGGGGTGACCTTACAGAGTCTTATAAAATCATGAGGGGCATGGATAAGGTGAATAGACAAAGTCTTTTCCCTGGGGTGGGGGAATCGGGATATCTGGTCGGCATGGATGGGTTGGGCCGAGGTCTGTTTCCGTGCTGTACATCTCTATGACTCTATGACCAAACAGCCATGGATGCTGGATCAGTTGTTAATTTTAAATGTGAAATCATTTTATTTTTGCTTAGCAAAAAGGATAAGGCAGTCTGTTGAAGTTAGGCCACAGCTGTCATTGAATGGCGTTAACAGTCTCCAGGGACTGAAAAGCCTACCCCAGTCAGTTAACACGTCTTTTTCTCTTTGGCTCTCTTCCCTCCCAGGCTCATTTGAACAGCTGTCCCTTTCAGACAATCCAGTGCTCACGTTGTCCTGAGATGGTGCAACGACAAGAGCTGAGTGATCACCTAATGTTCAAGTGCAAACATAAAGCAGTGCAGTGTAGACACTGTCAGAAGGAGATGACAGTAGCCGAACTAAAGGTACAGAGCTTTGCGAGTTCAATACAACTGAGGGGCTCGCTTGGGCCATTTGAGACGGTACACCAGAGTCATGGAAACATAAACATAAAGGATAGAAGCAGGAGTAGGCAATTCAGCCCCTCCAGCCTGCTCCGCCACTCAATGGCTAATCATAGAGCTCAATATTCTAATCCCACTGCTCTACCAACCCCTTACCTCCATATCCAGGACAAAGCAGCCTGTTTGATTGGCATCACCTTCAAAATTCCCTCTCCCCCACCACGGGCCTTCTACTGAAGGGATCAAATGATATGGCAGGGTGAGGGAGTGGATTCTGCTGAATGATGGAGCAGGCTTGAAGAAGCTGAATGGCCTACCTTTTATCATAGGATCCCTACAGTGTGAAAACAGGCCCTTTGGCCCAACAAGTCCACACCTACCCTCCGAAGAGTATTCCACCCAGATCCATTCCCCTACCCTATTACTCTACATTTACCCCTAACTAATGCACTCAATCTACACGTCTCTGGACACTATAGCATGGCCAATGCACCTTTGGATTGTGGGAGGAAGCTGGAGCACCCGCAAGAAACCCACGCAGACACGGGGAGAATGTGCAAACTCCACACAGACAGTCGCCCGAGGCTGGAATCGAACCTGGGTCCCTGGCTCTGGGAGGCAGCAGTGCTAACCACTGAGCCACCGTGCCACCCATATTTCCATTGGTGGGCCATTTCATCACCATGACTCCACAATGGGAGGAGTGGGACAGGACAAGATATATTACGGATGGGTCACCCTGTACGTTCAAGATTAGTGTGGTGCTGGAAAAGCACAGCAGGTCAGGCAGCATCCGAGGAGCAGGAGAATCGACGTTTCGGGCAGGAAGCCTTCATGCTGTGCTTTTCCAGCATCACTCTAATCTTGACTCAATTCTCCAGCATCTGCAGTCCTCACTTTTGCCTAGTCTCTCTGTAGATTGTCGACCTAACTGGAGTTTTGTTTAACAAAGCGTTGAACCTTTTTATGAGCTGATGGCATTCAATTTTACCCCTTTAGGCACATGAAGAGAGTGAGTGCCTATCTTCTCTGGTCGCTTCTCCAAAACCCTGTGGGGCGCGTGGTCACAGGACTGAGGTAAGAGAGCCCTCTCAGTTTACAGAGCTACCTCGGGGGGTTTTCAGACAGAAATGCAAAGCTACAGAAAGCAAAAGGTAATTGTTTTTTAAGAAAATTCACTCACGAAATGAGGGTGTCCCTGGCTAGGCCAACATTTATTGCTCATCCCTAATTGTCCCAGAGGGCAGTTAAGAGTCAACCCCATCACTGTGGTTCTGGAGTCACATGTTGGCCTGACCAGGTAAGGGTGGCAGATTCCTTCCCTAAAGGACCTTACCATCCTTGCCTGGCCTGGGCCTACACATGGCTCCAGACCTACAGCGATGGGGTTGACTCTTAACTGCCCTCTGGGGCAATTAGGGATGGGTAATAAATGCTGGGCCTAGCCAGGGACGCCCTCGTTCAGTGAATGAATTTGAAAAGTGACCCAAACTGGAGGTTAATTCGGGATCCTGTGCCTCAAGAGTCAGTGCCAGGAAGATGCCGAGGCGAGGGTGAGTTATCTGACACACCAACCTCCGAAACAACCCCATCCATTCGCGCCCCTCCCCCTAGGTGACGGAGGTTGGAAATTGAGTCTTGGGGATTGATCGCCACCTCAAACTCCATCAGAGCAAGTCACCCCTTCCCCCTGAGGAACAGCCTTGGCTGAGGATGGAGGATCAAGTCTTCCTTTGATAGGTCTCTGGCACAGCCTCCCTAAACCCATCCTCCTCACTATCTCTGTCCATGTATTGCTGAGGCCTAGCTATTCAAACAGACCAGTTACTGCTAACCCCTGTGATTTTCGAAAGCACTGTGCTATGTTCCGCTGCACTGAGGGCTCTGCGCGATGAAACGTTGAACTTGGGTGGGACCACATGGTTGTCCATTCAGTGGGGTGTTCACTGCTGAAGATTCACCCATAGGTGGGCAACTCCTTCTAAAGGTAAAAATAATGACTACAGACGCTGGAAACCAGATTCTGGATCAGTGGTGCTGGAAGAGCACAGCAGTTCAGGCAGCACCCGAGGAGCAGCGAAACCGATGTTTCGGGCAAAAGCCCTTCATCAGGAACTCCTCCTAAATACTCACCCACCCCCTCAGCACCATTCGGAATGTAGTCTCGACCCTACCCTTTTCTTACCTTAAAGGCAAGTGTTGCATTCCATATCCAATTCGATTGGTCGAACTTTAAAGCAAAATGCACTTTATTCATCCACTATAATTAACATACAACCAAGAAAGAAGGAATTGAAATAACCTAATTCTATTGGAAAACTTAACAGAATGATGGGGCGGCACAGTGGCTCAGTGGTTAGCACTGCTGCCTCCCACAGCAGGGGCGTGGGTTCGATTCCAGCGTCGGGCGACTGTCTGTGTGGAGTTTGCACATTCTCCCTGTGTCTGCGTGGGTTTCCTCCGGGTGCTCCGGTTTCCTCCCACAGTCCAAAGATGTTCAGGTTAGGTTGGATTGGTTGTGCTAAATTGCCCTATAGTGTTCAGGGACGTGTAGATTAGGTGCATTATTCAGAGTAATGGGGAACGGGTTTGGGTGGGTTACTCTTCGGACTGTGGGTTTGGACGTGTTGGGCCAAAGGGCCTGTTTCCACACTGTAGGGATTTTATACAATAGATGTGGTAGCTTATACTAACTAACTGTTCCAATACTGTAACATCCCTTGGCACGGTGGCTCAGTGGTTACCACTGCAACCTCACAGCACCAGGGTCCCAGGTTTGATTCCACCCTCGGGCGACTGACTGTGTGGAGTTTGCACATTCTCTCTGTGTCTGTGTGGGTTTCCTCCGGGTGCTCCGGTTTCCTCCCACAGTCCAAAGATGTGCAGGTCAGGGTGGATTGGCCGTGCTAAATTGCCCGTAGTGTTAGGTGCATTAGTCAGAGGGAAATGGGTCTGAGTGGGTTACTCTTCAGAGGGAATCTAAAAAAAAAAGGCAACTTCAGACACAGATTGTCTCACATGCGACTCCAGCAGCCCAGGAGGAGAATGCCCTGCTTTTAGCTGTAACCAGGAGAGGGACAAAAATAGTTTCCACCTCTTGAAGATCCCTGGTGAAAGCTAAAACTAATGGTCCTGTTTCTGTGGGAGCTTGACCACGCCCGGCCAGCCTGCTTCTATTGTTTCAACTTTAAAACAAACCCTAAGGCTTTACCTGCTGACTTTCTAAGTAGACAGCCGTCTTAAAGCCTCTCTTCAAAAAAAAAACTGGGACAAAATAACCTCTTCAAGCCATGGCTTTGTTGCAGTAAATGGCACTTGCTGTGTTGGTGAGACATAGATGTTTGTCTCTGAGAAGGCTGAGGGGAGAGGAGTAAATCACTGAAATGTTTAAATTCCTCAACAGCAGGGCAGGTAGATCAAATGGTTAAGTAGGCAGATGTGATACTTGTCTTCATTAGCAGAGGTGCAGATTAGGGAGATGATGCTAGAACTGTATAAAACATTGAGTCAAGGTTAGAGTGGTGCTGGAAAAGCACAGCAGGTCAGGCAGCATCCAAGGAGCAGGAAAATCAACATTACAGGCAGGAGCCCTTCAACAGGAATTCCTGATGAAGGGCTTTTGCCCGAAACATCGATTTTCCTGCTCTTCGGATGCTGCCTGACCTGCTGTGCTTTTCCAGCACTACTCTAATCTTGACTCTAATCTCCAGCATCTGCAGTCCACACTTTGCCCTGTATAAAACATTGGTTCTCCCACAGCGAGAGTATTGTGTGCAGTTATAGGAGGGATGTGACAGCACTGGCGAGGGTGCAGAGAGAGATTTAGCAGGGGGTCATCTGGGCTGGAGAGTTTTAGTCATGACAAGAGTTTGGGGTTATTTCCCTTGGAAGAGAGTGGGGGACATAATTGCAACCCTCTGAAGAGCATCCCAGCTCCCCTACCCTATATTTCCCATGGCTAACACACCTAACCTGCTCACTACGGGCAATTTAGCATGGCCAATCCACCCCAATTAGCACACCTTTGGACGGTGAGAGGAAACTGGAGCAACCCCACGCAGACACAGAGAGAATGTGCAAACTCCACACAGACAGTCGCCCGAGGGTGGGATTGAACCTGGGTCCCTGGTGCTGTGAGGCAGCAGTGCTAACCACTGTGCTACCATGCCGCCACAGGTGGTGGTCGCTTTTCACCGGCACAGACTGAATGGGCCGAACGGCCTTTTTCTGTGCTGTTCCTCTACGAACAGATGGATTGCTAGAGTTAACATCCTCCCCCTCTGTTCTGTTTTTGCGACTGTGAGCCCTGTACCAGGTATCGGAGCACCCGGGCAAGTTGTCAGTTGTCATGTAACTGGCATCATTTCCACTCTCCCCACCACCACCATCATACACCCCCACCCCCCCGGGTATCAGAACGTTGCGGGCTGGAGTTCCATGCTTGCAGGTTGAGCACAGGATACGGAGCCGGAGACTCCCGGCCTAGTCCTGGGGGCGTGTGACACTGTCCCAGCAATGTTCTATGTTCTATGTTCAAGATCACTAGCAAAAGCTAAAACTAATGGCCCCGTTCCTGTGGGAGCTCGACCACGCCCAGCCAGTCTGCTTCTATTATTCCAACTTTAAAACAAACCCCAAGGCTTCACCTTCTGACTTTACAAGTAGACAGCTGTCTTAAAGCCTCTCTTCAAAAAAAAACTGGGAAAAAAATAACACCTTCTCTGCCACACCTCCCCCCCACCCCAACACCCCGGGAGGGAGGCATGTGGGAAAAGAAGCACTTGTATAGGAGGGGCAAAATAAAAGGGAGTGCATTCTTACAGAAAAAGCAACATTTGAAATGTCATAACTTTCAAGGCTGCGGGCCTAGTGGGACTCCTGTGGACGGGCTGGCACAGACTTGATGGGTAGAAGGGTCTGTTTTGTGCTGAGTGACCCCGTGAGCTCCCCATTCACACACACCAGCCAATTTGGTATCCTGTCAATGATTCACCCTTCCTGTCAAAATCCTGAAATTCTCTCCCTCAGGGCATTGTGGGTCAACCCACAGCACACTGACTGCAGCGGTTCAAGATGGTGGGTCACCCCCACCTTCTCAAGGAGGCAATTAGGGACGGGGTGATAAATCCTGGGCCGGACAGCGACAGCCACTTCCTATGAGTGACTTTTAAAAAAGGTACACTTGACAAGGTGGCCAGAGTGGCAGATGGAGTTTAATTTCGATAACTGTGAGGTGCCGCATTTTGGGAAAGCAAATCAGAGCAGGACGTATACACTTAATGGTAAGGTCCTGGGGAGTGTTGCTGAACAAAGAGACCTTGGGGTGCAGGTTCATAGCTCCTTGAAAGTGGAGTCGCAGGTGGATAGGATAGTGAAGAAGGCNNNNAGGACATTGGTTAGGCCACTGTTGGAATATTGTGGACAGTTCTGGTCTCCCTGCAAAGGAAGGATGTTGTGAAACTTGAAAGAGTTCAGGTAAGATTTACAAGGATGTTGCTGGGGTTGGAGGGTTTGAGCTACAGGGAGAGGCTGAACAGGCTGGGGCTGTTTTCCCTGGAGCATTGGAGGCTGAGGGGTGACCTTATAGAGGTTTATAAAATCATGAGGGACATGGATAGGGTAAATAGACAAGGTATTTTCCCTGGGGTGTGGGAATCCAGAACTAGAGGGAATAGGTTCAGGGTGAGAGGGGAAAGATTTAAAAGGGACCTAAGGTGCAACTTGTTCACACAGAGGGTGGTACGTGTATGGAATGAGCTGCCAGAGGAAGTGGTGGAGGCTGGTACAATGACAGTGTTTAAAAGGCATCTGAGTGGGTATATGAATAGGAAGGGATTAGAGGGATATGGGCCAAATGGAACTAGATTAGCTTAGGATATCTGGTTGGCATGGATGAGTTGGACCGAAGGGTCTGTTTCTGTGATGTATATCTCTATGACACTATGACTAGATTACTGAGATAAATCCACATGTGCAGTTTTAATTCCGCTCGGTTTTTGGCTTTGAATCAAAACCTGTGCTGAAAGAAAATATTGACCCTGCTACCAGAGACCAGAAAGAGGCCAAAGTTTGTCTCTCCAAATGTGCAAGTTGGCTGTTTTTCTTTCTCTGTCTCTTTACATTACAACCGTGACAGCAGTTCAGAATTATTTCTTGCTTGTCAGGCGCTGTGGTGTCAGGCAGAAAGACATTTGGAGACACAAACTTCGGCCTCTTTCTGGGCCCCGGTAGCAGGGCCATTAATGGAAGCCATTTTCTTTCAGCACAGGTTTTGATTCAAAGCTGAAGGCCCAGCGGAATTTAAAACTGCACATCTGTGGAAACTCTTACAGCTCTTTTCTCATTTCTCAGTTTCAATTTCAACCTCCTGTGTAATAGACGTTACAGTGTTGACATTCTGTCGGGAATTCCCCTTCGAGTTGAATGAAAGAACATCCTTCAGAATCCTCTGAGACTAGGCCGCGCTCTCTTTGTGCTTCTGTCTTTCGCCTTGCCGTGAGCAACAGGAGGAGGCTGTTCAGCCCCTCTGTTCCCTGTTCTGCCCTTTGGCTAAAATCTTGCCTGGTTTTTGCCCCCGACAGCGTTAGCTTCTTTGAATGACCTCACCCTGAAAGAGCCACCAGGACATTGCGTTGAAATTTCCCGTCAACCTCACATTTATTTCTCTGGAAGGTTTTCCACATTGTCAATGACCCCCTTTTTTTTTTGTGAGTCCTAACATCAGGCCTGAGTCCTGAGGTTTAGTTCCTGTCAGATAGGCAGCCGAGGCCCAAGATTTACCGTGCTCTTGGATCTCGTTCTGAGTCTGAGTGTCACTCCCAGTCTTGAGTACAACTAAAGCTGCCATTTCAGCGCAGTGCCTATGGGGGGGCACTCAGATGCATCATTAAACTGTCCGTCCTTCTCTAAGGTGAAACGTAAGAGATACGAGAATCCATGGCAAGGTGCCTCAGTGGTTAGCACTGCTGCTTCATGGTGCTAGGGGCCTGGGTTCGATTCTACCCTCAGGCCACTGTTCTGTGTGTGAGTTCCCTCCGGGTGTTCCAGTTCCCTCCCACAGTCCAAAGAGGTGCAGGTTAGGTGGATTGGCCATGGGAAATTGCCCGTAGTGTCAGGGGATGCACAGGTTAGGTGGATTGGCCATGCTAAATTTCCCACAGTGCCCAGGGATGTGTACGTTTGGGTGGATTGGCCGTGGGGAACGCAGGGTGACAGAGATGGGGGGAGAGGGTCTTCACAGGGTCGGTGTAAACTGCTTCCACACTGCAGGGATAACACGAGGAACAGAAGAATCGGGTCCTGATACATGTCGCTCAATCGACTTTGCAAAAACAGATTAGCTGAGTCATTCTCACGTTGCAGTTTGTATGGGAGCTTGCCGTGTCCAGATTGGCTGCTGTGTTTCCCACCGTGCGTTTCCAAACGTCTTTCTGTCTGACAGACCTAAGAATGGCTTTGAAATGGTGTCACGGTTGTAACGTAAAGGGGAGAAAAAGCAACCAATTTACTCTCAGCAAACTCTTCCACGTGTGAGATAATCTATTGGCTGCTCATAAAAACGACTCCATGAGCTGTTAAATAGGTTGGGATGCCGTCTGGTTGTGAAAATAAATCCAAGTCTGTCTTTTGTACGTCTAGTCTTCCCTTGTTCTGGATGCCCCATTTTGTTTTGAAGATATCTGCAAAGAGGGACAAATTGCCAAGGCTTCTGACCTTGGACACTATCAGGACACATACACAAGAATGCCAAATTTCCAGCGATTCCAACGACTTACAAGACAGGGAAAAAGATGCTGATTGAGAAAGACATTGCCATTGGGAAAGCAATGGGGATCTATAGAATCCCTACAGTCTAGGAGCAGGCCATTTGGCCCATCAGGTCCATACTGACCCTCCAAAGAGCATCCCACCCTATCCCCATAACCCTGCATTTCCCATGACCAATCCGCCTAGCCTGCACATCCCTGAACACTACAGGAAATTTAGCATGGCCAATTCACCCTAACCTGCACATCTTTGGATTGTGGGAGGAAACCCACACAGACACAGGGAGAATGTGCAAACTCCACACAGACAGACGCCCGAGGCTGGAATCAAACCCGAGTTACTGGTGCTGTGAGGCAGCAGTGCTAACCACTGAGCCACCGTGCCATCCTATAGACTCCCCAAGCTCCAGGGAACAAGATCAAAAGTCAAACAACACCAGGTTATAGAACAATAGGTTTATTTGAAATCACAATGACTTCACCTGATGAAAGAGCGGCGCTCCGAAAGCTTGTGATTTCAAATAAATCTGTTGGATTATAACCTGGTGTCATGTGACCTCTGACTTTGTCCACCCCAGTCCAACACTGGCACCTCCACATCATGGGAACATGATACAAGACTGGAACCTCTTCCTTTTGTTTGAGAGCAATGGGTGTCAATTCTAGCAAGCACCTCACCAACCAATCAGCACCCTTCCTTTCCTGCAGAATAATCTGTTGCCTCTGCTCAAAGTTTGGCATTCTTGTATTGGTCCTGATGAGTGTAATGTGAGAAACATCAATAATATGCCTCTCTCTTCAGCAGTGATGCCAAGACTGGTGTCTCTCCAAGTCTGTACAGGACATTGGTTAGGCCACTGTTGGAATATTGCGTGCAATTCTGGTCTCCTTCCTATTGGAAAGATGTTGTGAAACTTGAAAGGATTCAGGAAAGATCTACAAGGATGTTGCCAGGGTTGGAGGATTTGAGCTATAGAGAGGGGCTGCAGAGGGTGGTACGTGTGTGGAATGAGCTGCCAGAGGATGTGGTGGAGGCTGGTACAATTACAACATTTAAAAGACATCTGGATGGGTATATGAATAGGAAGGGTTTGGAGGGATATGGGCTAAATGTTGGCAAGTGGGACTAGATTGGGTTGGGATAGGTGGTCGGCATGGACGGGTTGGACCGAAGGGTCTGTTTCTGTGCTGTACATCTCTATGACTTTGTGACTTTAAGTCGGGTTAAGTTACAGAGAGCTAATTATTTCTTCTCTCGTTTCCAGCTCAAAGGTCCCATGTCAGAGTATCTCAAGGCTGAGGGGTGTTGCAAATTTAGCAGCTACGGGTGTACGTTTAAGGTGAGTGCCGTTTCCGAGAGACAGCATGTCAAACCAGCGGGATTGCAGACTGAGGTGGTGGAAGTGCAGGTAGCGTAAAGGGTTAGTGCTCAAGTATGTACATAACAAATCCCGTCAGTGGTGATGTAAACAATTGCGTAATGGATAGAAGAGAAATGAGACTTTGTGAACCTTGCTCTGCATCTAAAAGTGTACATCTTTCATAGAACGTTGAATAGACAGCTAAAAAGACGTCCGAACTACCTAAGTAAATGTAGAACACCTAATCCCTTCCAAATCTCAGCACCAATATTCCAGAATCCATAGGGCTCCCCCCCACCACCCCCATTTTGCGAATGGATTGAACTAGAGTCAACATGGAGAGAATGCGTTCACTTGTGGAAGAGTCCAAATTTAGGGGCCATAAGCGCAAGAGAGTTAGTCTTAAATCCAGACTGAAAATAAGATAAAATTGCTTCACGCAGAGGGTTTTCAGGATCACTACCACAGATATGACCATGGGTTGATCATCCAACTCAATAACCCCTTCCCATTGCTCCCCCACATCGTTTGATTCCTTTTGCCCCAACTGCTACATCCAAATCCTTCTGGAAAACATCCAATGTTTTGGCTTCAACCACTTTCTGTGGTAGAGAATTCCACGGGCTCCCTCCCCCACTCTCTGGGTGAAGGCCTCATCTCAGGCCTACCCTGTCTCCTTAGACTGTGAGGTTTAGGCCGATATCTGCAGAAAGGAAAGGAGATGGATACAGGAGAGAAAAGGGGGACAGGCAGAGATGCTGAAACGATGTGGCTGGAATGGAAGGAGTCTCATGCTGGGTATAAACCCCAGCGCTGACCCGTTGGGCCCAACGGCCTGTGTCCACGCTGCCTAGCTCTCGATAACTCTTCAGAGGTTTCCCGGAAAGTGAAGAAACGGGGCTGGTTCTGTTTGCAAATGTAAAGGGGCCTAGCTGAAGATGTTGATGGCCTAGAAAGCACTGACGATGCTGATCAAGCCCAACTCCTCCCTCCCTGCTCCTTGGTCATGATAAGACATATAAATTCTCCCAAAGAGGAAAACTGGGAAGTTAGGAGTAAACGATCACCCAAAGAATAATAAATTTGAGGAATGATGTTCACTGAAGTAGTCATTGTCAATGGCTCATATTCAAGAGAGCAGTATATCACTCACGGAGAGTAAGGTTCAGGTGGGAGTCAACATTGAGTGAAACGACCATATTCCTTGGAGTTTAAACCGAATTGGGGCTGATCTTGAAATGTACAGAATTCCATGAGGTCTCAACAGGGTAGATTCTCATTGGCTGTTAACCCTGGATAGAGGGTCTAGAATAAAGTGGGTGGGGAGGGTTGTCGCAGTCTCAGGGTGAGGGTTGGCCATTTTGGACCAAGATGAGGGGAAATGTCTTAACCTTGGAGGCCTGTGGATCTTTGGACCTCTCTACCCCTGAAAACCCGACGTGTTCGACACATTGAATAATATTAAGCCAGAAATCGATGGAGGGGAGAGTATGGGGAAATAGAGTGGAGTTATGTTGACGGCAGGAGCAGTCATGACGGGCTGAGTGGCCCGCAGCTGCTGCTGTGATGTTAGACCCCGGGCCCCGAATCCTGGGACAAACCATAGACAGAGCAAGGTTTGCTCATCCGTGATGACATTAAAATGCGTTCTTCTTTCGTGAAACAAACAGGGAACAAGTCAAAGGACCAAAGAACACGAAACACAGTCGGTGGAGCAGCACTTGCTGCTGGTGCTGCTAAGAAACAAGGCCCTGGAGGAGAAGGTAAAGGATAACAGGCCGGGCAGCATCATTCTTGATTCACACGCACTCCTACGCTGTCCGGATTGAAATGCAATCGTGTACCATGTTCTTCTCGGTCTGCCGTTGTCATGTGACCTCAAGCGTAAGGCTTATACACACACAAGGTCACCCCAATGTCTTAGGCCAGACAGCAAACTCCCTGGTTGCCCCTAGACGTGACAATCCCTACAGTGCAGAAAGAGGCCAGTTGTTCCATCGAGTCCACACCAACCCTCCGAAGATCGTCCCACCCAAAGCCTGGAGCTCCACTTGCACATCCCAGGGCACTATGGGGCAATTTAGCACGACCAATCCACCCTCACCTGCACATCCCAGGGCACTATGGGACAATTTAGCATGGCCAATCCACACTAACCTGCACATCCCAGGGCACTATGGGACAATTTAGCATGGCCAATCCACACTAACCTGCACATCCCAGGGCACTATGGGACAATTTAGCACGGCCAATCCACACTAACCTGCACATCCCAGGGCACTATGGGACAATTTAGCACGGCCAATCCACCCTAAACTGCACATCCCAGGGCATTATGGGACAATTTAGCACGACCAATCCACCCTAACCTGCACATCCCTGGGCACTACGGAACAATTTAGCACAGCCAATCCACCCTAACTTGCAAATCCCTGGGCACTGTGGGACAAGTTAGAATGGCCAATCCACCCTGACCTGCACATCCCTGGACACTGTGGGACAATTTAGCATGGCAAACCCACCCAACGTGCACATCCCTGGGCACTATGGGACAATTTAGCACGGCCAATCCACCTTAACCTGCACATCCCTGAACACTATGGGGTAATTTAGCACGGCCAATCCCCCCTAACCTGCACATGCCTGGGCACTACGGAACAATTTAGCATGGCCTATCCACCATATCTTGCACATCCCTGAGCACTGTGGGACAATTTAACATGGCCAATCCACCCTAACCTGCACATCCCTGGGCACTATGGGACAATTTAGCACGGCCAATCCACCCTCATCTGCACATGCATGGGCACTATGGCCAATTTAGTGAGGGAGGGTGTGGTGAGGGAGTGGGTAGTTGAGGGATGGCGTAGTGAGTGCGGGGGTGATGAATAAAGGGCGAGCTGAGGGGTAAATGGGGTCAGGGGGTGTTTGGTTCTGCAATGTTCACATGCCTTGGCTGGGAACTGGGTCAGTGAGATGTGTATCTGACAGACTCTCATTGGCTCGTAACCTCTTTGCCCTCGCTGTTTCTTACCAAGAATTTGAGATATTTGCATATTGATAAATGCGGTGTGCTCTCTGTCTCCCGGTGCCATCAGCAGTTTCACTGATAACTTCCTCTGGCTCTCAACCCCTTTCAAAACTCTCTCCTTCCTACCCTCTCCCCTGCCTGTTCCTGAATCCTCTTCTCTCCCAGACTCTGCCTTTCCCTAATGCCTGAATCTCGGAGCAATTTGAAAGCGGCGTTAGGATGCAGGAAACGGGGATAGATTGACAAGCAGACAGAGGGTCTGCTAGGACAATGTATGATAGAAATGGAGGCCATTCGGCCCAAACCAGGCCGTGCTGATCTTCAAGCTTCACTCGCGCCTCCTCCTCATCTCAATGTCCATCGTCACTCTCTGACCCCCTCTCCCTCACCTGATTATCCGTCCTCCAACACACCCAAACCTTTCACCTCCCTGTGGAACTGAGCTCCATATTCTCCCCACTCTCTGGGCAAAGACGTTCATGCTGAACTCCTGATGGGATTTTCTTGGGAATTAACCTATATTGACAGCTTCCAGTTACGCACACCCCCTCCCACAGTGGGAAACAACTCAACTGGAGCATTTCACATTCTTAAAATCCTTGAAGGGATTTCACCTTGGTTTCAGCACAGGTAACGCAGTAGTTAGCACTGCTGCACCCAGAGACCAGGGACTCGGGTTCCATTCCACTCACAGGCAACTGTCTGTCTGTGTGGGCTTTCTCCAGGTGCTCTGGTTTCCTCCCCCAGTCCAAAGGCGTGCAGGCTAGGGTGGATTTCTTTTTTATTAGATTAGATTCCCTACAGTGTGGAAACAGGCCCTTCAGCCCAACAAGTCCACACCGGCCCTCCGAAAAGCAACCCACCTAGACCCATTCCCCTACATTTACCCCTGACTAATGCACTTAACACTACGGGGAATTTAGCATGGCCAATTCAACTGACCTGCACATCTTTGGACTGTGGGAGGAAACCCACGCAGACACGGGGAGAGTGTGCAAACTCCACACAGACAATTGCCCAAGGCAGGAATTGAACTCAGATCTCTGGCGCTGAGGCAACAGTGCTAACCACTGAACCATTGTGCCGCCCCACTTGGTAATGCTAAATTGCCCCATAGTGTCTAGGGATATGCAGGTTGGGATGGATTGGCCATGCTAAATTGTCCCATAGTGCCCAGGGATGTGAAGGTTAGGATGGATTGGCCATGCTAAATTGCCTATAGTGTTCAGTTATGTGCAGGTTAGGGTGGATTGGCCATGCTAAATTATCCCATAGTGTACAGGATTGCGCAGGTTAGGGTGGATTGGCCGTGCTAAATTATCCCATAGTGTACAGGGATGTGCAGGTTAGGGTGGATTGGGCGTGCTAAATTGTCCCCAAAGTGCCCAGGGATGTGCAGGTTAGGCCATGAGAAGTGTAGGGTGACAGGGATGGAATGGGTTTGTGCGATACGCTCTTCAGAGTGTCAGTGTGGCCTCAATGGGCCGAATGGCCTGCTTCCACACTATAGAACTTCTATGATCCGCAATAGTTCTCTCCCGGAATTCATTTTCCAAGATAATGGAATCCTAGCCAGTGAGGAGCATCACGTTACTGGTATTTATTTTGTGAATGATCTCAGCCCCCTCCCCAGTGTCTCTCATTTAAAATGACGACCCAAAGCTCAGGCAGGGTTCTGAGGCTGGGATAGTGAAGGCTCAATACGGGGTATTCAGAAGGAATCACCAGTTTTACACGCCCAATTCAAGTCTCCTATGGCTCAAGTTCTGAACTAGTTGGCCTTTCTTACTCTGAGCCGGAAAAGCTGAGCTCAATCTGGTGTTGTCACTGAATTCCCCTCCAATTCATCTAAGGGTCCCAGTCTGGATAAGTGGCGCAGTGGGTAGTGTCCCTGTCTCCTGGTTCGGGTTCCCATGCTGGTATCCATGGAAGACATGAAGCCACGTATCAAGTTGTAAGTCCTATCAACAACTATGAATGGTGGGCTGTAAGATAGGGAGAGTTTCCTGGTTAACCATGGGATGGGGAAGAAACTTGGAACCTGTACCATCACTGTCCATTGCTCTGGACTCACAATGAGCAGGTAAAACTAAGCAGTGAGGCAGAGTAAGAGGCTATAGGTCAATGCAGCAATCAGGAGGCACGGGTTAACCTTGTAGAGAGGCCAAAGAATCCTCGGGGGATTGGAACTTCTGAAAGAGTGTTCCGTTTCATCCACAGGTCTCCGAACTCGAGAGCGAGATCATAGAGAAACACAGTGTCTTACAAAAGCTGGCCGGTCAGATTCCGAAAATGGAGAAGGAAATGTCTTTGACGAACCAATCGGTGAACAGAAGTGAGATCAAATTGAACCAGTCACAGGTCAGTTCTATAACCAGGGAGGGAGAAAAAAAAACACACATTGGGATCGACAGCGCAACACAAAAGCCAACCAATAACAGGCTCCCTTCAATGGCTGTTTACCAAGATTGACCAATCACAAGTTACTTCCACAGGATGCCTGAGCCAATTGTGAATCAGCTTCATCAGGCTGACTCTACCAAGCCTTGTCTCCATGTAACAGTGAGGGGGGCAGGCAATGGCTGAACGCAATTATTGCTGGACTGTTAAGCCAGCGACCCAAGTAATGTTCTGGGGACCTGGGTTCAAATCCTGCCACGGCAGATGGTGGAATTCGAATCCAATATAAACCTGGAATTAAGAGTCTAAAGATCGTGAAAGCCTTGTTGGAAAATCCCATCTGGTTCACTAATGTCCCTTGAGGGAGGGAAATCTGCCGTCCTTACCCGGTTTGGCCTACACGCGACTCCAGGCCCACAGTTGACTTTTAACTGTCGGCTAAGTGAGACACAAAGTTGTAACAGTTCATACAAAAGTAGGTGGGCAGCAGTGGTTTCAGAAGGTAGCTCATCACCACCCTCTGAAGGGCACCTGGGAACAGGTCATTAATACTGGAACCAGCCCATCAATGCCTATGTTCCATGAGTGAATTTTAAAACAAACACTATTAAAATTGGCTCAGTAAGAGTTAATGTTTCCAGTGCCCTGTGCCCACCCTTGTTCAGTTTTGCTTTCTCTCCTAGACCCTGCTGGGTTTCTCCAGCAGTTTCAGATTTCCCATGTTTGTTCACTTCTCGCAGTGAGTTGTTGTCTTCCAGGCTGTAGGAAGGACGGCTGTGGTATTCCTCAGGGATTGTTACGATAGATTAATAGTCTAGAGTTTGACGCGCAATTTCAAAACCCAAGCATGACTCAAAAGAGGCGATTAATCAAGCCTTTGTTTAATTCAGATGCAAGGGAGCAGATGTGCCAACTTGTGTCTCGGTCATGATCGACTCTGGTCTCTTTTTATCAAGGTTTATGTTTTGTACCGTCAACAGATTAATTTCAATCATTAAAGATAACATGAAAGGAAAGGATTTATGAGGATGTTTGTTGGAGTTGGAGGGTTTGAGAGGCTGAACAGGCTGGGGCTGTTTTCCCTGGAGTGTCAGAGGCTGAGGGGTGACCTTATAGAGGTTTATAAAATCATGAGGGGCATGGAGAGGGTAAATAGACATGGGGTGGGGGAGTCCCGAACTAGAGGGCATAGGTTTAGGGTGAGAGGGGAAAGATATAAAAGGGACCTAAGGGGCAACTTTTTTCACACAGAGGGTGGTACGTGTATGGAATGAGCTGCCAGAGGATGTGGTGGAGGCTGGTACAATTACAACATTTAAAAGGCATCTGGATGGGTATATGAATAGGAAGGGTTTGGAGGGATATGGGCCGGGTGCTGGCAAATGGCACTAGATAAAGTTAGGATATCTGGTCAGCATGGACGAGTTGGACCGAACGGTCTGTTTCCGTGCTGTACATCTCGATGACTCTATGACTATGTGAGGAGCAGAGTTTTAAGGATGCAGATTGGTGGGAAGGCCCAGATGAAATTTACTGCAGCCAAGTGTGGGTGAGGGAAAGGCATTTTAAAGGAAAGGGAGCTCTAATGGTACCGTGGTAATGTCCTTACCTCTGGATATAGATCCCCACTTGCTCCAGAAGGGTGCCGTAATATTCTGAACAGGTCATTTGGGAAATTATCTAAAACAGAGCGTTACTGTTCTGCAAAGGGGAGCAGAGGGGATCTGCAAAGTGGGATACAGGTTGAGAGCACAGTTTAAAAATTGAGCATCTCCAATCCTAGGGCTTTTATTAACGGGGCACGGAGGGCAAGATCTAAGAGGTTCTGGTGAATTTGTATAGAACATTAGTTCATCCTCAGCTGGAGAGTGGTGTCCTGTTCTTCAGGAAGATGTGAATACATTGGAGGCAGCAGAGACGGGACTCGGAAGAATGATTCCAGGGATTGGTTAACAGAATAGATTGGAAAATCAGGGATTGATTATGGAAGAAGAGAAGATCGAGAGCAGATTTGATCGATTCTTGGGGGAACTGATAGGGAGAAGCTGTCCCCACCAGCGAAAGGATCAAGAACTGATTCTTGATTTGAGGTGAAAGAAACAAGGAAGATACAAAGAAATGAGCAGGCCCTTCGGCCCACCAAGCCTGTGCTGACACAAAACCTTTTGCCTCGACGCGGTCTGTATCTCTCTGTTCCCTGCCTGTTCCTGTGTCTGTCAAGGTGTCTCTTAAACGTTGGTATTGTATCTACCTCCTCTGGCCGCTCATTCCAGGCACTTACCACCCTCTGTGTAAAACACCTGCCTCTCACATCTCCTTTAAACTTACCTCAATTTACCTTAATCCCATGTCCCCCAGTCATTGACGTTTCTACCCTGGGAAAAAGACTCAAAGTATCCATCCTATCTATGCCCCGTTTCATGCCCCAATCTATGATGCTATCAATGACCCTCAGACCTTTGTAAACTTCGATCAAGATCCCCCTGAGCCTCCAAGTGAAAACAAATACCCTCCGAACAAGAAACTAATACTTTCCAAACCAGGCAACATCCCGGTAAAGCTTTTCTGCTCCCTCTCTAAAGCCTCCACATCCCTGTACAGTGTAGGGACCAGAACTGTACACAAGGAGAACCGTTTTCATGTCGCGGTGGTGCCGGTCAGGAATGCACTATCGGAGAATGTTGTTCAGGCAAATATTGGATAATCATCAGAAAAGGCAGGGGGTCCACATAATAGGGATGGGCTGGCACGAGGGAGCATTGTTCATCCAGACAACATGCACAGACACAATGGGCCAAATGGTCTTTCTCTGAGCTGTAAGTATTGTATTTTCACAATACACACTCACAGGACAAGTACACACACACAGACACACACAGACACACTCACACAGACACTCACACACACTATGCACAGACACAATGGGCCAAATGGTCTTTCTCTGAGCTGTAAGTATTGTATTTTCACAATACACACTCACAGGACAAGTACACACACACAGACACACACAGACACACTCACACAGACACTCACACACACTCACACAGACACCCACACACACACA
>NC_057750.1:6692433-6711126 GCF_004010195.1 Chiloscyllium plagiosum | reverse complement strand
TTCTTAAACAGTGGCACCACGTTAGCCAACCTCCAGTCTTCTGGCACCTCACCTGTGACTATCGATGATAGAGATATTTCAGTAAGAGGCCCAGCAATCACTTCTCTCGCTTCCCACAGAGTTCTAGGGTACACCTGATCAGGTCCTGGGGATTTATCCACTTTTATGTGTTTCAAGACATCCAGCACTTCCTCCTCTGTAACCTGGACATTTTGCAAGATGTCACCATCTATTTCCCCATATTCTATATCTTCCATGTCCTCCTCCACAGTAAACACTGATGCAAAATACTCATTTAGTATCTCCCCCATTTTCTGTGGCTCCACACAAAGGCCGCCTTGCTGATCTTTGAGGGGCCCAATCCTCTCCCTAGTTAACCTTTTGTTCTTAATATATTTGTAAAAACTCTTTGGATTCTCCTTAATTCTATTTGCCAAAGCTATCTCATGTCCCCGTTTTGCCCTCCTGATTCCCCTCTTAAGTATACTCCTACTGCCTTTATACTCTTCTAAGGATTCCCTCGATCTCTCCTGTCTATACCTTACATATGCTTCCTTCTTTTTCTTAACCAAACCCTCAATTTCTCTCGTCTTCCAGCACTCCCTACATCTACCAGACTGCCCTTTCACCCTGACAGGAATTTACTGTCTCTGGACTCACGTTATCTTATTCCTGAAGGCTTCCCATTTTCTAGCCGTCCCTTTACCGGCAGGTGGGGTCTGACCAATCTCTTTTCTGAAGTTATGTTAGTGCCTGGGCATCCCCAATCCAGCGGTGAGCTTGTGATCTACCACGGCTGGTAGACACCGTGGGATCTGGTGGGTATTATCAGCTTCAGGGGCATATTCAATACATTTCCATTAATGTTTGTTTTTGTTACAGTTACCTTTCAGGGGTTAGTTAGTTAGTTAGCTAGCTAGTTAGTTAAATAGATAGTTAGTTAGTAAGTTCATTCATTCGTTTATTGGTTAAATAATTAATTGCAAATTAATTAACTAGTCAGTTTGTTAGTTAGTTATACAGTTAACATAGTTATATAGTTACTTAGATAAATATTCAATTAGTTTGTTAGTTAATTACTTAGTTAAATAATTGGTTGGTTAGTCAATTAGTTAGTTGGCTAGTTAATTGTTAACTAGTTAGATAGTGGTGTGTGTGTATGTATGTGTGTGTGAGAGTGTATGTGGGTGTGTATGCATGTGTGTGTAACTAACTATCTAACTAACTAACTGCTGGTTAGTTAGTTATATAGTTCATGAGCAGAGATGCTAATTCATGAGCTAGTTACTTGGTTAGTTAGTTAGATGGTTAATTAGCTAATTCATTCATTAATTTGTTAGTCAACTACTTAGTTAGTGAATTAGGTAATCATTCAGTTGGCTAGCTAGTGGTTAGTTAACTAGTTATTTAACTAGTTAGTTGGTTAATAAATTACATGGCTAATTAGGTCATTACTGAATTACTTGCCTAGCTAATTGTTTAATTAATTAGTCAGTTAGCTAGTTAATTGGTTAATCAGATAGTTAATTAGCTAATTTGCTAATTAGTTGGTCAGTTAGGTAATTAGTAAGCTAGTTAGTTTATTGTTTAGTTAGTTTCCTCGCTAGAATATTAGGATAATAATGAACTATCCCTGGTTATTGATTTCAGAGTCAGTCGAACAGCAAGTTGCCCAACACGATAACCTGTTGAGTGTCCACGAGGTGCGACTTGCTGAGATCGATCTCCGCTTTCAGCTGCTGGAGACAGCGAGTTATAACGGGCGACTGATCTGGAAAATCCGTGACTACGCGCGGCGGAAGCAGGAGGCGGTATCTGGGAAGACCCTGTCCCTGTACAGCCAGCCCTTCTACAGCAGCTCCTTCGGCTACAAGATGTGTGCCAGGGTCTACCTGAACGGCGATGGAATGGGCAAGGGCACCCACCTGTCGCTGTTCTTCGTGGTGATGCGCGGTGAGTACGACCCCCTGCTGCCCTGGCCGTTCAAGCAGAAGGTGACCCTCACTCTCCTGGACCAGGGCCTGGCTAAGGCCCACGTGTCGGATACCTTCAAACCCGACCCCAACAGCTCCAGCTTCCGCAGGCCTCAGAGCGAGATGAACGTGGCGTCCGGCTGCCCGCTGTTTGTGACTCAGACCGTGCTCGAGAACGAGATGCACCACTACATCAAGGACGACACCATCTTCATCAAGGTGACTGTGGACGTGTCGGATTTCCTGGAGCTCTGAACCCCCTGTGTCTCTCTCGCCTCGGCCTGCTCCCAATTGTGCAATAGCCCCAGGGTCAAGGGCAGTAGATCCCTTCAGGAACCTGCTGTTAACAGAGAAAGATCCGCCTGTGATCTGGGGCCAGAACAGTAACTTATGGAACTGTACTAATTTCCGTTGTAAATAACATTGGATCTACAAAAAAACTAGTTCATATAATAATATATAGACATATACATCAGCACACACACAGACACACACAGACACACACAGATATACACACACACATATACACACACACAGACACACACACACATATACATACACATACACACACACAGACACACACACACATATACATACACATACACACACACAGACACACACACACATATACATACACATACACACACACAGACACACACACACATATACATACACATACACACACACAGACACACACACACATATACATACACATACACACACACAGACACACACACACATATACATACACATACACACACACAGACACACACACACATATACATACACATACACACACACAGACACACACACACATATGATCCACATATACATGCACACACACGCACTCACACACTCTCACATATACACACACTCTCTCACTCACACACACACTCTCTCACACACACACACACACACATAGATATATACACTGCAGTGTTATTAGCTATTGAAAAATATATTCAATGTAAAACCTTTTATTAACCGGCACTTTCAGGATCAGGAGTGTGCCGGTTAACCAAATATTCTGGATAATCGAGAGATCGGCCTAACCGCAGCAAATCCTGACCAAGCCAAGCTTAAAAACCACACCACACCAGGTTACAGTCTGACAGTATACAGTCCGACAAGTTACCGTCCGACAAGTTACAGTCTGACAGATTTATTTGGAAGCACTAGATTTCAGATGAAGTGGCAGCACCTCGAAAGCTAGTGCTCCCAGATAAACCTGTCAGACTATAATCTGGTGCTGTGTGATTTTTAACTTTATACATCCCAGTCCAACACCAGTTCCTCCATATTAAGCCAAGCTTCAGCAGGTCAATATCCTTCCAAGAATTCTCTGTTAATGACATCAACACACCTCCTTAAAGCAATGTTAAAACACTCAGTATGTAATAGGAATGTAATTCTGGGATTATACACATCTCTGTCATTCTTTATTTACGGCATATCTATTCAGATATCGCGGTATTCCAGCTATGTCATATTTGCCAGGTCAGCAAGGTGCCGGTTAAAATAAAACTTGCCGTGATTAGTTTTCACGAACACTTTCCCAATGCTTGGAGCCCAAGAAAGCTTTTCTTTCTTTTTTATTCTTTCATGAGATGTGGGTCTCACTGGTAACCTCCAGCATTTATTCAATAGTATAGGAAGAGGCCCTTTGGCCCATCAAGTCTGTAACGGCCATTCTAACCCAATCCCACATGATCTGTATCCCTCTATTTAGGGCAGAATATAGTCTAGACTCTACCTGCTTCTTACTTTAAAAGTTAATGTTGCGTTCCAGAGCAATTCGATTGGTCGAACTTTAAAGCAAAACGTACTTTATTCATCCACCATAATTAACATACAATCAAGAAAGATTGGCATAATTTAATTCTGTTGGAAAACTTGACAGAATAATATGGGTGGCATGGTGGCTCAGTGGTTAGCACTGCTGCCTCACAGCGCCAGGGACCCAGGTTCAATTCCAGCCTCGATTCCTGTCTGTGTGGCGTTTGCACATTCTCCCCGTGTCTGTGTGGGTTTCCTCCGGGTGCTCCGGTTTCCACCTACAGTCCAAAGATGTGCAAGTTAGGTGAATTGGTCGTGCTAAGTTGCCCATAGTGTTAGGTGCATTGGCCAGGGGTAAATATAGGGTAGGGAAATGGGTCTGGGTGGGTTACTCTTCGGAGGGTCGGTGTGGACTTGTCAGGCCGAAGGGCCTGTTTCCACACTGTAGGGAATCTAATCTACTCGCTGCCTGTTCATCTCTGTCCAAATTCCTCTTAAAAGTTGCTAAGGTACCAGGGTCTACTGCCTCTTGAACTGCCGATGCTGGGAATCTGAAACAAAATCAGAAATTGCTGGAGAAACTCAGCAGGTCTGGCAGTATCTGTGCGGAGAGAAGCTGTGCTTGCATTTTGTGAGCTAACTCTCAGTCAGAACTGACAGCAATTAGCAAAAAGTGGCATTTTCACCGAAGCCAATGTTGGGGGAGGGGGGGAGGAGCGAAGGAGAGAGAGCCCACTTTCTCAAGGTGGGGTGGGGGGGCAATTCAGGCCAGGCATTAACTGGTGCCCCAGCCAGCAATGCCCCGCCTCCCCCCCCCGAGTGAATTTTAAACCTGAGGAGGGCAGTTAGTTGTGTTGCAGTTATAGTACTGGACTAGGAAACAAGAGGGCTAGGCAAAAGTGAGGACTGCAGATGCTGGAGATCAGAGTCCAGATTAGAGTGGGGCTGGAAAAGCACAGAAGGTCAGGCAGCATCTGAGGAGCAGGAAAATCCTGATGAAGGGCTTTTGCCCGAAATGTCGATTCTCCTGCTCCTTGGATGCTGCCTGACCTGCTGTGCTTTTCCAGCACCACTCTAATCTAGGAAACAAGAGACCTCAACTCATGGAATGAAGAGGTGGGTTCAAGTCCCACCGCAGCAGCTTGCAGAGATTAAAGTCCAATTTCGATCCATTGCTAGTAGTGGCGACCACGTATCAACCGGATTGTCAGATAGAGATAAAGAAATTGCGTTAAATCTAAAATGGAAACTGTTAAGAACTGACCAGGCCAGGCAGCTTCCGAGGCAAGTTAGAGCAGGATCGATGTTTCAGGTGCATGACCTCTCATATCATTAAAAGCCCCCTTGCGGACCACTCCTGCCCCTTTAGGGAGGGAAATCTGCCGTCCTTACCCGGTCTGGCCTACACGTGACTCCAGACCCACAGTGATAGGGTTCATTGCGAGCTGGTGCAGCAAGCTTGTTCGCAATTAACGTTTTTTTTCCCAGAATCCCTCTCAATCAGAAGTGGATTTTGACTCAATCAGTTGGCAAGATGTTCTGATGAAGGTTAACAGCAAAGATTCTTTTCTCGGTCTGAAGCCTGGTAAAGTCCACTCAGGCTCCATCCTTAGGCCCTATTTCACTGGAAATTAGCCTTCATTTATATGTGAGGCGTGGCTTTAGTGACAGATTGTTAGAGACTTTATACAGGTCCATGAGGTGCATGGATAGGGTGTTTAACCAAGGTCTTTTCCCCAGGGTGGGGGAGCCCAAAACTAGGGGGCATATGAGAGGGGAAAGATATAAAAGGGACCTGAGGGGCAACCTTTTCATCCAGAAGGTGTTACGTGTATGGAATGAGCTGCCAGAGGAAGTGGTGGAGGCTGGTACAATTACAGCATTTAAAAGGCATCTGGATGGGGATATGAATAGGAAGGGTTTGGATGGATATGGGCCAAGTGCTGGCAAATGGGACCAGATTAATTTAGAAACAAAAGCAGAAATTGCTGGAAAAGCTCAGCAGGTCTGGCAACATTTTTTTTTAGATTAGATTCCCTACAGTGTGGAAACAGGCCCTTCGGCCCAACAAGTCCACAGCGACCCTCCGAAGAGCAACCCATCCAGACCCATTACCCTACCCTATATTTACCCCAGACTAAATTTACCTCTAGGTGGCACGGTGGCTCAGTGGTTAGCACTGCTGCTGCCTCACAGCGCCAGAGACCTGGGTTCAATTCCAGCCTCGGGCGACTGTCTGTGTGGAGTTTGCACATTCCCCCCGTGTCTGCGTGGGTTTCCTCTGGGTACTCCAGTTTCCTCCCACAGTCCAAAGATGTGTAGGTTAGGGTGAATTGGCCGTGCTAAATTGCCCATAGTGTTAGGTGCATTAGTCAGGGGTGAATGTAGTGGGATGGGTCTGGGTGGGTTGCTCTTCGGAGGGTCGGTGTGGACTTGTTGGGCGAAAGGACCTGTTTCTACACTGTAGGGAATCTAATAATGCACCTATCATGATGGGCAATTTAGCATGGCTAATTCCCCTGACCTGCACATCTGTGGACTATGTGAGGAGAGAAATCAGAGTTAACATTTCCGATCGACTGACCCTTCCTCAGAACTAGATGAATTTGGGATATCTGGTCGGAATTGGTGAGTTGGGCCGAAGGGTCTGTTTTCATGCTGTACGTCTCTATGACTCTATGACACTTCTATTTTGGTCAGCATGGTCCCGTCTGGACAAAGGGCCTGGCTCCATGTTGGAGGACGCTATGACTCTAACCAGGGACGAGGCAATAAAATGTTGGGCCCAGCCAGGACCACCGACGTTTCACAAATGAACAAGAGGATGGCAGCGTGAGCTGACGAGTTGAAAGGTCTATGACACTGTGGGTACAGAAAGCTACCCCAAAGCTGGAGAAGCCAAAAGGGATGCGGTGATGGTCGGGGGACAGCATAGTCAGGGCGTTGGGGGGGGGGGTGGACACGTGGTTGATACTGTTCTCTGCAGCAAAGAGTGAGAATCCAGACTCTGTGCCAGGGTCCAGGGTACCTGCTACAGAGCTAATAGCGGAGAGATCAAAAGATCAGAGTAGTGGTGTGTGTGGGGTTTTGACAGGCTGAACAATACGTCTCTGCAGGTGATCGAAAGTGTCAGGCTGTGTGAGTAAACTGTCATCAAGTGAAGGGATGACCTGTAATCCAACTAAGTGCGGTAGAGAGTCGATCCACTCCCATTATCCGTATGATCTTTTGATCTCTCTGCTATAAATTCTGTGTCTGTGTGCCTCTCCATTCCACCTGATGAAGGGGCAGCGCTCTGAAAGCTTGTGATTTCAAGTAAACCTGTCGGACTATAACCTGGCGTCGTGTGACATCTGACTGTTGCTAAGGCAGTGAAATATAAATGTCAGAATTCTTCACTGCGGTTACTTGAAGAACGACGGGGAGAGGCTGATCTGGCTGGGCCTGTTTTCCCTGGAGCGTCGGAGGCTGAGGGGTGACCTTATAGAGGTTTATAAAATCATGAGGGGCTTGGATAGGGTAAATAGGCAAAGTCTTTTCCCTGGGATGGGGGAGTCCAGAACTAGAGGGCATAGGTTTATGGTGAGAGGGGAAAGATATAAAAGGGACCTAAGGTGCAACTTTTTCACACAGAGGGTGGTACATGTATGGAATGAGCTGCCAGAGGAAGTGGTGGAGGCTGGTACAATTACAGCATTTAAAAGGCATCTGGATGGGTATATGAGTAGGGAGGGTTTAGAGGGATATGGGCCGGGTGCTGGCAAATGAGACTAGATTAGTTTGGGATATCTGGTCGGCATGGACGAGTTGGACTGAAGAGTCTGTTTCCGTGCTGTACAGCTCTATGACTCTATGACAGGATCTGGAATATAGCGTACAGTATTGCTTTCACTGCTAAAGAAAGAACATCATTGTGTAAGAAACAGTTCTGAGAAGATTCACTCGGTTGATTCCAGGAATGAAAGAATTATCTTCTGAGGGAAGGTTGGACCTGTATCCATTGGAGTTTTGTGTGTGAGCTTCTTGAAACATGTAAAATCCTGAGGAGATTGACAGGGTGGGGACTCAAAATGTGCTTCCTTTTGTGGGGCAGACAGATTACTGGGTTCCTCTCTGTGTCGGGAAGTTTAATGGAGGCCCCATTGCATTCTCAGAAGCATTGCCAAGCCGAGCAGGAGGGAAAGACCAGTTTTACCGCTGACTCATTAAAGGCAAGTCTTCCACCATCTCACCAAGCCTCTCGGTTCCTCCTTGATCCAGGAACCTTCTTGGGTTGCTGGCATCACCGACAAGACCATGTGTTGCCCCGTCCCTTGGGACGGTGACAATGAGCTGGCTTATTGAGCTGCTGCAGTCCGTAGCAATTGTTATAAATGAGGGCCATTTCACGGAGTGGTTAAGAGTCAAGCACAGTGCTGTGGGTCTGGAGTCACATGTAGGCCAGACTGGGTAAGGATGACCTTTCTTGAAGGACATGAGTGAATCAGATGGGCTTTGATGATAATTTTTGTTCACTGTCATCGCTGAGACTAGTTTCTGATTTAATAACCTTCTGAATTCTAGAGAAAACAGGCCTAATTTGTATAACTGCTCCTTATAACTTAACCCCCAAAGTCCAACTGCCATTGTTGTAGGAGACAGCAATGCCCAAGTGGTATCGTGGCTGACCTGTTAATCTAGAGTCCCAGGACATGTTCCGGGGACCTGGGTTCAAATCCTGTCAGGGCAGATGGTGGAATTTGAATTCAATTTAAAAAAATCTGAAATTAAGAGTTTAATGATGACCATGAACCCATAATCAATTGTTGGAAAAACCCATCTGGTTCACTAATGTCCTTTAGGGAAGGAAACTGCCATCCCTACCTGGTCTGGGCCTACACGTGACTCCAGACCCACAGCGATGGGGTTGACTCTTAACTGCCCTCTGGGGCAATTAGGGATGAGCAATAAATGAGCGATTCCCTCATCTCCTGAATGAACAAACGAAAAACACCAAAAAAAACTGCAGATGCTGGAAATCAGAAGTTGCTGGAGAAGCTCAGCAGGTCTGGCAGCATCTGTGGAGAGAAAGCAGAGTTAAAGTTTCGGGTCCAGCGACCCTGCCTCAGAGTGTTTTCCCTGTAAACCTATCTTGTACTCCCTCCGAGAACAAAATACCCTTCCTAAGGTGTGGTGCCCAGATCACAGAACTCCAAATGGGGTCTGACCAAGGTCCTGTAGAACTGTAGAATAATCTGAACTCCGCGTAAAGGCTAACGTTCCACTCAGCTCCGGCAGCTGTTCCTGGCATTATGAAGATCAGTGCGCCTGAACTACCAAGTTTTTTCAGACACCCGCAGCATTTAACTTTGTACCATCCAGAATTCAGTCTGACGCTTCCTCTCAATATGCGGGGAGACTGGACAGAGATCTTGACAGTAATGAAAGAGTTTTAAAGGTTCGTGTAGAACAAATGTTTCCACTTGCGAGCCAGACCAGAGCACGGGAACTCAACCACCAGAATAGTCAATAATGAGTGGTCCAGAACCAGGGGTCAGTGTTTCAAAATAAAGGGCCACCCATTCAAGACAGAGATAAGGCAGGAAGTATTTCTCAAGGAAGGTCACAGGGCTCTCTTCCTCAAATGGTGTTGGAAGCAAAGTCTTTGAATATCTTGAAGGATAGTTTCTTGTGAAACGAGGGGCTGGAACGTTGCACGGTGGGCACTGTGAATTGGCCGTGCTAAATTGCCCCATAGTGTTCAAGGATGTGTAGGTTAGGGTGGATTGGTCACGCTAAATTGTCCATAGTGCCAGGGATGTACAGGTTAGGGTGGATTGGCCATGCTAAATTGCCCCATAGTGCCCAGCGATGTGCAGGTTTGGGTGGATTTGCCATGCTAAATTACCCCATAGTGTCCAAGGATGTACAGGTTAGGCGCATTAGTCAGGGGGAAATATAGGGTAGGGGAATGGGTCAGGGTGGGTTACTCTTCGGAGTGTCGGTGTGGATTTGTTGGGCCGAAGGGCCTGTAGGGGTTCTATGATTCATGAGGAATTTAGGACAAATGATGTCTCCGTGCAGAGTGGCCCCTGCTGCTATCAAGCAGTTGAGGCAAACTATGGAGATACATCGAAGGGAAAGCAGGTTAATAGGACAGCACAGGAACAGGCCCTTCGGCCCACCAAGTCTGTGCTGAACTCAATGCCATTCTAAACTAATCCCATCTGCCTGCACGTGCTGCATACCTCTTTACCCCCTGCTCTGAGGAAGGGTTCCCAAACATTAACTCTGATTTCTCTCCACAAATGCTGCCAGACCTGCTGAGCTTTTCCAGCAATTTGTGGTTTTGTTTCTGATGTACAGCATCCAGTTTTTTCCGTTTTCCCTATATGCCCTGCCTGTTCATGCATCTGTCTAAATACCTCTTAAACCCTGCACTTGTATCTACTACCACCACCTCCCGCAACAGCACCTCTATGATGTGTTACTTGCGTGAGATGAAATTAGATGGGTGTAGGAGAAAGACTAGCAGAGGAAGAAGGGCCAAATGGCCTCATTGTGAGATACAAGGTGTATTGTTGGTAATAAGGTTGTAAATCAGCCATGATTGGATTGCCAGGGGAAGCTTAATAGACCCTCTTCATGTGTCTCATCCTTTGATTGTCTCTTCCTAACTTTATAAATTCTGCCAAGTGCCCTCCAGAACCCAAGTCCCTTTGCAGATTGAGCTCTCTCTCTCACACACACACACACGCACACTCACTCTCTCAGTTTCAATTCAAACAAGTCAACACCACTGAAAGGAAATGGTGTGATATCGATCTCACCCATTCTGACAAAAAGTTATCTCCAATCTGATCGTGAAACAGTTTTACACCGTAGGAAAATATCGAACCTGAAACTCCGAGTGACTGCTCACGTCAGGTCTCTGAGAGAGCGCTTTCCCGGGAGGCTGACAGACCGAAAAATCCCGGGTCGGAATTCAGGATGAACCTCTCCACCCAGAGAGGAGGGAGAATGTGGAACTCATCACCAGGACAGTGAAGGGGACACTGGGTAAACATGAGAAACAAATGGAAGGCACCGTGGGCGGCACGGTGGCACAGTGGTTAGCACTGCTGCCTCACAGCGTCAGAGACCCGGGTTCAATTCCTGCCTCAGGTGACTGTCTGTGTGGAGTTTGCACGTTCTCCCCATGTCTGCGTGGGTTTCCTCCGGGTGCTCCGGTTTCCTCCCACCATCCAAAGATGTGCAGGGTCAGGTGAATTGGCCATGCTAAATTGCCCGTAGTGTTAGGTAAAGGGTAAATGTAGGGGTATGGGTGGGTTTCGCTTCGGCGGGTCGGTGTGGACTTGTTGGGCCGAAGGGCCTGTTTCCGCACTGTAATCTAATCTAGATCTAAATGATAATAGGGTGTGATGAAAGCAAAGGGGTGGGTGAAGCTAGTGTAGACCACAATTAGAGTATTGTGTGCAGTTTGGGCGCCATATCTCAGGGAGGAGCTACTGGCCCTGGAGTGTGTTCAGCGGAGGTTCATGAGAATGGTCCCAGGAATGAACAGCTTAACATCTGAGGAACGTTTGAGGACCCTGGGTCTATACTTGATGGAGTTTAGAAGGATGAGGGGGGATCTAATTGAAACTTACAGAAGATTGAATGGGGGTCGAGAGTGGGGTGCTGGAAAAGCACAGCAGGTCAGGCAGCATCCGGGGAGCAGGAGACTTGAAGTTTCCTTCATTGGGAATGAAACTTCAATTTTCCTGCTCCTCGGATGCTGCCTGAATGGC
Organism: Chiloscyllium plagiosum; assembly: GCF_004010195.1. Taxonomy (NCBI): domain Eukaryota; kingdom Metazoa; phylum Chordata; class Chondrichthyes; order Orectolobiformes; family Hemiscylliidae; genus Chiloscyllium; species Chiloscyllium plagiosum. The sequence continues at coordinate 6,699,608 of NC_057750.1, read as the reverse complement.
CATTCTTTTCCAGCGACACACTCTCAACTCTGACCTCCAGCATCTGTGGTCCCCACTTTCCCCTACATTACGGAACGGCCTGGACAGAGTGGATGTTTCTGTTGGTAGGAGAGACTCGGGCCCAAGAGCACAGCCTTAGAGTAAAGGGAAGACCTTTTAGAACGGGGATAAGGAGAAACTTCTTCAGCCAGAGAGTGGGGAATCGATGGAACTCACTGTCACAGGAGGCTGTGGAGGCCGGGTCATTGAGTGTATTTAAGACGGAGATAGATAGGTTCTTGGGGACCAAGGGTTACAGGGAGGAAGCAGGAGAATGAGGTTGAGAAACATATCAGCCATGACTGAAATGGTGGAGCAGACTCGCTGGGCTGAATGGCCTAATTTCTGCTCTTATGGCTTATGGCTAACACTGGGCCATTGTACAAATGGCCTGTTTCTATGCTGTGAATTCTTAGCATTTAAAGTGTCGTCAATTCATTCAGATTTGACATCTATATTTGCTAAAAAATCCTGATTTTGCTAAGGTTTGTACTGGCAAGTAATTTGATACTGACAGCTGATGCACTTGTCCACTCTGGACCTCCATTGAATTGTTGACAGGGCCCTGTTCTCTATTGACAGAGGGAACATTTGCACAAACTGAACTAGGTTCGACTCAACAACATCAGTGACAGCCATTCACTGGCTCATTCCTCAGGGCAATATAGGAGTTGCGATGTCATGTTGAGGTTGTACAGAACATTGGTGAGAGCTCTGTGTCCAGTTTTAGTGTCTCTGTTATAGGAAGGATAATATTAAACTGGAGAGGGCTCATAGGAGATTTACCAGGATGTTGCTGGGTACGTAAGGTTTGAGTTATAAAGATAGGCTGGGACTTAACTTCATTGGAGTGTAGGTTGAGAGGTGACCTGACAGAAGTTATGAGGGGACGGTTAATGGCAGTTGTCTTTTCCCCAGGGTGGGGGATTGCAAGACTTGGGGACACATTTTTAAGGTGAGAGGAGAGAGATTCAAAAAATTTTTTTTTACACAGAGTTGAGGAACGTGTGGAATGAACTCCATTCTGAGGAAGGGTCACTTGACCTGAAAAGTTAACACTGATTTCTGTCCACAGATGCTGCCAGACCACCTGAGCTTTTCCAGCTATTTCTGTCTTTGTTTCTGATTTACAGCATCCGCAGTCCGTTTGGTTTTCCAGAGGAAGTGGCGGATGGGGGTGCAGTTACAATGTTTAACAGACATTTGGATAAGTCCATGAATAGGAAAGTTTTGGAGGGATATGGGTCAGGAGCAGGCAGGTGGGACGAGCTTAGTTTGAGATTATGGTCAGACCGAATGGTCTGTTTCTGTGCTGTATGATTCTGTGACAATTGCTTGCCAATTACAGTCAACTTGACTGGTGCAAATTGAAGCAAATTTTGGCAGTTAGCTGTCAATCATCATCCAACTAGTACATTTTCCATGCCTCTAACCAATCAGAGACCACTTGTCAACCAATCAGCACACCCTTCTCATTCAATATAAAATACTGTTTTCCCTTTACACTGGTATTCTTGCAAATTGTCCTGATGAGAGTGAATTTGATAAAAATGTGTGTCTTGGTCAGTAATACTTAAATCTAGATTTGTTGAGGTACATCACAGGCCTATCCAGTTCTTCCCTGAGGACGCAACATCTCTCAGTTATGCAGGTACTACCTGCACTGGAATTCATTGGAGACTACGTTGATAAGGGAACTTGCTATGTAAACACGTCACGCTGCAGTTACTGCTTCTCACCAGTGGTGGCGGTAGAGTTCTCACATGATAAGTCAAGTGTAACTACACTGTAGACATTTGAGTTTATCTCGGAAAGGCCGAAGTCACCGCAGGGTGTGCCGATAATTATTTCACTCATCTCAGCCCCGGCTACTGATCCCTTCCCATGATGCAACAGAGCAATTGACTTTATATAGCACCGTATTGTAAGAGGTTGCAAAATGCTTTACAGGAGCACTGTGGCATGCCACATGAGGTAACATATTGAAAAGCTTGGTCAAGAATGTACATTTTAAGGGGTATTGGAAGGGAAATTGAGAAATGCAACGGTCCAGGGAGGGAACTGTGGAGGCCCAGTGGTACGATCGCTGGACCCAGATGATGTTCTGGGGACCTGGGTTCAAATCCTGCCATGGCAGATGGTGGAATTTGAATTCAGTAAAGAATTTGGAATTAAGGGTCTAATGATGACTATAAATGCACAGTGGCTCAGTGGATAGCACTGCTGCCTCACATCGCTAGGGACCTGGATTCAATTCCAGCCTCGGACAACTGTCTGTGTGGAGTTTGCACATTCTCCCTGTTTCTGCGTGGGTTTCCTCCAGGTGCTCTGGTTTCCTCCGACAGTCCAAAGATGTGCAGGTTAGGGTGGATTGGCCATACTAAATTGTCCCGTAGTGCCCAGGGGTGTGCAGGTTAGGGTGGATTGGCCATGCTAAATTACCCCATAGCGCCCAGGGATGTGCAGGTTAGAGTGGATTGGCCGTGCTAAATTGCCCCATAGTGCCCAGGGATGTGCGGGTTAGGGTGGATTGGCCGTGCTAAATTGCCCCATAGCGCCCAGGGATGTGCAGTTAGGGTGGATTGGCCGTGCTAAATTGTCCTATAGTGTTCAGGGATGTGCAAGTTAGGGTAGATTGGCCATGGGAAATTACACATAGTGCCCAGGGATGAGCAGGCTGCGTAGGTTAGCCATGGGAAATGTGGGGTTACAGGGACGGGTGGGATGGGGTTGGATGGGGTGGGCCTAGTGGGTCAGTTTGGATTTGATGGGTTGAGTGGTCTGTTCCCTCACTGTAGGGATTCTATTCTAATCCCCCTGGCTCTGAAATCCAAGCAGATAGTTCACAGGTGCCTGAGAAATATACCCCTCAGCTTGAGAGAGCAACACAACTTGTGAGGCAATCAGAAAGAACATCCTAGATTCTGCTCTGAGATTCTTTGTGCTGGGGGCAATGGACCATGGTAAATTTCTCTACTTTGCTGAAAAATAGGTGGAGGCCATTCAGCCATTTCCAGGCTATCCTGCTGTTCAACACGCTCAGAGCTAATCATGACTATAAACTCCACTTTCCCACCCACTCTTCCTCGAGAAACCAAAACCATCTATCCCCAGCCTCAAATATACTCAGCAACTGATTATCTGGGGCAGAGAGTTCCAAAGATTTATAACCCTTTGTGTGAAGAAATGCTTTAGTCCTTGATAATCAACCCCTCATCTTGAGACTGGACCCCTGAGTTTCAAATTCCCCAAATTGGTGGGAGTGACCTGTTAATCTCTACTCTGGCAAATCTCCTCAGAATCTCCCAAGCGCCTATCCTTCTCAACGCCAAAGAATTAACATACAGCATCCTCCTCAACCCAGTGAGCAATTTGGTCCAACTCCCTTGCATCACCTCCAGGGGGCATACATCATAGAGTGTGGGTGTTGATGCCTCATCCCTAAATGCCCCTTGGAGATGTTGGCTCCCAAGACCACCTCAGGGGGCAGTTGAGAGTCGGTCACTGTTTGGACGTTGCTGGCTGAGCCTGCATTTATTGACCCTCCGGAGGGTGGTTAAGAGTCAACCATATTGCTGTGGGTCTGGAGTCACGTGTAGGGACGGACGGCAGATTGCTTTCTCTGAAAGGGCATGAGTGAAGCTGAAGGGTTTTTAACGACACGGTCACCACGAGACTGGTTTTGTTTGCGAGACACCAAGTCACAACTTACAGTAGTTTCCTTTACGATAAGTTTTGGTTCTTCAGCTTTTTAATACATCAACACGTTAAATACAAGTTCTCAATGGTTAGCCTCAATGACTCACACTATCTGTTGCTAAGGGCAAAGGTTAGAAAATGTCAGCACTTAAAATAGTACAAGGCCTACAGTTCCTGGAGAGGGAGGACGAACTTTGACTCAATTTGATCCACTGTTACTCAGAATCATCAAACTTGGCCTTCCCTCAGTTAAAGAGACTCAACACCTTTGACCAACTGGTTTAGTTGTTGATATAGACCTCCCCGTAGACTCTGACTCTGCATTTGAAGTTCGTGGCCTACCTGGTCGGTCGATCCTCCTCACCCTGATGACGCTCCACCCTCCCCAAACGTTTGCGATCACCTGACCTCATTCCTCCCTTCCCAGCCAACCACCTCCCCCTCCCCTCTCACACGGGTCACTTCCCTGACCAGACTGCGCCCCCCCCCACCTTATCCCTCGCCTTCCTCACTCCACTGCTAACACTCCACCTCCTCCTCCTCCCTAAGCTCTGGAGTCCCCCTCCCAACACTTTCCGTCTCTTGGTCCCGTTCTCATTACCCGTTTTGAGACCCTCCCCGAAGTCCAAATCCTCGTCAGAAAGCCGTCACAATATCCCCTCACCCGACACAGCTTCAGACTGCGACTGAATACCAGGGTGGGGGGGTGAGATTGTGTGCCTGGGGGTAAGGCGCTCTAAAGATGCAGGTTGTTGTTGTTACTGTTGTGCATGGGTTGACACTCGATGTCACTTGTCACGCTCCCTGAGCTTTCTGTTAGCAGCCAATGAGTCACCTATTGAGCATTTCCCTCTACAGGGGGCTGAATAATTCGAAAGGTTGGCGAAAGCACTGATTTTTCCTCTTCGGGGGTCGGGGTAAATCAGCAACTGGCTGTTTGACAAAAACCAGCGAAACCACAATGGCCTGACAAAACCCGAGACCAGGCCGCTCCCAGACTGCACCTTGCTGATGCAGCTAGACTAAGCTCCACCTCGTTTCTCACCGTAACAGAACATAGTCTGGAAACGCTGCAACGTGTCGCGCCTCACTGTTGGCATTTCCTCTGTTACTGCCATCCAATCTCGGATCAATCCTGATGAAGGGCATTTGCCCAAAATGTTGACTCGGATGCTGCCTGACCTGCTGTGGCTTTTCCAGCGCCACTCTCTCAACTCTGAATCTCCAGCATCCGCAGATCTCGGTGTCTCCCATCCAGCTCTGATTGGCAAGGGTAGCACTCTCACAGCTTGGTTCAGCAACTGCTCTGTCCGGGACCATGAGAAACTGCAGAGAGATGTGAACACACCACCCCTCCCATCCACTGACTCCGTCCACACTTCCCACTGCCTCGGGAAGGTAGCCATCACCATCAGAGAGCCCTCCCACCCCGGTTTGACCCTCTTCCATTGGGCCGAAGAAATAAAGCCTCAAACACATGTCCCAACAGATTCAGGAACAGCTTCTTCCCCGCTGTTATTAGACTTTTGAACGGATCTCTCATATATTAGAGTTGATCTTTCTCTGCACCTTCTCTGTAGCACTAGCACTATAGTCTGCATTCGGTTCTATTACCCTGATGTACTTATGGATCTCATAGAATCCCAATGGTGTGGAAGCAGTCTGTTCAGCCCATTGAGTCCACACTATCCCTCCAAAGCGCATCCTACCCAGACACACTCCCCCTATCCTACAACCCTGCATTTCCCACGGCTAACCCACCTGGCCTGCCCATCCCTGGGCACTATGGGACAATTTAGCATGACCAATCCACCCTAACCTGCATATTCCTGAACACTATGGGTAACCTCCCATGGCCAATCCACCCTAACCTGCACATCTTTGGACTGTGGGAGGACACCGGAGCACCCGGAGGAAACCCACGCAGACACGGGGAGAATGTGCAAACTCCACACAGACAGTCGCCCGAGGGTGGAATCGAACCCGGGTCCATGGCGCTGGGAGGCAGCAATGCTAACCATTGACCCACCACACCAACCCATTTGCCTGGATAGCAAGCAATCATTTCACTGCATCAAGGGACATGTGACAATAATAAATCAAATCACCATGGGTATGGGCTTTGATGACATGTTTCAACTTGCTCCCCCGGTGCTTTTAACATTAAAGCATGTATCAATCTCTTCAACAAACTCTCTTGAGAATTCTCAAGGTGAGGGTAACAGCCCTTGACATTAAGGCTGCATTCGACCGAGTGTGGCATCAAGGAGCCCTGGCGAAACTGGAATCAATAGGCATCAGGGGGCACACTCTCCACTGGTTGTAGTCATACCTGACACATAGGAAGATGGTCGTGGTTGTTGGAGGTCAGTCCTCTCGGCTCCAGGATATCTCTGCAGGAGTTCCTCAGGTTAGTGTCCTCGGCCTAACCATCTCCAGCTGCTCCACCATAAGGTCAGACGTGGGGATGTTCAATGATGATCGCCCAATGTTCAGCACCATTCACGACTCTCTCAGATACTGAAGCAGTCCATGTTCAAATGCAGCAAGATCTGGACAATATCCAGGCTTGGGCCGACAAGTGGCGAGTAACATTCGCGCCACACAAATGCCAACAATAAGAGATAATCTAACCACTACCCCTTGGCATTCAGTAGTGTTGCCACCACTGAATTCCCCCACTATCAACCTCCTGGGGGTTACCATTGACCAGAAATTCAACTGGACTCACCACTTAAACACAATGGCTACAAGAGCAGATCAGACTGTATACTGCAGCGAATAACTCACCTCCTGACTCCCCAAAGTCTGTCCCACCATCTACAAGGCACAAGTCAGGAGGGTGAGGGAATACTCCCCACTTGCCCCTGGATGGGGGCAGCTCAATCAACACTCAAGAAGCTCAACACCATCCAGGGACAAAGCAGTCCCCGCTTGATTGGCACCACATCCACAAACATCCCCTCCCTCCACCACTGACATTCCTTCAGTGTCACTGGGTCAAAATCCTGGAATTCCTTCCCAAGGAATAAGGGCACTGAGGATCCACCAGCAGCAGGTGGACTGCAGCGGGTCAAGATGGCAGCCCATCCCCACTTTCTCAAGGGGTAATTAGGGACGGGGCAATACATGTTGGCCCAGCCAACGACCCCCCATGTCCCTGAGTGAATAAATAAGTAGAATTATAGCCTCCCTTCCTACTCAGCTAACAACAGTGACCAAAGGAGGTGGAATTTGCAACTGAATCTCATTTGCATGACACAATCCTGCTCATTCACAAGTGAATCTGTGTGTCTGTGTGTATGTATCTATGTATTTGTATCTGTGTGTGTTTGTGTGTGTCTCTGTGTGTGTGTATCTGTGTGTGTGTATGTGTCTGTGTGTGTGTCTGTTGTGTATCTATCTATGTATTTGTGTCTGTGTGTGGTGTTTTTGTT
>NC_057750.1:6678576-6692279 GCF_004010195.1 Chiloscyllium plagiosum | reverse complement strand
GTGTAAGTATATGTGTGTGAGTGTGTGTCTGTGCATGTGTGTGTGAGTATGTGTGTGTGTGTCTGTGTATGTGTGTCTGTGCATGTGTGTGAGTGTGTGTGTGAGAGTATGTGTGTGTGTCTGTGTATGTGTGTAAGTGTATGTGTGTGAGTGTGTGTCTGTGCATGTGTGTGTGAGTATGTGTGTGTGTGTCTGTGTATGTGTGTAAGTGTATGTGTGTGAGTGTGTGTCTGTGCATGTGTGTGTGAGTATGTGTGTGTGTGTCTGTGTATGTGTGTAAGTGTATGTGTGTGAGTGTGTGTCTGTGCATGTGTGTGTGAGTATGTGTGTGTGTGTCTGTGTATGTGTGTAAGTGTATGTGTGTGAGTGTGTGTCTGTGCATGTGTGTGTGAGTATGTGTGTGTGTGTCTGTGTATGTGTGTAAGTGTATGTGTGTGAGTGTGTGTCTGTGCATGTGTGTGTGAGTATGTGTGTGTATGTTTGTGAGTGTGTGTCTGTGCATGTGTGTGAGTGTGTGTGTGAGAGTATGTGTGTGTGTCTGTGTATGTGTGTAAGTGTATGTGTGTGAGTGTGTGTCTGTGCATGTGTGTGTGAGTATGTGTGTGTGTGTCTGTGTATGTGTGTCTGTGCATGTGTGTGAGTGTGTGTGTGCAAGATCATTCTCTGCTACACAAGCCCACGTCTCTCCTCACTCAACTTCCTTTTAACCCTTAACAGAGAACACCGAGAGCATTCAGGTGTGTAAACAAAGTCTCTGGTCAACTCGGTTCTAGTTCCAACTTGAGTCAGGAGGGTTTTGAGATGAGAAAGTATTTGCAAATGAGCCCCATGAGGTCGGGAGACTGACTCCGTCACCGAGAGACGCAGAGAGGCGGCAAATGGAGAAGTCAAAAGACACTCTCATTTCCTCTCCACAAAGTCAGTAACCATGTGCTAACTGACCTAGTAACAGCACCTTCCCAGAGTTCAACTCACAGCCAGGACTTATAGGGATTTGTGGAAGAGGAGAATGGGGGTGGGGGGGGGGGGATGCAGGGATGGCTTTATGGTACAGAGTTTGGATCAGAGTTGGATGTGGAACCAATCCTGTGACTACTTTGCCAACACTTTGTCAGGTTCAGTCATCACGCCCCCTCCCCCAACCCCAACTAGCGTCTAAGCCAGAGTTCAACAGCAACAATGACCTGCATTTCTATAGCGGCTCCAGCGTAATGCAAACTCTCAGAATGTTTCACAGCAGGGTTACCCAGACGAAACATGTGACATCAAGCCACCATTAGAGGGAGATTGGCATCTTGAGGAGGAGAGGGAGTGAGGGTCTGGGGTCATGGAATCCCAGAGCTGAGTGCCCAGGCAGAGGAAGGCAGGGTCACTAGCAGAGGGGGAATTTGGGCGGCACGGTGGCACAGTGGTTAGCACTGCTGCCTCACAGCGCCAGAGACCCGGGTTCAATTCCCGCCTCAGGCGACTGACTGTGTGGAGTTTGCACATTCTCCCCGTGTCTGTGTGGGTTTCCTCCGGGTGCTCCGGTTTCCTCCCACAATCCAAAAATGTGCAGGTTAGTTGAATTGGCCATGCTAAATTGCCCGTAGTGTTAGGTGCAAGGGGTAAATGTAGGGGAATGGGTCTGGGTGGGTGTGCTTCGGCAGGTCGGTGTGGACTTGTTGGGCCGAAGGGCCTGCTTCCACACTGTAAGTAATCTAATCTAATCTAATCTAATCTAGATGGAGTCCAGAAATATGATTCACTTTCTGTGTGGGCGCAGAATTTGCTCCATTCTTCAGAAAACCCAACACAAAACCATTGACCGTTCCTCTGGGAATTGGTGGGGGGCAGTGGGTCGGATATTGTCTGTCACTCGAATCAATCAACCTCAAACATTTCACAACCTTAGCTCCAACACTGCTGGTGTGTTATCACCCATGTCTTCATTTGCATTTCTCTAAAGAGTAGAGCTAATAAACTGGGAGTTCTTGCTGTTTTGTAATGTTTTTGATAACCCAGCTGCTGGGAGTCTCGGTTGTGGGTGTTACTGTTGAGGTCCATGTCTTTTGCCTGTCCCTAATTGCCCTTGGAGAAGGTGGTGGTGAGCGGCCATCTTGAATCGTTTGAGTCCATGTGCTGTGGGTAGACCCACAATGCCCTGAGGGAGGGAATTCCAGGATTTTGACCCAGTGACAGCGAGGGAATATTTCCAAGTCAGGATGGTGAATGGAGGGGAACTTGCAGGGGGTGGTGTTCCCATGTATCTTCTGCCCTTGTCCTTCAAGATGGAAGTGGTCATGGGTTTGGAAGGTGCTGTCTGAGGATCTTGGTGACTTCCTGCAGTACGTCTTGTAGATGGCACACACTGCTGCTACTGAGCATCGGGGGGGTGGAAGGAGTGGATGTTTAAGCTGCACAAAATCCCTCCATCTGTGATGAAGCTGTTCCTTTAACAAGGTTATGTTGTCCTTGGCTTTTGTTTCCAGAGAGGTCGTAAAAGACAGAGACTCCGAAAAGTTGGGTTTGAAGGGTTTTAGGGCCAGTTTGATTAGAACTAACAGATACTGCCTCAGGAAACAGGCTTTCAAGTTTCTGAGAAACAATCCTTGTCCAATGAAAGGGGAGCGACCAGTTCTCCCAGCTCTGCTTCTCTCTGGTCTGGTCTGGTTTGGTTTGGTTTGTAACTGTAGCGTGGTAAAAGCTGCTGGGCCCACAGAAGCAGGTCCATGCTGATCCTCCCTCTCTCCTGGAAGAACCTGTATTGGATTTTACCTTTTGTACCAAGGGGGTGTTAATGGGGATTGTTGCACGTATTGGGAACAGCATCATTAAGCTGGGATGATCTGTTGGGTTTGCGGAGAGGTTAAGTTATTCTGTGTTTTGTTCCCTTTTGTTTGTGTTTTATTCGGTAATCCTGTAAATAAATTCTGTTTGGTTTGACCAGCTGCATCGCTCCTGGAATATCCACTTTACACCTGCTTAAACCAACTCGCAAAGTGAGAGTCTGGGCTACTTTCTTACAATGTTTTAAAGGGGGTCTGGCCTGGTCCATAACACACCCCAGACTGACACACGTCTCCACCTTCGGGTAAATCTGCCTCTAAACCTCCTGCTGTCCCTGACTCGTGTCAGAAATCAGAGCTCACTGCTCTGTAAGGGACTCCTGACACGTGATTAGAATATTCCTTCCCAGCTTGTGTATAACACTGGCAGTGATGAACATGTATTGCCCATCAATTGCTGCCTTTGTTACTCAGTGAGGTATTCCCATAAGGCAGTTTAAACCACATCACTCTGGGATCTATAGACACACAGGTAAGGACAGCAGATCCCTCTGTGAATGGCATTAGTTATCCAATTGCAATTCTTAATCCACGGTGGCTCAGTGGTTAGCACAGCTGCCTCACAGGGACCCAGGTTCGATTCCAGCCTCGGGCGACTATCTGTGTGGAGTTTCCACATTCTCCCCGCGTCTGGGTGGGTTTCCTCCGGGTGCTCCGGTTTCCTCCCACAGTCCAACAATGTGCAGGTTAGGCTGGGTTGGCCGTGCTAAATTACCCATATTGTTCAGGGATGTGCAGGTGTGGAGTTTCCACATTCTCCCCGCGTCTGGGTGGGTTTCCTCCGGGTGCTCCGGTTTCCTCCCACAGTCCAACAATGTGCAGGTTAGGGTGGATTGGTCATGCTAAATTACCCATATAGTTCAGGGATATGCAGGTTAGGGTGGATTGGCCATGCTAAATTGTCCCATAATGTTCAGGGATATGCAAGTTAGGGTGGATTGGCCGTGCTAAATTGTCCCATAATGTTCAGGGATGTGCAGGTTAGGGTGGATTGGCCGTGCTAAATTACCCATATTGTTCAGGGATATGCAGGTTAGGGTGGATTGGCCGTGCTAAATTACCCACATTGTTCAGGGATATGCAGGTTAGGGTGGATTGGCCGTGCTAAATTACCCATATTGTTCAGGGATATGCAAGTTAGAGTGGATTGGCCGTGCCAAATTGTCCCATAATGTTCAGGGATGTGCAGGTTAGGGTGGATTGGCCATGGGAAATTACCCATATTGTTCAGGGACATCTAGGTTAGGTGCATTAGTCAGGGGTAAATGTAGAGTAATAGGGTAGGGGAAGGGATCTGGGTGGGTTACTCTTGGAGCGTTGGTGTACACTTGTTGGGCCGAAGGGCCTGTTTCCGCACTGTGGGGATTCTATGATTCAGTCGTGTGAACCATTGGTCACCATGTGGACTAGTTTTATTGAATTATATTTTTCCAGGGTGGGACTCGAACTCAGAGCAATGCAGGCGTTGGGTACAAGTCTGCCATTACACTCTGCGATTCCGAAGGTTAATGATTGGTTACTGGAGGCGCTGAGGTGGATACTGGTTTCTTGGTCGTGGACAACAGAACTTCCATCTTCTCCGTCTCCCCCCCACCTGCTCTGGTTTGTTTTAGTTGACGTGGAGGTTGGGTAAGGAGGAGGAAGGGGTTGGTGATGGTCTACCCTCCAGGAAGGTTATCAGAGGACGGTGGGCTGTCTCACCACCATCGAAGCATGTTCCTATTCCTGGAGAGCTGGAAGGAAAGCAGTGGGGGAGGGGGGAGGCCGAGATGAGGTCAGATCATGGAGGAGTAGGCTGGAGGGGCTTGAATAGCTTACTCCTGCTCCCAGTCCATTTCTCACCCTCTGATGAGTCCACCACATCCCTGCCTCTCCCACGGACGTCGGACGTCAGGCACGGCCCTACTCAACTCTAATGAGACCCTACAAGCTCTCAGCTTCGGGAAGTGTAGCCAAGGAGATGGGAGTTGCCAATGACTCCTTTCCTCCGATCCTAAAGGCCTTGCGTCTTGGGCAATTGGGTTGCCCGTCCCAGGAACATGCTTTGCAATTCTTACCTCCCCCACCCCCAACAATCCCCTCCTAGGTGGCGCTCTCCTTCCCCCTCCCCCCACCCCCGCTGGGGCAGTGGTGCAGGCCGTTTCCGAGTGGGCCGATGAGAGAGAGGAATGGGATCTCAGGGCGGTACCACTGGGCAGCAGGTAGGTGCCAGCAATCGGCACCCCACCATCCACAGGAGGAGGAGTCCTTTCATTGCTCCCATTGGCTTCAGGACCTGAAAGAAAACATGGAGGTTTGGACAAAGTTAACGCCATCTTGGAAAATCACCAATGGGTTTACATTCGACTATTCAGCAGGAAACAGCCCATCTCTTTCAGAAAGACAGGATGTCCCAAAGCATTTCACAGTCAATGAAGTACAATTTGAGGAGTAGAGCCATAGACTCATAGAGATGTACAGCATGGAAACAGACCCTTCGGTCCAACCCATCCATGCTGACCAAATATCCTAAGCTAATCGAGTCCCATTTGCCAGCATTAGGCCCATATCCCTCTAAACCCTTCCTATTCACAGACATCCAGATGCCTTTTAAATGCTGTAATTGTACCAGCCTCCACCACTTCCTCTGGCAGCTCATTCCATACACACACCACCCTCTGTGTGAAAAGCTTGCCCCTTAGGTCCCTTTTATATCTTTTCCCTCTCATCCTAAACCCTCTAGTTCTGGACTGCCCGACTCCAGGGAAAAAAACCTTGTCTATTTATCCTATCCATGCCCCTCATGATTTTATAAACCTCTATAAGGTCACCCCTCAGCCTCCGACGCTCCAGGGAGAACAGCCCCAGCCTATTCAGCCTCTCCCTGTAGCTCAAACCCTCCCACCCTGGCAACATCCTTGTAAACCTTTTCTGAACCCCTTTCAAGTTTCACAACATTTTTCCGATAGGAGGGAGACCAGAATTGCACGCAATATTCCAACTTGAAGAGTAGTGTCAATGTAGCAGCTAATATGTGCACAGGAAGATCCCACAAACAGTAATGCGATAATGACCAGATCATCTGTTTTTCACTGATGTTCGGCCACCAAAGAGACCATGCCAGCTGTTCTTGGGAAATTTATGATTAACTGAGAGGGTGGACAGGGCCCTGCTTTAATGTCTCGCGTGAGACCCCCCACCTTCGACAGGGCAGCACTCCCTCAGTCCTGTAGCAGGAGACGTGGGATTGAGAACATGTCCAAAACTCTGTCATGGGTCTTGAACTCTCAATGTTTCGATTCTGTCAGTTCCAGGATTTTGACCCAGACACACCTGATGGTGAGTGGAGGGGAACTTGCAAGGGGGTGGTGTTCCCATGTACCTGCTGCCCCTTGTAGATGGTCGTGGGTTTGTGAGCGTGTGTCTAAGGATCTCTGGAGAATTTCTGCGGTGCATCTTGTAGGTAGAACACACTGCTGCTAGTGAATGATGGATGGAGGGGATGTTTGTGGATGTGGTGCCAATCAAGCGGGGGCTGCTTTGTCCCTGGATGGTGTTGAGCTTCTTGAGTGTTGTTGGAGCTGCCCCCATCCAGGGGCAAGTGGGGAGTATTCCCTCACACTCCTGACTTGTAGGTGGTGGGACAGGTGGGTCAGAGTAAGTCTCCTTTGTGACTGATGTTCGAGACGTGACTGTGTGATTGGATGCCTCAAGCTTGTCTGGGCAGGGTAAGGGAGCGGCCAAACATTTGGGACCTTACCCCGCCGAACAGCACGAGATACCGAAGAACAGGAACCACCAGCGGCGACTCCAAGACTGGGGCAGTGAACACATAGCGCCTCTGTAAGAGAGGACACAACAGAACAACACATCACCACCCCGTCTCAAACTGCACAATCAACAGTGACAGAAACACAGCTAACCCTGTGCTGGCCCTGTCCTGGGAGTGTTTGATGGGGCACAGTGTAGAGAGAGCTTTACTCTGTATCTAACCCCGTGCTGGCCCTGTCCTGGGAGTGCTTAATGGGGACAGTGTAGAGGGAGCTTTACTCTGTATCTAACACCGTGCTGGCCCTGTCCTGGAAGTGTTTGATGGGGACAGTGTAGAGAGAGCTTTACTCTGTATCTAACCCCGTGCTGTCCCTGTCCTGGGAGTGTTTGATGGGGACAGTGTAGAGGGAGCTTTACTCTGTATCTAACCCCATGCTGGCCCTGTCCTGGGAGTGTTTGATGGGGCAGCACAGTGTAGAGAGAGCTTTACTCTGTATCTAACCCCGTGCTGTCCCTGTCCTGGGAGTGTTTGATGGGGACAGTGTAGAGGGAGCTTTACTCTATATCTAACCCTGTGCTGTCCCTGTCCTGGGAGTGTTTGATGGGGACAGTGTAGAGAGAGCTTTACTCTGTATCTAACCCCGTGCTGTCATGTGCTGGAAGTATTTGATGGGAACAGTGTAGAGAGAGCTTTACTCTGTATCTAACCCCATGCTGTCCCTGTCCTGGGAATGTTTTATGGGGACAGTGTAGAAGGAGCTTTACTCTGCCTTTATCTGCCCTCTGTAATGGGCGAGCGGTTGTTCAGTTCAGGGGGTAGTTACCAGTCCTCCTGCCAGCGAGACCCATATCCCGTTGGGAGTTGGAAACATTAAAGTCTGCAAGTCGACAGACTGGTTGCTTAAGAGAGTAATTTCCCAACACGTGCCTCAACATCATCGTAGGTATTTTTATAAATTAGCTCATGGGACGTGGGTGTCACTGGTTGGGCTCAGCATTTATTGCCCGTCCCTAGTTGCCCCCTTGAGAAGGTGGGAGTGAGCTGCCTTCTTGAGCCGCTGCAGTCCACGTGCTGTGGGTTGACCCACAATGCCCTGAGGGAGGGAATTCCAGGATTCTGACCCAGCGACACTAAAGGAACGGCGATATCTTTGCAAGACAGGATAGGGGGTGGAGGGGAACTTGCAGGGGGTGGTGTTCCCATGTATCTGCTGCCCCTTGTCCTTCTCGATGGAAGTGGCCGTGGGTTCGGAAGGTGCTGTCTGAGGGGGAGCTCAGTGGTCATTGGCGATAAGAGGTGGGATATCATACAGTCCTGTTATGGATTGCACAGGGAGCGCCCTCCCACCCACCCACAGGCTGTTGGGCCTCAGGTTAACATTGACCTGAAAAGACAGCTCCCCTGACAGGTCAGCACCCTCCCACCCCCACAGTGACCCTGGGATTGACGCATCAACACGTTCCAATCCTGGGGGTGGGGATTGTCGAGTCAGACTGAATCAGGATTGTTAATGGTCGCTCTGTCTGTGTGGAAACTGTTCGGTTCCTCTCTCTCTCTCTCTCTCTCTCTCTCTCTCTGAGTTCTGGTACACCCACTGGGCTTACAAAGGTGCTGTCTGAGGATCTTTGGTGAATTTCTGCGCCAATGGTACACACTGCTGTGACTGGGTGTTGGTGGTGGAGGGAGTGGATGTTTGTGGATGGGGATCTTGGCCAGGAATACATTGCTGACAAGTGGCATTCTGGGACACTGACCACTGCGTGTGTGAAAATCCAAATATGGAAAGTCACTTGACAGGAATCCATTCATACCTTCACGACTGTCAGAATGCTCAGGGTCTACACTTGGTTCATAAAGTCACCCAGCACGGAAACAGACCCTTCGGCTCAACCAGTCAATGCCGACCATAATCCCAAACTCAACTAGGCCCACCTGCCTGCTCCAAACCTTTCCTAGTCATGTACTTATCCAAATATCTTTCAAATGTTGTAACTGTACCAGCCTCCATCACTTCTTCTGGAAGCTCATCCCACACACTGACCACCCTCTGTGTGAAGAAAGTTTCCTCTCGTGTCCCTTTTAAACCTTTCACCTCTCACCTTCAACCTCTGCCCTCTAATCTCAACTCCCCCACCCTTGGGAAAAGACACTTGCCATTCCCCTTATCTATATCCCTCAAGGTTTTATAAACCTCTACAAGGTCACCCCTCAACCTCCTACACTCCAGTGAAAAAAGTCCCTGCCTACCCAGCATCTCCCTAAAGCTCAAACCCTCCCATCCCCGGCAACATCTTGGTAAATCTCTTCCGAACCCCCCCCCTGGTTTAATATCCTTCCTATAACAGGACGACTACAACTGGGCACAGTACTCCAGATAAGGCCTCACCAAAGTCCTGTACAACCTCAACATGATGCCCCAACTCCAGCTCTTGTGGTAGTGTCCCTGCCTCTGACCCGGGTTCGCGTCCCACCAGCTGCAGTGGAGCGTCACAACATTCTGTTACGGCTTGGCTATCCGGCCCGGCGCTTGCACGGAACATTCTGGAAGCCTCTATATCGTTGTTTCAGTTTGCAGACCGAGGCTGCTCCTGGGTCCCAGATACTTACCTCCCACAGACCGTCCAGTTCGGGACAGAACGGAAAACACCGCAGGTCAAGGTGCGCTGAACCTGTCAAAAAAAATCCAGACACAAACGGGAGAGTTTAGTCAACAGGGTCTTAGCTCAGGTTTATCATCGTGTCAGCGCTCCCTATTGGCTCACAATGCCCACTTCCCTCTACCACTCAGGAACCACCCTGATTGGTAACCAATTTGATCACTCTACACCCCCCTGACCCACTTTAATGTTTTTTCACCCATCCCTGACATCCCCCGGACGGACAACACCCTCATCTCCCCCCAAAGCCCCATCTCCCGAAGCAGCCAATCAGCTTCCTGCCCTTCGGAAGACAGGTACCTGCATTTACATAGTGCTTGTCACATCCTGAAGTTGCCCCCCCCAGATGAGAGGTGGTGACGCACGGTTGCCGTCGCTCTGTTGGCACTCAGGCATGGAACGACTCCACGAATGGCAAGGAGCTGTTTCCGGTTTTTTGGTGGTTTCGGCTCAGGATTGGGGAGGCCCATTGGGAAAATTCACCTCCCCCCTCTCCATCCCCGCACCCCCCCCCCCCCCCAAACTTTATAAACAGCGGCGCTCCTTAAGATTCCTGACCCACATCCCAGTCAAAAGGTGCGGGGCTGGAAAAGCACAGCAGGTCAGGCAGCATCCGAGGAGCAGGAGAATCGACGTTTCGGGCGTAAGCTCTTTATCAGGAATGTGGGGGTAACCCCCTCATCCTTGATGAAGGGATTATGCTTGGAACGTCGATTCTCCTGCTCCTCGGATGCTGCCTGACCTGCTGTGCTTTTCCAGCACCACTCTAACCTTGACTCTGATCTCCAGCATCTGCAATCCTCACTGTCTCCTGACAGACATCCCACACTATCTGTCCTTCCAGTGAAGATAACATCACGGGGAAGGTACTGTTCCTCACTCTCCAGTTGCCCCAAGCGGGTGTTTTGTCTCTGGAAAGATATTTGTATCTGAATCTATTAACCTAAAGCACTGGGATGTTGTGGGGAATGTGGTATCGAAAGATCCAACAGATGTTCAATACCGCTCATTAATATTTCCAAATATTACACTCAATGTCAACACTCACACTAACATATTGCATGATTTTTCTTTAGGGAACCAAGTCTTTATAGAATCCCTACAGTGTAGCCATTTGGCCCAACAAGTCCACACTGACCTTCAGAAGAATAACCCACCCAGACCCATTCCCTGACCCTATTAGTCTCCATTTACCTCTGACTAATGCACCCGGCCTGCACATCCCTGGACCCTATGGGGCGATTTAGCACGGCCTGTTCACCCTAACCTGCCCATCTTTGGACTGTGGGAAGAAACCCACACAGGCACAGGGAGAATCTTTGGACGGTCAGTATGGACTTGTTTGGTCACACAGTGGTTCAGTGGTTAGCACTGCTGCCTCACAGTGCCAGGGACCTGGGTTCAATTCCAGCCTTGGGCAACTGTCTGTGTGGAGTTACCTCCCACAGTTCAAAGATGTGCAGGTTAGGGTGGATTGTCGATGCTAAATTGCCCCATAGTGTTGGGTGCATTAGTCAGAGGTGGGTTGCTCTTCGTCAGGTCAGTGTGGACTTGTTGGGCCGAAGGGCCTGTTTCCATACTATAGGGAATCTAATCTAAAATGGCCACACTGTAGGGATTCTAATTGTAAAAATATGCAAACTCCACACAGATAGTTGCCCGAGGCTGGGATCAAACCTGGGTTCCTGGTGCTGTGAGGCAGCAGTGCTAACCACTGAGCTACCCTTCCTTTAGTCTTTAGGTGTTATGGTCCTGCCACTGGACTAGCAATGCAGTTACCCGGGCTAATGCTGTGGGGACATGGGTTTGAACCCCATCAGGGTGATAAAAACCCAGGATAGGCTGGGAATCCTTTCCCCTGAACGTAGAAGACTGAGGGGTGACCTTATAAAACTCTATAAAAATCATCCGTGAGAGACATGGATAAGGTAGCTAGCCAATAGCCTTTCCCCAGGGTCTAAAACTAGAGGGTATAGGTTTAAGGTGAGGGGGGAGGGGGGTTCAGAGGGATAATTTCTTTCACACAGAGGGTGGTGAGTGTCTGGAACATGCTGGCAGAGGTAGTGGTGGAGGAGAGTACAAGTTAAGAAACGTTTAGACAGGTAGATGGATGGGATAGGTATGGAGGGAGAGGGACCAAACACAGGAAATGGAACCAGTTTAAATTATGAAAACTGGGCGGAGTGGACAGGTTGGGCCGAAGGGCCTGTTTCCGTGCTGTACAGCTCTATGGCTCCATGACACCAAAAGCTAGCCCTGACGGGGAGCACATAAACCTTACAATAAAACACAAAAAAGGATGCAGGAAATCGGAAGGAGGATTTGCTGGAGAAACTCAGCAGCATCTGCAGAGAGAGAGAGAGAGAAAGCAGACTTAATGTTTCAGGTCCTTCTTCAGAACTGTTGGTTAAAAACCTCATCCGGCTTATTTCAGGGAGGTGCCCTCTTTATCCTGGTCTGGCCCACAGCGATGGGGGTCGGACTTGTAATCGTGGCCTGAAATGGATCGAACTCAGCTCTAGGGGCAATGAAGTGGGGTAATAAATGCTGACCTCACCTTGCCCCAAATCTCATGAAAGACTGCAAGGAATTACTTCAAGTGCCCCTACCCCCCCTCCCCCCACCGAGATACCAACAAACTAATGTTATTTCCAAAATACCGTGCAAGGACTGTAATGAACACGACATTGGATAAACGGGGAGGAAACTGGCACCAGGATACATGAACACCAACTAGCCACAAAACGACATGACCCTCTCTCACTAATATCCTCACATACAGGACACCACTTCAACTGGGACAACACATCCATCCTCGGACAAGCCAAACAGAGACACTCACGGGAATTCCCAGAAGCATGGCATCCCAACCAAAACTCTATCAACAAACACATCAACTTGGATCCCATTTACCACCCCCTGAGAAAAAGAACAGGAAATGACATCAACGTAGGAAATGATGTCACCACAGGAAATGGCATCACCAACCCAAGGACACCCAAACATATAAATAGAAAGCGGGCTACACCACCAGTGCTTCATCCGGAGGCTCACTGAAGATGTTACCTAGTGTGGTGACGAAACGACTGAAAATGAACCTTCCAGCTTAGCTTGCAAACCTACATCCAGGGGGAAGATACACACTAAGAGTTTTGTTCTCTGCTGTTACTGGCTATTATTAAAGGAGATAATTCCACCCTGAAAGACAACATTCTGTCACAATCATAACACAACAGGTGACTCTACCGGACGATCAGACTCTAACACAACTCTCCGAGTCTATTGGGCCAACAGGGTTTCTGAGGAAGGGTCACTGGACCCGAAACATTAACTCTGCTTTCTCTCTGTGGGTGCTGCCAGATCTGCTGAGCTTTTCCAGCAATTTCTGTCTCGTTTCCTAAGCATCCGCAACTCTTCACTCAGTAAGAGATGTGTGTTCACATCCTCCCCACCTCTTCATCCCTCCATATCTCTCTGACCCCCTTCCTCTCCCGGGATGATTGAAAGTTCTCCACTCCATCTCTTGCATGATGCCCCACCCCACCCCCACGCAGAGTTCCCTTTCTTCCCCCCGGGTGGCCACACCGTATGGGCGCCTGTGCCCCAGGCTCAGGAATTCCCTCCCTGGTTAGCCCCCTCCTGCTTTAAGACCCTCCCTCGTGATCCAATCCTCTGGGCAAGTTGTTGTAACATCTCCTGATGCAGCACCAAGGGTGCTATGCAAATGCAAGTTTTGTTTTCCTGAAACATTGGCTCCAAGAGGGTGGTGGTAAGAAATGGCATGGAGTAAAACGTGTGAAGGTCATGGAAAAATGGAATAATTCACTCATTTGCCTCCACCTCGCCACCCATGACATCGCAATGGAGCGCTGTCCCCTGACCTGCTCAATCTTTACCCCTCAGATAGATCCCACCTTCACTGGGCATGGGATCTTGCTGTGCTTTCCTGATTGTAACACTGACCGCCCGTCCGAAATACTTCCATCAGTTGCAAAGTGTCCTGAGGGAGCCTAGGCGCTATATCAATGCAAGTCTTTCTACCTGCGCACAGCTGCTGTATGCCAGTCACAGAATTGTCAGGGAACCATGGCTCGGAGGAGTTGAAGGACAGAGGGAGAAGATGGCACAGAGGGAGGTTTGTGGACGCTCAGTAAACATAAATCATGAATTACTTTTAGTCAAACTTAAACCATGCTCACTGTCTGCTCACCTCCTGGCGAGCACAATATCACTAACTAGTGCCAGGAACACAACACTGCAGTCACAGAGCAACGAGAAATAACAGAGACAGAGAGAGACAGACAGACAAGAGAGCAGGGAGAGAGACACAGATGTGGTACAGAGAGAGAGAGACAGACAGACAGAGAGAAGACAGACAAACAGACAGACAGAGCAGGGAGAGAGAGACAGAGAGAGACATACAGAACAAGAGGAGAGAGAGAAAAACAGAGCATGGAGAGAGAGACA
>NC_057750.1:6676686-6678488 GCF_004010195.1 Chiloscyllium plagiosum | reverse complement strand
GGAGAGAGAGAAAGACAGAGCAGGGAGAGAGAGAGAGAGACAGACAGAGCAGGGAGAGAGACACACACAGACGTGGTGCAGAGAGAGAGAGACAGAGACAGAGAGCAGGGAGAGAGACAGAGAACAGGGAGAGAGACAGAGACAGATGCACAGAAAGAGAGAGAAGGGAGAGACAGAGACAAAGAGAGACACACAAACACAGAGTGGGGGAGAGAGAGAAAGAAAGAGACACACACAGAATAGGGCGAGAGAGAACACGGGGGGCAGAGAGAGGGAGAGCGATGTACACCCTGGTGTGTTAGTGCTCATGGTCTGAATGTCAGGTTACCTTTAAGAGACATGCCCATGATCGCATCACTGTATCATGTGACCTCACGGTATAAAGGTCCAGGACTCTGTCTTACCCCAGAGCCCATCTGAAGCAGGACATGCCCCTGTGCTGTAACCAGCAGCTGAAAGTGAGCCCAGACCCTTGTGTACCTGAGGAATGTCATGTTTGTACATAATAGTCCATTGCAATAAACTTCTGTTGGATTCTACAATACTACCCTATCCCCAGCCAGATCCTTCTGTTCCGAGGGATAACACAAACATTACTGATTGAATAGAACCAGTCTCACAGCAGTGGGCGGGGCAAGAGGGTCGGAGAACGGGAAAGGAGGGAAGCAGGAAGTGGGATAATAGAAAGGGCAGGAAGAAAGTGAGAGAGAGGGGGGGGGTGTGTAGAGCAGGTAGAGAGAGACATATAAAGGAGCAGGAAATGAGAAAACCGAGAGAGCAGGAAGAGAGAGAATAGACAGAAGGGTCAGTGTGGACTGGTTGGACCGATGGATCTGTTTATGTGCTGTATAACTCCATGACTCTGGATGTAAGTTAGCTCACTGAGCTGGAAGGTTCGGTTTCAGACGTTTCGTCACCATGCTGGGTAACATCATCAGTGAGCCTCCGGTGAAGCGCTGGTGTTAGTGACCCTCTTTCTATTGATGTGTTTAGGTTTCCCTGGGTTGGTGATGTCATTTCCACCACTTCGACTGGGACAGCACATCCATCCTCGGACAAGCCAAACAGAGACACGCACGAGAATTCCTAGAAGCATCGCATTCCAACCAGAACTCTATCAACAAACACATTGACTTGGATCCCATTTACCACCCCCTGAGAGAAAAGAACAGGAGATGACATCACTAACACAGGAAGTGACATTACCAATCCAAGGAAACCTAAACACATAAAAAAAAGTTGGACATACCACCAGTGCTTCACCCGGATGCTCACTGAAGATGTAACCTAGCATGGTGACGAAACGTCTGAAAATGAACCTTCCAACTCAGCAAGCAAACCTACATCCAGAACCTCAACCTGAGCCACATTTCTTCTCCAAACTTGCTAACACTATAAATAGAGAGAACACAGACACAACATTCCGAGTTGAGCGCAGAGAGCAGGACTAGCCAATGCACAGGACAAAAGCAGACATTTCCGAAATAATGCTCTGAAGTCTCACCCTGGTTTAATCTGCATCTCATTTCTTCCAGTTCCCTCATCGTTTTCTTTAATTCTTCCTCCAGTGTTGTGTTCCTGGCATTTGCTTTTGTGAGTAGCCTAGGGAGTGAGAGAATGCGCTTGAAAATCTGAGAGGAGAATCATCAAATACAGCAACAAAGAGACTTGGACAGAGAGAGAGAGAGAGAGCAAGAGAGTGAGACAGAGAGATGGAGAGAGAGAGAGAGTGAGAGAGTGAGACAGAGAGAGAGAGTGAGAGAGAGTGAGAGAGTGAGACAGAGAGATGGAGAGAGAGAGAG
>NC_057750.1:6666630-6676143 GCF_004010195.1 Chiloscyllium plagiosum | reverse complement strand
GTGTGTGTGTGTGAAAAAGAGTTATCACAGGATCCTTACTGCGTGGAAGCAAGCCATTTGGCCAATCAAGTCCACATTGACCCTCTGAAGAGCATCTCACCCAGATGCATCCCTACCCTATAGTCCCCATGTCTAACCCACCTACCCTGCACAGTCCTGGATGATATGGGACAATGTCCTGTGACCAATCCACCCTAACCTGCAAAAGTTTGGACTGTGGGAGGAAACCAGAGCACTCAGAGGAAACCCACGCAGACACGGGGAGAACATACAAACTCCACACAGACAGTCGCCCGAGGATGGAATCAAACCTGGGACCCTGGTGCTGTGAGGCAGCAGTGCTAACCACTGAGCCACCGTTCCAGCCCAGAACTGGCTTTGTGTATAAACTGGAACAGGATGTGTGCGGAACTGTTGACCCTAACCTTTTGTTGCTGTCCCTAATTGCCCTTAAATTAATAATTTGCTCGACAATTGCCCGGAGGAGAGTTAAGAGTCAACCCCATCGCTGTGGGTCTGGAGTCACATGTAGGCCAGACGGGGTAAGGACGGCAGATTTCCTTCCCTGAAGGGGACCGGTTGGGGTTTTTATGTCAATTGATTATATCAGTCAAGCTTTGAATTCGAGATTTTTTTAAAAAGATGTTGAATTTTTAATTAAATTTCGATCAGATCCCTTGATGAGATTTGGACCTGTATCTCCCGAGGCCACTCAATCCCCAGGGTCAGCAACATGATCACTACTCCCAGGGGAGTGCATCAATTAGCAACTATGGAGGGAAAGTTAACTATAACGAGGGGTAGGTACATACAGTTTCATCCAATACCTTCACTGAGTATAGAAACACAGAAAATAGGAGTGGGATCAGGCCATTCAGCCCTTCTAACCCGCTCTACCATTCTATATGACCATGGCTAATCATCCAACTCAGCCCCCTGTTCCCATACCCTCCAATCCCTTTAGCCCGAAGAATACAATTCTGGTCACCCTGCTACAGGACGAATACCATTAAATTGGAGAGGGTGCAGGAAAGATTTCTCAAGGAAGGCATCCTTGTAAGAGGATTCGCAGTAGGTTAAAATCTTCGAGGAGAAAGTGAGGGCTGCAGATGCTGGAGATCAGAGCTGAAAATGTGTTGCTGGAAAAGCGCAGCAGGTCAGGCAGCATCCGAGGAGCAGGAGAATCGACGTTTCGGGCATAAGCCCGAAGTTTCCTGAAGAAGGGCTTATGCCCGAAACGTCGATTCTCCTGCTCCTTGGATGCTGCCTGACCTGCTGCGCTTTTCCAGCAACACATTTTCAGCTCTGATCTCCAGCATCTGCAGCCCTCACTTTCTCCTGCAGGAAAGACTTACCAGGTTATTAACGGGACTGCAGGGTTTGAGCTATAAGGGGAGGCTGGGACCATTTTCCCTGGAGTGTCGGAGGTTGAGGGGGTGACATTTATAGAGGTTTACAAAATCATGAGTGGTGTGGGTAGGGTGAATAGCCAAGGTCTTTTCCCTGGGGTGAGGGAGTCCAGAACTAGAGGGCATAGGTTTAGGGGGAGAGGGGAAAGATATAAAAGAGACCTAAGGGGCAACTTTTTCACACAGAGGGTGGTATGTGTATGGAATGAGCTGCCAGAGGAAGTGGTGGAGTCTGGTACAATTACAGCGTTTAAAAGGCATCTGGATGGGTATATGAATAGGAAGGGTTAGTGAGAGAAATGCAGAGACAGACAGGATTAGATTAGTTTGGGAAACTTGGTTGGCATGGACGGGTTGGGCCGAAGGGTCTGTTTCTGTGCAGTACATCTCTATAACGATAATCTAACTCCTTCTCAAAAACATTCGATGTTTTACTCTCAACCGCTTTCTGTGTCAGAGAATTCCACAGGTTCTCCCACTCTCTGGGTGAAGACGTTTCTCCCCGTCTCAGTCCTCTCCCGTTATAATCTAGTCCCAGCTGCCTGCTCCCGGCCCATATCCCTCCAAACCTTTCCTATTCATATACCCATCCACATCTCTTTAAACGTTGCAACTGTATCCACATCCAGCACTTTCTTGGGAAGTTCATTCCACACCCGAACTACTCTCGGTGTAAAAATTTGCCCCTCATGTCTTTTTTTAAATCTCTCTCCTTAAAATTGTGCTTCCTAGTCTTGAAATTCCCCACCTCAGGGAAAAGACACCATCAATCTATCTATACCCCTCATTATTTTATAAACTTCTATGAGGTTGCCCCTCAACCTCCTACCCTCCAGCCTATCCAGCTCCCCCCCCCCCGAGTATCTTGGCATTAATCAGTCCTGCGGATCAGGCTGGTGTGATTAGATTAGATTACTTACAGTGTGGAAACAGGCCCTTCGGCCCAACAAGTCCACACCGCCCCGCCGAAGCACAACCCACCCAGACCCATTCCCCTACATTTACCCCTGCACCTAACACTACGGGTAATTTAGCATGGCCAATTCACCTAACCTGCACATTTTTGGACTGTGGGAGGAAACCGGAGCACCCGGAGGAAACCCACGCAGACACGGGGAGAATGTGCAAACTCCACACAGTCAGTCGCCTGAGGCGGGAATTGAACCCGGGTCTCTGGCTCTGTGAGGCAGCAGTGCTAACCACTGTGCCACCGTGCCACCCACTGTGTGTGGACAGAGGAACCTTGATTATCCGAAGGACATGGACAGGGAGTATTTCATTCGGATAACTGATGCCGGATAACATAGTTAGCCAGGCATCGGGACCTTGCGATTTTGTTCGGATAATCCAAAATTCCGTTAATCGAATGCTGGATAATCGAGGTTCCTCTGTATTTGCTAATGGGTTTTTGGTGGACAAGGTACGCTAGTTTATTGTACTTAGAGGTACAGCATATGCTAGATTAAAAGGACCAAAATGTAATACCATAATGCGAGAGTAAATGGAGTTCCTTTAAATAATTAAATAGATGTCTCTGAATTATGTATTTATTGTAAGGTGAGAACTCACAATTAGTGTAAATATTGGAAATGAAGGGAGTCATTGTTATAGGAAGGGACAAAGCAGTGGTAATTAATTCTAGTGTTCTACCTCTCGGTGGTCATGTCTGCAGTCTTTACTTTCCGAAGTTCATCATCATCAGTCTCTCTGCCCTTCAATTCCTCCACCGGTGCTGACTGTAGCGGGAACCGATCCGGTGTGGGAATTCCAGACAATTCCTGCAACAAACCCTGGAGGCAGAAAGGGAGCTGTTTTAGCTACGACCATACCCAAACCCCAGAAATCTCACTCCTGCACCTCCTTGCTAGTACGGATACAATGGACCAAATGGCCTCTTTCTGTGCAGTAAAATTCAGTCTTGTCCCTCTCTGTCACTCCCTGGAGTCAGTTACGTTGTGATGTACCTGCACTGTCTATCGGCTTTCTCCCCCCACCATCCCATTATTGCACAAACGCTGTCCCCCTCACACCTCCCACCAGCTCTGATGAAGAGTCATAGATTCATACAGCACAGAAACACACCCTTCGGTCCAACTCCTTCATGCCGACCAGATCCCTGGAATGGTAGGTCTAACATATGAGGAACGGCTGAGGATCCTGGGATTGTATTCATTGGAGTTTAGAAGATTAAGGGAAGATCTAACAGAAACTTACAAGATAATACATGGCTTGGAGAGGGTGGACGCTAGGAAGTTGTTTCCGTTAGGCGAGGAGACTAGGACCCGTGGACACAGCCTTAGAATTAGAGGGGGTAAATTCAGAACAGAAATGCGGAGACATTTCTTCAGCCAGAGAGTGGTGGGCCTGTGGAATTCATTGCTGCAGAGTGCAGTGGAGGCTGCGACGCTAAATATCTTCAAGGCAGAAATTGATAAATTCTTGATGTCACAAGGAATTAAGGGCTACGGGGAGAATGCGGGTAAGTGGAGTTGAAATGCCCATCAGCCATGATTGAATGGCGGAGTGGACTCGATGGGCCGAATGGCCTTACTTCCGCTCCTATGTCTTATGGTCTTATGGATATCCTAAACTAATCTAGACCCATTTGCCAACACTTGGCCCATTTCCCTCCAAACCCTTCCTGTTCATATACCCATCCATGGCCCATTTCCCTCCAAACCCTTCCTGTTCATATACCCATCCAGGTGCCTTTTAAACGCTGTCATTGTACCAGCCTCCACCACTTCCTCTGGCAGCTCATTCCATACACGTACCACCCTCTGCGTGAAAAAGTTGCCCCTTAGATCTCTTTATTATCTTTCCCCTAAACCTATGCCCTCTAGCTCTGGACTTCCCCACCCCAGGGAAAAGACCTTGTCTGTTTACCCTTACCCATGCCCCCTCATGGTTTTATAAACCTAGTCACTTAGACTTGAAACATTAGCTTGCTCTCTCTCTCTCTCCATGGATGCTGCCTGACCTGCTGTGATCCCCAGCATTTTCAGTTTGCGGGACAGATTCCAGCATCTGCAATAATGCAGCTCCAAGTTGTACTTTAACTATTTTAATGCCCTCCAGCAGGTGGCGCAAGTAAGTCTGACTGCAATGTTGCAATTACCCCTGCTGTCCTGGAGGGGGTGCTGCTACCGTGTTACAACAACAACTTCTCAACACCTGAAGCCATACACTGGAGATATAGACAAGGTTTTGCATACACTACCTTCTACACTTTGCATCATGGAGAAAAGATAAAGGCTTGCATTTATATAGCACTTTTCATGGTTTCAGAAAGTCCCAAAGTGCGACACCGCCAATGACTATGAAACAGACCAAACGCAGGCGGATGGGACAAGATTACTTGTGAAAACTGGGGGCAGTATGGACAAGTTGGGCCGAAGGGTCTGCTTTCATGCTGCAAACCTCGATAACTCTACAGAACAGCAGAGCAGGTTCCAGGCCGAATGGCCTACATTCATTCTAAGTTTGTAACAAATGGATACCATCAGCCTATTTGACCCCAGTATCAAAGACGGCATTTTCCAATTCAATGGTCCAAGAAGTGGGGCTGCGGGAGAAGGAATGGAGGGATGAATTTCCTCATTCATTGAGGAACTGAACCCGGGTCCCTGCTGCTGTGAGGCAGCAGTGCTAACCACTGAGACACCGCGCCACCCCACATGCACACGCACACACACGCAGATACATACAGACCCACAGACACACACAGACACACATTGACACGCACACACACATATACACAGACATGTACTCACAGACACACACTCACAGATACACACAGACACACACACAGACACACATTGACACGCACGCGCACACACACAGACATGCACTCACAGACACAGACAATCACAGACACACACAGAGATAAACACAGACCCACAGACACACAAAAGACACACAGACAGACACACCCCCCCCCCTGCACAAGTCAGTTTTCTGGG
Organism: Chiloscyllium plagiosum; assembly: GCF_004010195.1. NCBI lineage: Eukaryota > Metazoa > Chordata > Chondrichthyes > Orectolobiformes > Hemiscylliidae > Chiloscyllium > Chiloscyllium plagiosum. The sequence continues at coordinate 6,670,772 of NC_057750.1, read as the reverse complement.
GTCAGGATAAAGCATTGAGCCAGACAGGGATATGGTGGAGTCACTATTTTCACCCTCACCTGTACGTTGGAGTCCAACTGATTGGCGTTGTCTGTAGATCTCGCACCCTCGTTGTCTGTGTCCATCGCCCCCGTGTTCATCGCCCCCGTGTTCATCGCCCCCATGTCCATCGCCCCCACGGTCTCTCCGCAGTCACCCTGTCTGGGAAGAGGGAAGTCTGCCTTAAACTGAAGGTTGCACCATATTCCCGATGGAGTGATGGAGAAGATGAGGCCACTGTTGGAATATTACGTGCAATTCCGGTTTCCCTGCTATAGGAAGGATGTTGTGAAACTTGAAAGGGTTCAGAAAAGATTTACAAGGACGTTGCCGGGGCTGGAGGATTCTCCCGCAGCCCCACTTCTTTGGACCATTGAATTGGAAAATGCCGTCTTTGATACTGGGGTCAAATAGGCTGATGGGTTGGGAAATTATGAGGGGCATGGATAGGATAAATAGGCAAAGTCTTTTCCCTGGGTTGGGGGAGTCCAGAACTAGAGGGCATAGGGAGAGGGGCAAGATTTAAAATGGACCTGAGGGACTTTTCATGCAGAGGGTGGTGCATAAAAGGAATGAACTGCCAGTGGAAGGGGTAGAGGTGAGTACAATTACATCATTTAAAAGTATTTGGACAGGTATATGAATAGGAAAGATTTAGCGGAATATGAGCCAAATGTAAGCGAAGGAGACTAGTTTAGTTTGGGAAATCTGGTTGGCATGGACGCGTTGGACCAAAGGGTCTGTTTCCATGCTGTATGACCCTATGAAGGCTGGTACAATTACAACATTTTAAAGGCATTTGGATGGGTATATGAATAGGAAGGGTTTGGAGGGATATGGGCCGGGTGCTGGCAGGTGGGACTAGATTGGGTTGGGATATCTGGTCAGCATGGACGGGTTGGGCCGAAGGGTCTGTTTCCATGCTGTACATCTCTATGACTCTGTAACTGTAAGTGGTGTTAGCCTGGCTCTTACTGTATCCCTTAGCTTCACTGCATTGCTCCATCTTCCCAGCCCCAATGCCAGGGCTAAAAAAGGGCTCATAAGGGCTAGCAGCCACACGGTAGCCACTGTGGGTCACTGCGGTGTACTGTGGTTCCTCAACCCCCAAGGTGCTGGGTTCAAGCCCCGCTCTGGGACCTGAGTGGGAAATAAGCCAGCACTGTTGGCCCAGTGAAGGGGGTGTATGGTTCCAGATCAGGCCTTCCCCTGTCTGTCGTGCCAACCTGTATTTAACCTCCTGGTTGACAGCTAACTGCCCTTTGCTCCCTGTGGGATCTTGCTGTGCGCCAGTGGGTCGCTACCTTTCCCTGGCACCTCCTCCAACACTTTGCCAAGTCGCTCCCCCCCTCCCCCCCACCGAGCCTTAAACCACGGCCGTGCTCCCAATGCTGGTGCGGGCACAGCAAGATCCCACCGGTGAGCATGAGCACCGCCCCAGTGAAGCCCTTCCCCGCTGATGGCTTGTGGCAATCCCACAGCATTGGTGACGCCGATTCCAGCTTCCTATTCCCTTTCCGTTGAATCCGGGTGGGATCTGAGGGCACAGTGCGGAGTGGAGGTATGGGGGGAGGGGAAGGGAACACTGGTCCAGAAACCCTCACTCCATTTCTCTCGTCCCCTCTCTCCACACGGACTCCGCCAGACCCATCGAGCCTCTCCAGCTCCCTCCGTTTTTTTTTTGTGTGTTGAACATCATTTCCTCTTCCCTCCCACAAATTGGAAGCTCTTACCTGGATGTTCCTTCCCTGATCGCGGAAAACGTAAATCCTGCAAATGGCAGGTGTGTCCCGGGGAAGAGACCGTGGGAAACCTGATCGGACGTCCCCTGGTGGAAAACGAGTGAGGAGACTTTGATTCAATTTGAGTCATCACTGCCCCGCGTACCGAGATACAGTGACAAGTATTGTTTCGCGTTGCTGTCCAAACCAATCCTACCTTCCATCAAGGTAAGAGAACGACATTCAGATTACAGGGTTAGAGCGACAGAGAAAGATCGACTCTAGTATATGAGAGGTCTGGCAGGGAAGGAGCCGGTCTTGAATCTGTTGGGACATGTATTTAAGCTTCTGCCTGACGGAAGAGGGTCTAACTGGGGCGGGAGGGGTCTCTGATGATGTTGGCTGCCTTCCTGAGGCAGAGGGAGGTGTAGACGGAGACAGTGGATGGGAGGCTGGTGATGGACTGGGCTGTGTTTACGTCTCTCTGCAGTTTCTTGTGTTTTCCATAGTCATACGTGATGCATCCAGATAGGATGCTTTCCATGGTGAACCTGGTCAGGGTGATTGTGGACATGTTGAATTTCAATAGCATCCTGAGGAAGTAGAGATGTTGGTGTGCTTTCCTGACTGGATTGAACAGGTTAGATCGTTGGTGATATTTACTCCTGGGAACTTGAAGCACCCGCACTGAGCGTTGATAGGGGAGGTGTAGAGGATGATTTTCTAGTTGCGTCTCGCCGTGAGAAGGCAGTGGGGACTATGGGCTTGTGATTTCATGGCTGTCCATCCATCTACAGCGAGCAAAAGCCTGGTGGCTTGCCATTACCTTCGGTGGCATGGTGAACTCAGAGAGTCCTGTTCTCACTACCCACCTCACAGCTTGTTAATTGACCCGTTTACCCACATTAGGAACATAATGGCGTTGAGCACCAGCTCCTGGAGTGGGATTCGAACCTGGAAACACCGGTTTGCAGTGTCCCACCACCAGAACTGACATGACACAGTGGCACCGGGTTATGTTGAGAGTGGAGTGCTGGAAAAGCACAGCACAGCACAGCAGCCGAGGAGCAGGAGAATCAATGTTTCGGGCATAAGCCCTTCTTCAGGAATGAGGCTTGTGGGCCGTGGGGGGTGCTGAGAGATAAATGGGAGGGAGGTGGGGGTGGGGGTGGGGGGGAACGTAGCTGAGAAAGCGAGAGGTGGATGAAGGTGAGGGAGAAGGTGATAGGTCAGAGGGGGCAGAGATGGACGGGTCCAGAGGGCAGTGCTGAGTTGGAGGCTTGGGACTGGGGTAATGTGGGGGGAGGGGAAATGAGGAAGCTGTTGAAATCCACATTGATCCGGTGTGGCTGCAGGGTCCCAAGGCAGAAGATGACCTTGTAGAGAGAGGAGGAGAACTTCTGCGAGGAATAATATTCTCAATCTCGTGCGGCTGCGGAATATTTATAGACTCCGCTATAATGGAAGAACATTAATTGGGGAACACCTTACCACAGGGCTGTGGGCAGAGCTAGATCAAGCAATGATGTAGACTGTCTCATTAGCATTTTTTTGGGAGAGCATGTGGACCTCCCTGCATTTGTTGCCCGTCCCTAATGAACCAAATTTTTAAGGTGAGATGAGGAAGCTTTAAAAAGGACATGGGGGTCAGTTTTTATACACAGAGAGTGGCCTGTTGTGAGGAAGGAACTTGCAGATAAAGTGGTGGATGTGGGTATAGTTACAGCGTTTAAATGATGTGGGGGTGCCGCTGTTGGGCTGGGGTGGACAAGGTCAGAGGTCACACAACACCAGGTTATAGTCTGACAGTTTTGTTCAAAATCACAAGCGTTCGGAGCGCTGAGCTTTCGCCAGGCAAAGCTTGTGGTTTAAATAAACCTGTTGGACTATAACCTGGTGTCATGTGACTTCTAGGAGAAAGTGAGGACTGCAGATGCTGGGGATCAGAGCTTAAAAATGTGTTGCTGGAAAAGCGCAGCAGGTCAGGCAGCATCCAAGGAGCAGGAGAATCAACATTTCGGGCATAAGCCCTTCTTCAGGAATCTACAAGGTTCCTGTTCCTTTGATGCTGCCTGACCTGTTGCGCTTTTCCAGCAACACATTTTTTAAGTCACGTGACTTCTGACAACTTATAAAAGACATTTGGGTAAGTACATGAATAAGAAATGTTTCGAGGGATATGGGCCAAACACAGGAAGGTGGGACTGGCTTAGGTTGACATCACGATCATGGTGTTGGGGTCGTTTGAAATTTGGCATTCTTGCACAAGTCCTGATGAGTGCCTCAGTGGAAGATTTTTTTAAAAAAACGAGGTGTCACATCTGTCTGTCGACCGCGCAGCTGTTCCCCCGAGTAGGAAACCGTCAACGAAAGCCAAGATAA
>NC_057750.1:6657423-6666130 GCF_004010195.1 Chiloscyllium plagiosum | reverse complement strand
CCCTAACCTGCACATCTCTGGGCACTATGGGTAATTTCCCACAGCTAATCCACCCTAACCTGCACATCTCTGGGCACTATGGGTAATCTCCCATGGCCAATCCACCCTAACCTGCACATCTTTGGACTGTGGGAGGAAACCTGAGCACCCGGAGCAAACCCACGCAGACACGGGGAGAATATGCAAACTCCACACAGAGAGTCACCCGAGGGTGGGATTGAACCTGGGTTCCTGGCGCCGTGAGGGAGCAGTGCTAACCTCTGAGCCACCGTGCCACCCTATTCTGATTGAAACGGAACATTCCCAGTTTGGTGATTCTGGTGACGTCACCATGGAGTGATGCCCCATGAATGTTTGCGTTGGCGCCCACCCAACACCGGACTGGTAAAAGACGGCAAAGAGAGAGAGGTGCAACCTCCGCAGTTGGAAATGGCAGAGATCCTCACCGGCTGGTGCAGCTTCACTGGGCCCTGGCTGGATTTCTCCGGGAGCGTCTGGCTCGGCGCTGGCTTCAAAGACATCCTCCGCGTCAGCACGGGGGCTGGGCTCCTCAGGAGGAGGCCAACGTAACTCGCCACTCTCCACCTCGCCCGCGTCAGTCAGCTCCACTGTAATCGAGGGCAGGCGACCTTTGATCCTCCGATAACACTCGTCGGCACTTTCCAAGGGATCCGGAAATATCTGTCACGGGGACGGGGGAAGCAGGAAACAGGAGAGAGCATTAGGCAAAGAGGAGGCCTCTCACTATAACTGATAGCCACCAACGTGCAACTGGAACTGGAACCAGCAAGCAGGAGCCGGGTGGTTGACTAATGGGATGATGCTGCTCAAACGGAGACCATTCGGCCCATCGAATCTGCGAAGGTTCTCTGAAAGGGCAATGCAGCAGTGGCTCGGTCATGCAGAGCTTGAAGTTTTGCAAGATAGAAATAAGTATCACCTTACATGCATCTGGACCCAAAGCAAGAGTGCCAAATTTCCAATAATGGCCACAATTTATATAAGAGTGCTGACTCGTGGGCAAGGGAGTGAGGTGTTGCCAAGATGATAGGTTTTGGACAGCACTTGTTGAATAATCTTGACTATTAGCCAGACAGCAGCCAGGATAGGATAATCAGTCAAAGTTGTGATATAGCTCATTTACATTTAAAGTCATAGAGATGTACAGCACAGAAACAGACCCTTCAGTCCAACTCATCCATGCTAACCCAATACCCTAAATTAATCTAGTCCAGTATTTGGCCCATATCCCTCCAAACCCTCCCTATTCATATACCCATCCAGATGCCTTTTAAATGCTGTAATTGTACCAGCCTCCACCACTTCCTCTGGCAGCTCATTCCATACACGCACCACCCTCTGTGTGAAAAGGATGCCCCTTTAAATCATAGGATTATCATCATAGAATCCCTACAGTGTGGAAACAGGCCCTTCAGCCCAACAAGTCCACACCAACCCTCCAAAGATTAACCCACCCAGACCCATTCCCCTTCCCTATTACTTTACATGCACCTAACCGACACATCCCTGGACACTCTGGACAATTTGGCCTGGCCAATCCACACTGACCTGCACATCTTTGGACTGTGGGAGGAAACCGGAGCACCCACACAGACACGGGGAGAATGTGCAAACTCCACACAGACAGCTACCTGAGGCTGGTGCTGTAAGGCAGCAGTGCTAACCACTGAGCTACTGTATATCTCTCCCCTCTCACCCTAAACCTATACCCTCTAGCTCTGAACTCCCCCACCCCAGGAAAAAGGCCTTGTCTATTTATCCTATCCATGCCCCTCATAATTTTGTAAATCACTATAAGGTCACGTCTCAGCCTCCAACACTCCAGGGAAAACAGCCCCAGACTGTTCAGCCTCTTCCTATAGCTCAAATCCTCCAAACAGCCCCAGCCTGTTCAGCCTCTCCCTGTAGCTCAGATCCTCCAACCCTGGCAACATCCTTGTAAATCTGCTCTGAACCCTTTCAAGTTTCACAAACATGATCAAGGTCCAGAATCAGTGCACATTCACATGGAGAGAGCCATTCCCTACAAATACAAGGAATGTCCTTTCATTCAAATTACGTAGGGGTTTGTGGTAGTTCTGAATTCTCACTTGGGGACTATCTCATGTTGACGGCCTCTCATTACGCTTTTGGTCAAGTAGGGGAAACCTTCTCTCTCAGCACATTGTGTCGAAACCTTCCAACATTGTCTTAAAGATCCACACAATCATTTATTCACAAGGTGAGAGACACATGTCAATACTTCCATGGGAAAGGGACATCACTGGGGGGGGGCAAGGCTGGTATTTGTTAGCCAACCCTGAATTGCCCCCTGGACTGCGTGTCTCACTCATGTATTTCGGAGAGTAATTACCCACATCGCTGTCGGTCCAGAGTCACGTGTAAGCTAGACTGGGTAAGGACGGCAGATGCTGTCATGAAAAGACTTCTGCTCCAGATTTTAATCATCGAATCCACTTCCACCAGTGGTTTGGGGGGGGAGTTTGAACTCACTCCCCCAGACATGAGCCAAGATCACGTCAGTACCAGCCCAGTGACTTCACCATCACACTACCATCGCCATGACAACAGCTCCGATTTCTGACGGTGTAGGGCTGCCTCGGTGATATTGTTGTCTGAAAGTATCTCTCTCACTTCCCCCCCCCACTTTCTCTCTCTCCTCGTCTCTCTCTCCTTCCCTCTCTCTTGTGACCCCATGTCCCTTTTCTCTCTCACTTCTGTTACTCTGTCTCTCTGTCTCTGCCTCTCTCTCTCTCTATCTCTCTCTGCCCCACTCTCTCTTTCTGTCCCTCTTTCTCTGTCTCTCTGTTCCCTTCTCTCTCTGTTCCTCTGTCTTTCTGTCCCTCTCTCTCTCTCTCTCCCTCTCCCTCTCTCCCTGGATTGGCAGAATACACAATTTACAGAGTCATAGAGAGTCACACAGCACAGAAACACGCAGCACCTAGTCCAGGCCAAACTGTAATCCCAAAGTAAACTCGCCCCAACTGTCTGCTCCAACCTTTCCTATTCATGCCTGCGTCCAAACATCTCTCAAACATTGTAACTGTCCCCACGTCCACCACTTCCTCATTCCACACATGAAATCACACTCTGTGTAAAAAAATTCCCCCTCATGTCTCTGCTCTCACCTTAAAAATGTCCCCCCTAGTCTTGAAACCCCCCACCAGGGGGAAGAGACCATTAACCCTATCTTAGATTAGATTACTTACAGTGTGGAAACAGGCCCTTCGGCCCAACAAGTCCACACCGACCCGCCGAAGCGCAACCCACCCAGACCCATTCCCCTACATTTACCCCTTCACCTAACACTACGGGCAATTCAGCATGGCCAATTCACTTAACCTGCACATCTTTGGACTGTGGGAGGAGACCGGAGCATCCGGAGAAAACCCACGCAGACACGGGGAGAGTGTGCAAACTCCACACAGTCAGTCGCCTGAGGCGGGAATTGAACCTGGGTCTCTGGTGCTGTGAGGCAGCAGTGCTAACCACTGTGCCACGGTGCTGCCCATCTAAACCCCTCATGGTCTTATAAATTTCTGCAAGACACCCCTCCTACGCTCCAATGAAAAAAAGTCCCAGCCTTCTCCTTACCCAGCAACTTCCTGGTAAACCTCTCCAGCTTAATAATATCCTTCCTATAACAGGGTGACCAGAACTGGACGCAGTATTCAGAAGAGGCCTCACCAATGTCCTGTACAACCTCATCTTGACGTCCCAACTCTAATACTCAAAAAGTCTGAGCAATGAGGGCAAGCGTGCTAAACGCCTTCTTAACCACCCTGCCCACATGTGATGCAAACTTCAAAGGATTCTGTACCTGAGCCATTAGGTCCCTCTGTTTGACAACACTACCCAAGGCCTCACCATTATCTGTATAAGTCCCACCCCCTGAGTGCTGTATCAATGTGCAAAATCTTGCATTTATCCAAATTGAACTCCATCTGCTATTTTGTGATGAACTCTGTGTTCGAAAGCTGACCTGTGTTGGGCTTGTGTGAGGTGGTTCATTGATGGACAGAGGCGATGATTGGGAGTTTGTTGGGGGGAGCTGGGACCATGTCTGTGTTTGTCACCCTCTGTGCTCAGTCCACCTTCTATTGACCCCATTGTCTGCTGTGCCCTGCTACGATGCCAATCACTACTAACCTCCTACGGCCTTGCCCGGCCCCCAAATTGGCTGAGAGCGAGAGAGCGCGAAGCCATGAGGGGGTCTTAATGAGAAGACGGGCTTGTCGTAAACAAGGTGGTGTTTGTTGCATGACAACACCCAGCTACAAGTGACATCAGTCAGTTCGACGTTGTTAAAGCACAACTGTTGAGAGACCTCCTGACCCCAGCTATGGCCTCATCATGTCATCGGATTGGGCGGAGCTCTGGCATTAACCCCATCAGAGCCGTTACATCGGAGTCGGAGTAGGCCATTCGGCCCCTCCAGCCAGGATCATGGCTGGTCATCCAACTCCATCCCCTGTTCCCAGTTTCTCTCCCATTCCCTTTGATCCCTTGAGCCCTGAGAATTGTATCTAACTCCTTGAAAACATTGAATGCTTTGGCCTCAACTGCTTTCTGTGGCAGAGAATTCCTCAGGCTCGCCCCCCCCCCCCCCCACCCCCCACTCTCTGGGTGGAGATATCTCTCCCCATCTCAGTACAAATTTCCCTTTTATTGTCCACAGGATGTGGGTGTCGCTGACTGGATCGGCATTTATTGCCCGTCCATAATTGTCCACAGAGTCAACCACAGAGCCGCCCTTTTCGAAAGGGCATTTGGAGCAGCACGGTGGCTCAGTGGTTAGCACTGCTGCCTCACGGCGCCAGGGACCCAGGTTCGATCCCACCTTCAGGCAACTGTCTGGGTGGAGTTTGCACACTCTTCCCCCCGTGTCTGCGTGGGTTTCCTCCCACAGTCCGAAGACGTATAGTTTAGGGTGGACTGGCCGTGCTAAGTTGCTCCGTAGTGTCTAGGGATGTGTCGGCTGGGTGCGTGAGCCATGGGAAACAGGGGGGTTGTGGGATGCGCTTCAGAGGGTCGGCTGAGGGCTCGATGGGTCCAACAACCTGCTTCCATACTGGCAGGATGAGTGACATTAGTGGGTTTTGACAACTATTGGTAAGGGTATCAAATAGTCCCCGTTGAATTTGAGTGTGGTGCTGGAAAAGTACAGCCGGTCAGGCAACATCTGAGGAGCAGGAGAATCGTCGATTTTCATTCCTGCTCCTCGGATGCTGCCTGTGCTTTTCCAGCACCACACTCTCAATTCTGATCTCCTGCATCTGCAGTCCTCACTCTCTCCTAGTCCCTGTTGAATTCTTAATTTTTATCGAATTCAAATTCCACCATCAATCTGTGGTGGGATTCGAGCCCAGATTGTTATCTGGGGTCTCTGGAGCAATAGGAGAAAGTGAGGACTGCAGATGCTGGAGATCAGAGCTGGAAATGTGTTGCTGGAAAAGCGCAGCAGGTCAGGCAGCATCTAAGGAGCAGGAGAATCGACGTTTCGGGCATGAGCCCTTCTTCAGGAATGAGGAGGTCCTTGGTGGAGTGGGAGGGGGAGTTGAAGTGTTGAGCCACAGGGTGGTTGGGTTGGTCGGTCCAGGTGTCCCAGAGGTGTTCTCTGGAGTAATAGTCTAGCGACAATACCACAGGCCATGGGCCATGATCTACTCCATATTCCCAGGCCGTGAGCCTTATATGACCTTATCCAACAACCCTCACTTCCGTTAATGGCTGTATAACAACCATCCCAAGGTACTCCCTTTAAATAATACCCCCAGTTACAGAGCAGCTGATGCAGTCTGTGTAACCAGAGACCTTTTGTGCCATTTCCTTGGCCCAGATTTAGCCTCGATATTTTCTCTGCACTTTGTCACTGCTGCCCAGGGAGTTATTTTAATCCCATTATAAATAGCTGCGTGCCTGTGTTAGCTATCGCCAGCAATCAGTCTCTGGCCTGTGATTAATGTCACAGATGAACAGCGATTGCAACAAACTAAATCCCTCGAAGCACTTGTCAGTGTCACTGCAATGCCTCCTGCATTGATCTAGCGCCAATCAGTTGGAAAGGACGACCCAAGAGGCTGACCCTACACTGCTGGGAGACTGAGCTTGTACTGAGGGGAGTGCGCCCCGGTCGTGAGGTGGGGGCCGGTTTTGAGGTGGGGAAGAGGGCGAGGGAGTTCCAGAATTTGAAGGTAAAGGTGGGGGTGGTGGCGCCAAGAATGAAGAAATGATGCCAGGGCCAGAGGAGGGCCATAATTTGGCCTTTGGAGAGTTCAGTGGCTAGAGGAGGTCGCAGAGATGGACAGGTTTTGTAGATAAACACAATCTGCAGATGGTCCCCATATGAAATGTTTTGGGTAGATTTACTGCCACCAATGTCTGGTTGGTTGAGTTGAAGTTGCTAAATTCAATTTTTTTTTCTTAAATTCCCTCATGGGTTCGCTGGCTGGGTCACGCACTAACTGCCCAGAGAGTAGTTAAGTGTTAACCCCATTGCTGTGGGTCTGGAGTCACGTGTAGGCCCAGACCAGGTAAGGATGGCAGATTCCTTCCCTGAAGGACATTAGTGACCCAGATGGGGCTTTTCTCAACAATGCAACGATGTGTAGGTTAGGGTGGATTGGCCGTGTTGAATTGTCCATAGTGTTCAGGGATGTGTAGGTTAGGGTAGATTGACTGTGTTGAATTGCCCCATAGTGCCCAGGGATCTGTAGGTTAGGGTGGATTGGCCATGTTGAATTGTCCCATAGTGTTCAGGGATGTGTAGGTTAGGGTAGATTGACCGTGTTGAATTGTCCCATAGTGTTTAGGGATGTGCAGGTTAGGGTGGATTGGCCATGCTAAATTGTCCCATAGTACCCAGGGATGTGCAGGTTAGGGTGGATTGGCCGTGCTAAATTGTCCAATAGTGTCCAGGGATGTGCAGGTTAGGGTGGATTGGCCGTGCTAAATTGTCCAATAGTGTCCAGGGATATGCATGTTAGGGTGGATTGGCCGTGCTAAATTGTCCCATAGTGTCCAGGCATGTGCAGGTTAGGGTGGATTGGCCGTGTTGAATTACCCCATAGTGCCCAGGGATGCGCAGGTTAGGTGCATTAGTCGGGCTAAATATGGGGTAGGGGGAACATGTCACTCTTCAGAGGGTCGGTGTGACTTGTTGGGCCGAACGGCCTGTTTCAACACTGTAGGGATTCTATGAACTGGCAATGGATTCATAATCCCCATTAAATCCTTAATTCCATATTTTTATTGGATTGTAATTTCACCAGCCAGGATTTAAACCAGGGTCCCAGAGTCTCTGGATGAACAATCTAGTGGCAGTACCACTAGGCCGTCACCTCTCCCAGGGTTACCCCCACAAAACCTGCGGTAGAAGATAGATCCGGACTTTGTTGACATCAAAGGCACATGAACACCTCTTCTGAGACGTCAGATTAAGTTCACTTTATGATTTAGATACTTGCAGCTAACTGTCAGAAAGATCGCCCTCTCTAAAGGCATGATGGGTCTAACTACAGACTGCAGCGGTTCCAGAAGGCACCTGCTCAAGGGGTAATTAGGGATGGGCAATAAATCCTGGCCAGCCAGTGAGCCCCATACCCCACTATATGTGAAAAACGTCACTGTTGCACTGTATATCCTGCCGAACGTAGAGAGGGCCGGTTAGCTCAGTTGGCTGGATGGGTGGCTGGTTCCCAATATGGACCCGACACCCACAGCGTGGTTCAATTCCTGCAGTGGCTGAGGTTACAATGACGGTCTCGTCTTCTCAATCTCCCCCTCACCTGAGGAGTGGTGAGCATCAGGTTAAACAACAGCCCCATCCCCAATGGGAGAGTGAGCCTCTGGGATTGTGGTCCTGTTACTGATGACCTTATGGTGCAGTTGTGAGCCGCCCTTTATAATCTGGAGAGTAAAGCTTACCTTTATCCTCTCAGGTACGAATTATCTTATATATGATAATGAAACATAGAATAAAACTTTTAAAATTGACCTTACACCTGGGAAAAGACATTGGCTATTCACACTCAAGGTCTTTTTTGAGCTATAGTTCAGCACAAAATAGCTACAGAGAGAGGCTGGGGCTGTTTTCCCTGAAGCGTTAGAGGCTGAGGGGTGACCTTATAGAGGTTTACAAAATTATGAGGGCCATGGATAGGGTAAATAGACAAAGTCTTTTCCCTGGGGTGGGGGAGTCCAGAACTAGAGGGCATAGGTTTAGGGTGAGAGGGGAAAGATATAAAATGGACCAAATGGGCAACTTTTTCACACAGAGGATGGTGTGTGTATGGAACGAGCTGCCAGAGGAAGTGGCGGAGGCTGGTACAATTACAACATTTCAAAGGCATTAGGATGGGTATGTGAATAGGAAGGGTTTGGAGGGATATGGGCTGGGTGCTGGCAGGTGGGACTAGATTGGGTTGGGATATCGGGTCAACATGGACAAGTTAGACCGAAGGGTCTGTTCCTGTGCTGTATATCTCTATGACTTGAAGTCTGGTTTGACCAATGTATGTTGGCAAGCCCAATAGGTAATTGGGGAATGGGGGCAGGTCCTTCCTGAGTTGAAAGGATTACCTGATGAGGAAAGGGTGAGGAGGTTGGGATGTCACTCATTTGGAGTTTGGAAGCACGGGAGGTGATCATACTGAAGCATACAGAATCCTGAGGGGGTTTGATGGGG
>NC_057750.1:6652103-6657204 GCF_004010195.1 Chiloscyllium plagiosum | reverse complement strand
ATTGATGGGGGTGAGGGGGGATACTGAGGGGGATTGATGAGGGTGACGGGGTGGGGGGATACTGAGGGGGATTGATGGGGGTGAGGGGGTGGGGGGAATGCTGAGCAAATACAGCCCTCGTTGCGGAGGTTGTTGAGTGACCCCCCAATCTGAAGAGCACTGTTTCACAATAAGAGGAATGATTGAGTTGATCTTTTGTTTTCTCGTAGTGAGCCTTTGGTTTGGGGGGTGAGTTTGCACATTCTCCCCGTGTCTGCGTGGGTTTCCCCCCACAGTCCAACGATGTGCAGGTTATTGTGGATTGGCGTTGCAAATTACCCATAGTGCCCTGGGATATGCAGGGTAGGGTGGATTATCCATGAGGAATGTGGGGTTCTGGGAATAGGGTGTGGCTGTGGGTCTGGGTGGGATAACCTTTGGGAGGGTCAGTCGGGGCTGAATGGTTAGCTTCCACACTGTAGGGATGCTATGGTGGCTTTGAGTTGGACAGGTCTTTGATGGCCTGGTGGATGGGAGCCAGGCCTGAGAGTGGGTTTCCAGCTGTAATCTGATCTTATTGGCTAGTAGAGCAGGCTGGAGGGGCTGAATGGCCTACTGCTACACTGTTTACAGAGGCTTCCGTCAGTGAGGCCAGCCACTGAACATGTGAAGGGCAGTTACGGAATGTTCATATCGCTGGAAGGAGCCTGTGGGAATTGTAAAGTTCCAGTCTGGAACAATTACACGCCAACAGGACAGTGATCACAACAACCTGTTCACTGATGGGATTGAAAGCTGCCCTCCTTATTGGAGCGTTTGGAAAAGGGACAGCCAGCTGGACCTCAGAGAATAGGAGTTCCCTGGTTGGGGCTGTTAACCGGGTCCAATCAGGGAGCCCTGGCTGACAGGAATGTCAGGAGATTCTGTTCGCTGGCTCTGAGGGAGCTGGGTCAGTATCAGGGACTCTCCCTGTGAAAATAGAGGGGGAATGGGATACCGGAGTAATTTCACTTTACCCTACATGGGAATCATTGTAGCTGACGAGAGTCATTTAAGCCACAGGCCATTCGGTCTACTGAGTTTGTGCTGGCTCATCAGACATCAGTCAGTTCCATTCCCTCACCACGCTCTCTCCTGTAGTTCAGGGATGGGGGTTGGGTGTGGAATGGCCTAGGGGTATTCTCTCTGGACATCATGCCCCGGGGATCCGGGTTCAAATCCTGCCAGGGCAGATGTTGGAATTTGAATTCAATAAAATTCTGGGAATTCTGAGTCTAATGATGATCAGGAATCCAGTGTCAATTGTTGTGAAAACCCATCGGGTTCCCAAATGTCCTTCAGGAAAGAAAACTGCCATCCTTACCCGGTCTGGCCTACACGTGACTCCTGACCCACAGCAATGGGGTCGACGCTTTCCAGCTCTCTGGGGCAATTAGGGACGGGGCAACAAATGCTGGGCCTAGGCAGGAACACCCTCATCCTGTGAATTAAATTTAACAAAGTGGCCTTGAAGGGCACTCAGTTCCAGAAAGCTCAAGGGGTAATTCCAGAGGGGCAATAAATACTGGCTTTGTCCCCCGTGTGAAATGCAGGGAGGGCACTTGCATTGAAACAGTAATGTTGCAGAAAGGGAGCCATTTTGAAATGCTTCGATCTGTCCTCCAGTCTGAGCTGGGTCGATTCAGTCCCGTCTGGGAGGTGCAGGCTCACAGGATGAGGCTGTCTCTGGCTGGGCCAACTCTTATTGCCCGATCTCTAATCGCCGCGGGAGGGCAGTTTAAGAGTCAACCCCATCGCTGTGGGTCTGGAGTCATTTGTAGGCCAGACGGGGTAAGGATGGCAGATTTCCTTCTGTCAGGTGAAACTGATGGGTTTTTCCAACACTTGACAATTGCATCCAGACCCCCGACAGTCAAATTTATTAATTAAAATTAAACAACACTGGCGGCATTGGTGGGATTTGAACCCTTGGCTAACAGCATTAGCCAGGCCTTAAGAAATACTGAGTGCAGACACATTACAAGCACACCATTGTCCCCCAGGTGTGGGGATGGAGTTGATGGACTCAAACTAACCATGTTGCTGTTGGTTGGATCGGTGTAGATACAAGCTCTCCCGGGCGTGCCGAACAATACTTATTCTTTAACTAACATCGGGAGCACAGACCAGTTGGCCGTTATTTCATCACAGGATCTTGTGCAAATGTTGCATAACCATTTCTAACACCCAGAGAGAACATACAGGACCTTCATATGATATCTCACTTAGAGATGGGATCTCTGACACACTGACCCTCCGACAGTGCCCACTCCCTCAGCACTGACCCTCCGACAGTGCCCACTCCCTCAGCACTGACCCTCCGACAGTGCGGCACTCTCTCAGCACTGACCCTCCGACACTGCGGCACTCCCTCAGCACTGACCCTCCGACAGTGCAGAGCTCCCTCAGCATTGACCCTCCGACAGTGCAGCGCTCCATCAGCACTGACCATCCGACAGTGCTGCGCTCCCTCAGCACTGATCCTCTGACAGTGCGGCACTCCCTCTGCACTGACCCTCCGACAGTGTGGCGCTCCCTCAGTACTGACCCTCCGTCAGTGCAGCACTCCCTCAGCACTGACCCTCCGACAGTGCCCACTCCGTCAGCACTGACCCTCCGACAGTGCAGCACTCCCTCAGCACTGATCCTCTGACAGTGCGGCACTCCCTCAGCACTGATCCTCCGACATTGCGGCACTCCCTCAGCACTGACCCTCCGACAGTGCGGCACTCCCTCAGCACTGACCCTCTGACAGTGCGGCACTCCCTCAGCACTGACCCTCCGACAGTGGGACACTCTCTCAGCACTGACCCTCCGACATTGCAGCACTCCCTCAGTACTGACTCTCCGACAGTGCAGTGTTCCCTCAGCACTGATCCTCCGACAGTATCCACTCCCTAAGCACTGACCCTCCGACAATGCAGCGCTCCCTCAGAACTGACCTTCTGACAGTGCTCACTCTCTCAGTATTGACCCTCGGACAGTGCCCACTCCCTCAGCACTGACCCTCCGACATTGCAGCACTCCCTCAGCACTGACCCTCCGACAGTGCCCACTCCCTCAGCACTGTATGTGAGCTGAAGGGGTAATGAATGATGGACGGTACTGAATCGTGACAAAGTGGTGGAACCTACAGGAAGCTTTTCGCACTGACCTGGACGGGAAGGTGTTCCACATTTTCCTTCAGGCTGACGTTTTCCATTGCAGATTCCTGGGTGAGCGGGGCTGCGTAAGGCTGGGGGCAGAGAGAGACAGAGAGATGGGAAATGCTTCAGAACCTCAGCAACATTCCAGAATCAAACGGTGTTCGTGGGGTGGGCATTGACCCTCCCTCTCAGTATACCCTGCCCGTCTGCCACCAGGCGGTAATGAGTTCCCAAGGTCAGTCAGTATGTTGGACTCTGAGCCTCCGTCTGAAGTGAGCAAGAAAATCTTTGTGGTAAGTACAGGGGGCAGCTCACTACCACCCTTACTGGACTCTGCCCCTCAGGCACGGTTCACCGTTCAATACTATCTCACCTCGGCCTTAACTCCACTTTCCTGCTCACTCCTCCTGCCCCTTCAGCCCGATCCTAGTTACAACCCCCCTCCTTATTCAGTCTCTCGGCGTGTCCCATACTCTGGGGTAGCAGACCCTATGCATTCACCACCCTTCGAGAGAAATAATTCATCTTCATCACAGTTTCAAATCTGCCATTGGTTGATGGGGGAAGAAAAATGCGCACGTTAGGGTGGATTGGCCGAGTAAGTTGCCCCGTTGTGCCTAGGAACGTGCAAGCCTGGTGGGTTACCCATGGGAAATGCAGGGTTACAGGGATAGGGTATAGATGGAATGTTCTTGGGAGGGTCGGTGTGGTCTCGATAGACAATAGACAATAGACAATAGGTGCAGGAGTAGGCCATTCTGCCCTTCGATGGGCTGAATGGCCTGCTTCCACACTGTAGGGATTCTAAGACACTGGTCAGACCATGGCTGGACTAGCATGGGCAGTTTGGATGGCTTATTCAAGGAAAGATACACTGGAATCAAAGACAGTCCACAGAGATGGTTCACTCGGTCGATATTGGAGATAGAGAGACTGTCTTCTGAAGTGAGGTTGACTTTCTGTCTGTCCCTTTAATTATTTTCGAGTATTCAATGAGCTCGCCTCTCAAATCTCCGAAATGCTAGAGAATTAAGACCCCAAATTGACCCAGTTTACCTAATGCCTCATCTTAAGAAACTCCCACACCCCCCAACCTTGTCATCTCAGGAACCAATCGCACGATCTACTGAATTGAAATATTGGGCGCCATTGGGCAGGATTTGATGCATTGGGATCTCTCCCCTTCCATGTGCACCCACTCTCCGCTCAACCCCATCCCTGGCCTCACCACCTCCCTGCCAACATCACTGCCCCCTTCCCAGCCCTGCACCAACCATGAAGAGGCTTTCAATCAGTAAGAACTGGGGACAGAACGGAGGGAGGTCAAGGGCATTGTGGGTGGAGCAAGATGGAGTCAAAGGCAAAGGGGAGAATACAAATAATGGGGGATGGGAAATTCAGAACGAAGACGGAATGCTGAAATTGAAAGGGAATGGGAAGTTTGTTGGAGGAAAATGTTGAGGAACAAAATTTGAACGGGGAGGAAAAAGGATTGGGTAAAGGAATTGGACGATTTTTACATTAAATAAGTTCTCTGCTGGTAAATGGATTGGAGATTAGGGTCGGACAAGACTGAGCAGTGACTCAGGGTATGGTTTACCTCAGTCCATGTCTTCCACAATGTCGCTGGACTCTGGGTTCTGCCCCTCTCTCTCTCTCTCTCTGGGTCTCTCTCTCTCTCTCTTCCTCCGTGACTCACTGCCTCAGGATTCTGTCAGACTCTGGGGGAGCTGGGTCAACAACACGAGCCACCAGTTCGATATCTGAAGGAGGCAGCAATAATCCTCATGCAGGTCGCTGACCAGACCCACAGACACTCACCCACAGACACCCACCCACAGACACCCACCCACGGACACCCACCCACAGACACTCACCCACAGACACCCACCCACAGACACCCACCTAGAGAACTAGATCGCTGACATCTCCTCGAG
>NC_057750.1:6632147-6649264 GCF_004010195.1 Chiloscyllium plagiosum | reverse complement strand
TCTCTCTCTGTGTTTCTCTTGGTATGTGTGTGTGTCTCTCTGTTTCTCTCAGTGTCTGTCTCTCTCTCTGTGTTTCTCTTGGTATGTGTGTGTGTCTGTCTCTCTGTTTCTCTCAGTATCTGTCTCTCTCTGTCTCTGTGCCTATCTCTATCTCTTGCTCTTTCTGCCCCGACGCTGCACGTTCCTTACCATCACATCCTTCCCTCAGCTTCTATAGGATTAATGCCTCCTGTGATTAGAGTCGGACTGAGACAGTGGACGAGCTAACAAGTGGGGACCGCGTCATGGATAATCCTGAGAAGGAATTAGGATTTTGCCACAGGTCTGGGAACAGGAGAGAGAGCGAGCAAATGCATACCATAGACTCATACAGCATGGAAACAAAGCCTATGGTCCCATTATCGAAAGGTCAGGCAATGCCATTGGGTCAGATAGTGTCCAATCAGTTTTGACCGTCTGTCTTGGAATGGGACAGGACATAAAATCCTTTGGTTTTGGGGGGATGTGGAAATCCTGACCAATCAACAATGTGGACAAAATATCCCAATTCTGTCTCGATCGCTCTGCCTCCCTCGTGAGAATCTAATAATCTCCCAGCCTTCAGTATTTGACCGTCAGCTGACTGGGCAGATATCGGTAAGATTGTGTGCTGCTGCCACAGACACTTAGTTTGAAGACGAGTTAACTGTCAGATAATGCTTCCTCTCTCGCTTTATCTCTCTCTATATATATCTCTCTCTTTAACTCTCTCTCACTCTCTCTATCTCTCCTGTTATCTCTTTATCTCTCTCTTTCTATACCTCTCTCTTTACCTCTCTCTCTATCACTCTCTCTATCTCTCTCTATCTCTCTCTATCTCTCTCCCTTTATCTCTCTGTATCTCTCTCTCTCTTTATCTCTCTCTATCTCTCTCCTTATCTCTCTCTCTATACCTCTCTCTCTATATATCTCTCTTTATCTCTATCTATCTATCTCCCAGTCTCTCTTTATCTCACTCTCTCTTTCTCTCTGTCTACCTCACTCTCTCTCTTTATCTCGCTCTCTCTCGCTCTTTATCTCTCTTTATCTCTCTTTATCTCTTCATCTCTTCAGCTTCCCTCCTCTTGGAACGTAAGAACTCGGAGCAGGGCTCGGCCCTCTGGCCCCTCCAGCCTGTTCCCCCATTCAATAAGACTATGACTGATCTTTATCATGGGCTCAGCTCACCATCACCCTTAATCCCTTTACTGTTCAAAGATCTACCTCTGCCTTAAAATCATTCAACAAGGAAGCCTCAGCTGCTTCACTGGGCGGGGAATTCCACAGATTCACAACCCTCTGGGGGGAAGAAGTTCCTCCTCAGCTCAGTCCGAAATCTTGCCAAGGATTGTGCTGCCAGTAGCTGTTTATGAATGCAGGAACAGGAGTAGGCCACTCTGCCCTTCCAGTCTGCTACCCCAGTTCATTTCCCTCCCCCCCCCACCCCCCGATAATCTTCCATCCCCCTGGTCATTGGGAATCGATCTCCCTCTGCCTTAAATACATTTAAAGATTCTGCACGTTTATCTTTTCACCTGCAGCTCCCATCACTCCCTAAAAAAGGAACGCTTTTACATATCTGCTTGGGTTTTGGTCCTGTTCTCCTGACGCTGCCTCTTGTGGAAGGGAATTCCAAAGACCCTCAACCCACTGAGACAAAATAGTTTCCTCATCTCTGTTTTAAAGAAGCACACTCATCTTCAGTTGGATTTCTTACTGTAGGTGTTTGGAGACAAGGCTTCATTGCTAACAGTGGGATGATCCTCGGGAAGGGCCCAGCCTTTCTGAGATACCTAGTTTGGTTTGTACAATGTGAACGACCAGGTTGTGTGTAATTGTCTGATAAAGTCTTGGCTGTAATGTTGAGAATCCCTGCGCTGGCTTTGTCAATATAGGCGCGGAGAACACAAAGCCAAATTTTGCCAGAACCCAAACGGTGGCTCGGTGGTTAGCGCCGCTGCCTCACAGCACTAGGGACCTGGGTTTGATTCCAGCCTCGGGTGACTGTCTGTGTGGAGTTTGCACATTCTCCCCGTGTTTGCGTGGGTTTCCACCCAAAGATGTGCAGGTTAGGGTGGATTGGCCGTGCTAAATTGCCCCATAGTGCCCAGAGATGTGCAGGTTAGGGTGGATTGGCCATGCTAAATTGCCCCATAGTGCCCAGTGATGTGCAGGTTAGGGTGGATTGGCCGTGCTAAATTGTCCCATAGTGCCCAGGGATGTGCAGGTTAGGGTGGATTGGCCGTGCTAAATTGTTCCATAGTGTTGAGGCTAGGTGAGTTAGCCATGAAAAATGTAGGGGTGTTGTTCTGGGTGGGATGTCTCTTCAGAGTGTTGATGTGGACTTGATGGGCTGAATGGCCTGCTCTCAAACTGTAGGGATTCTGTGACTATAAAATCCTTGGACCGGAGTGTGGCAATGACTCCCAATTATGGGTTGCATGAGGCAAGTGAAAGGAGGAGAGTGTGGATAAATCTCCCAATGCACTAGGGCTCATGAGTCCCCTCCCTGGTCCTCCACTTCTTCAGGGGAGAGAACGTGTGGCCCATCTTGGCGTTCTCCCTCCACTCTGCCCTGGCTAGGAACATCTTGCCTCTTTTATCATTCCAGATGTCAGGTACTTAGAGGTGACTCCCCCTAGTGGCACCAGACAAAGCTGCTACTACCTTTCCTTTGATACTGGGTTACCAGCTGAGATTAACCAGGGCACAATCCTGTGGATGCTGGAACTCTGAAACAGACACCGAAAATGCTGGAGAAACTCAGCAGCATCCACAGAGAGAGAAATAAGAGTTAATGTTTTGAGCGTTTTCATCAGAACTTGGGTCTAGGAAGTTGACGTGCCCCAGATTCGGCAGCCAACATGTGTCAAAGAACAATACAGCACAGCAACAGGCCATTCGGCCCTCCAAACCTGCGCTGACACATTTTGTCCTTCCGTACTAAAACCGTCTTCACTTCCAGGTTCTGTATCCCGCTACTCCCTCCCTATTTATGTGACGGACTGCTGCCTTACATCGATCGGAAAGGAACAAAATCCACCCATTGGATGGCAGCCAAAGGGCATTTTAATCCCAGGTGCTCAATACGTTTATGACTGGGAAAGAGAAATGGACAAAAGAAAATAAACTTCTCGATTTTTAACTGGCCCTGTGAGGTTTTGTTCTACAGCGTTGCACAGAGTAGTGACCTGAGGGAGGGGTCTTCAATTCCTGGTGACTTCAGGCACCATTCCCCAGAGGCTGAGCCACCTCACTGTACCTCCAGGTGTGCACCAGTCATCCACAAGTCCACAGTCCATGGGCTTGTGTTTTCAGCAAATAGGCTACTGTAGATTGAGGGACCAGTGTGCTCTACCTCCAGGTTCTGGGTGTTATACAGTCATAGAGTCGTACAGCGCAGGAAGACACCCTTCGGTCCATCCTGTCCATGCTGACCAGATATCCCAACCTAATATAGTCCCATTTGCCAACACCCGGCCCATATCCCTCCAAACCCTTCCTATTCATATACCCATCCAGATGCCTTTTAAATGTTGTAATTGTACCAGCCTCCACCACTTCCTCTGGCAGCTCATTCCATACACGTACCCACCCCCGTGTGAAAAAGTTACCCCTTAGGTCCCTTTTATATCTTTCCCCTCTCACCCTAAACCTGTTCCCTCTAGTTCTGTACTCCCCGACCCCAGGGAAAAGACTTTGTCTATTCACCCTATCCACGCCCCTCATGATTTTATAAACCTCTATAAGGTCACCCCTCAGCCTCCGACACTCCAGGGAAAACAGCCCCAGCCTGTTCAGCCTCTCCCTGTAGCTCAAATCCTCCAACCCTGGCAACATCCTTGTAAATCTTTTCTGAACGCTTTCAAGTTCCACAACATTGCGTGTCCCCTTTGAGAGAGCTGGTCAGGTGACATGGAGGGGTGGAGCTTGGTGACAGAGGGGTGGAGCTTGGGTCCAGATCATCCAATGGGAGCGTGAGCATCAACAATATGGTGTTCCTGTTGCAGTTACCATTGTCTACCCAGTATAGAATTCTGGTTCTAAAGGAAGGACTGATATAACAGTAGGTATCTGCATACATTGTCCCTGAGGCTGTTTACTCCCTGTCTAAGTTCAGTCTTTAACTCCTTTTGAATTGTAAGCCTCTTTTATTTACACCTGGCCATGATGCATTCACATGTACAGCTCTCCAGTGCAGGGCCTAAGACCTCCCTCTTCATGTAAACATTATGGAATGGCTTGCTCACCGTAAGTGATGTCAGAGCTATGGTATTGTCATCGTAAGTCAGCATTCTGGGGTTTATCATTAATCACAAACTCAACTGGGCCAGCCATATAAACACAGTGGCTACCAGAGCAGGTTAGAGTCCTGCAGCGAGTAACTCCCCTCCTGACTCCCCAAAGCCTGTCCCACCATCTACAAGGCACAAGTCAGGAATGTGAGGGAATACTCCTCACTTGCCCTGGATGGGGGCAGCTCCAACAACACTCGAGAAACTTGACATCATCCAGGTCAAAGCAGCCCCCGCTTGATTGGCACCACATCCACAAACATTCCCTCCCTCTCCCATCAATGCTCAGTAGCAGCAGTGTGCACCATCTACAAGACGCACTACAGAAATTCACCAAAGATCCTCAGGCAGCACCTTCCAAACCCATGGCCACTTCCATCTAGAAGGACAAGGGGCAGCAGATACATGGGAACACCACCCCCTGCAAGTTCCCCTCCACTCACCATCCTGACTTGGAAATATATCGCCGTTCCTTCAGTGTCGCTGGGTCAGAATCCTGGAATTCCCTCCCTCAGGGCATCGTGGGTCAACCCACAGCACACGGGCTGCAGCGGTTCAAGATGGCAGCTGACCCCCACCTTCTCAAGGGGCAACACATTCTAGTCAAGATTAAAGTGATGCTAGAAAAACATAGCAGGTCAATTTTCCTGCTCCCTCGGATGCTGCCTAACCAGTGTGTATTTCCAGCACCACTCTAATCTTGACTCTAAACTCCAGCAACTGCTGTACCCACTTCTGCCGACAACAAATTCTAGCCCAGCCATCAATACCAACGCCCCAGAAGGGAAAGAAATAAAAGTTAGCAATCAGTCAGTCATGGGATCTCAGATTTTGGGATTGCATTGATTTCCCCAACTGTTGCTCTTACACATGATGAGGGACATCACCTCTGCCTTGATGTTCCCCTGTCACTGCAGCCTCAGCTATCTCACCTGCTTCTCCAACCTGTCTCAGTCTGACTGTCTGCCTCCTCCTGGATCAAATCCTTCATCTCGAGCTCCAAGTGGAAAAGAATTCCTCACTGAGTCAAATTACCGGAGTTCTGAAATCAGTCAGCAGCTCAGGCAGTAGCTAGAGGGAGTGAGAGAAAGAGAGATAGAGTGACCGAGACTGATCTCATGTTTCAGAGTGATGACCTTCCTCTATGCTAACAGGACCTCAACTCAAAAAGTAATGAATGCTCTCTTGAAACAGTGTAGAGGGAGCTTTACTCTGTATCTAACCCCGTGCTGTCCCTGTCCTGGGAGTGTTTGACGAGGACATTGTAGAGGGAGCTTTACTCTGTATCTAACCCCGTGCTGACCCTGTCCTGGGAGTGTTTGACGGGGACATTGTAGAGGGAGCTTTACTCTGCATCTAACCCCGTGCTGACCCTGTCCTGGGAGTGTTTGACGAGGACATTGTAGAGGGAGCTTTACTCTGCATCTAACCCCGTGCTGACCCTGTCCTGGGAGTGTTTGACGAGGACATTGTAGAGGGAGCTTTACTCTGCATCTAACCCCGTGCTGACCCTGTCCTGGGAGTGTTTGATGGGGACAGTGTAGAGGGAGCTTTACTCTGTATCTAACCCCGTGCTGACCCTGTCCTGGGAGTGTTTGACGAGGACATTGTAGAGGGAGCTTTACTCTGCATCTAACCCCGTGCTGACCCTGTCCTGGGAGTGTTTGACGAGGACATTGTAGAGGGAGCTTTACTCTGCATCTACCTAATATCACGGTTGCTGTTCTCCACCTGACAATGACATTGAGCCCAATCAGTGTGAAGATTGTCAGGAATTGTCCTTTCTACCAAGAAACAAAACATTTTTTTGTTGTGGCATGTAATTGAAAAGGTCCAAAATATTAAGTGTGCACCAATAATTCTTGCTTTAAGAGCTGAGCTCATTGTGGTCAGCAGCAATTTAAAGCAGGCAGACCTAGTTACTCAGCCGGTCGCTGAGGGCAGAGTGAAAACAACAGGAGGGAGAGAGAACGGGGAACAACTGTCAGGGAGGATGTGCCGAAGGGTTTCTCCAGTTTAACAATTCCGGACGGTGATCGGAAATGACTTTCCATCTCGAATCTTGTGAGTGTGACTTTAAGACAGAAATATCAACCGAGGTGAGACTGAGAGAGTTACAATCGCTGACCCTAACGGGGAGGTTGCTCCATCCCGAGGGGCTTCTGGACGTTCTCGTCTGCGTGGTGGAGGAGCTAAGCCGCTCCGTTTTGTCGCGAGAGAAACACGTCCAGGATTTCCTCGCCTGGGGTAAGCGAGAGCGGAGGAAATCCCCTCCACGTTGTCCGTCCGCGCCCGCTGTTCTGAGCCGGGTCGGTGAGCGGCCCTGTCTAAATCGGGGAGGGTTCACCGGGAACGGCGCTGACGGAGTGCAGTACTGTCAGAGGCACTGTCCGCAGCGGGAGCTGAGGCTCGGAAGCTCCAGTTGGCGGCCCTGATGACTGTGGAGGGTCTTGCGGCCGCATTGTTACAGAGCAGCGCAGGGATGGTGTTGTGGCCGGCCTGCTCCCTATGTTAGGAGATAGTGAGGCCTGCAGATGCTGGAGAGACAGAGTCAGCAAGTGTACCCCACTGTTAATCAGAAATTGTTAAACAATCAGAAATTAATCAGGACTTGCACAATTAAAGGAAAGGCCTTGGGTAGTGTTGCAAAGTGTGGCGCTGGAAAAGCACAGCAGGTCAGACAGCATCCGAGGAGCAGGAGAGCCGACGTTTCGGGAATAAGCCCTTCATCAGGAATGTTAGTCCCAATATTAACCAACAACAAATAGAAAGGGAGGAGGTAAGGGAATAGGCCATTCGGCCCTTCCAGCCTGCTCCACCATTCAATACGAGCATGGGCTGGTCATCCAACTCAGCTCCCACCTTCTCCCTCAGCGAAGGTGAAAAATGCAACTCATAAGCGATTCCGGATTCGCAAACCTTTCTCACCTGAGGACCAACTGAATCTGACAAACGATCCCAAGGATCACTTAATTTACTTGACCTGCCGACTGAGAAACCTTCAAAATTAATATCAACGTAGGAAAAGTTTAAATATTTTGCTGCATTGTTTTTACTGCAAGAACTATTGCGTCATTACATTAAATAATATTCCATGTTAGCATTAATGCTAATATGACGGCTCAGTGGTTAGCACTGCTGCCTCACAGCGCCAGGGACCCAGGTTCGATCCCACACTCAGGCGACTGTCTGTGTGGAGTTTGCACATTCTCCCCGTGTCTGCGTGGGTTTCCCCTTGGTGCTCTGGTCTCCTCCCACAGTCCGGAGACGTGATGTGGAGGTGCCAGTGTTGGATTGGGGTGGACAAAGTTAAGCATCACACAACACCAGGTTATAGTCCAAGAGGTTTATTTGGGAGCACTAGCTTTCAGAGTGCTGGTGCTGTGTGATAATTAACTTTGTCTGATGATGTACAGGTTAGGTGGATTGGGGAATGCAGGAATAGTGTGGGTCTAGGTGGGATGCACTTCAGAGGACTTGATGGGTCGAATGGCCTGCTTCCACACTGTGGAGTTTCTAAAAATGCAGGCAGCACGGTGTCTCAGCGGTTAGCACTGCTACCTCACAGCGCCAGGGACCCAGGTTCGATTCCAGCCTCGGGTGACTGTCTGTGTGGAGTTTGCACATTCTCTCTGTGTCTGTTTGGGTTTCCTCCGGGTGCTCCAGTTTCCTCCCACAGTCCAAAGATGTGCAGATGTGTAGCAGAATTTGCTGTGCTAAATTGCACCATACTGTTACACCCATGAGTTAGGGGTAAGTGTTGGGAAATGCGATTGGGTGGGTTACCCTGCAGAGGATCGGTGTGGGCTGAAGGGCCTGTTTCCACACTGTAGGGATTCTATTCTAGTCAGGTTTAGCAGCAGCTGAGGAGAGAAATCGGAGTTAACATTTCAGGGTCCAGTGACCCTTTCTCAGGACTGATGGTAGCTCAGAAAATGTCAGTTTTTTAGGAGTGGCACAGTGGTTAGCACTGCTGCCTCACAGCGCCAGAGACCCGGGTTCAATTCCCACCTCAGGCGACTGACTGCGTGGAGTTTGCACATTCTCCCCATGTCTGCGTGGGTTTCCTCCGGGTGCTCCGGTTTCCTCCCACAATCCAAAGATGTGCAGGTCAGGTGAATTGGCCATGCTAAATTGCCTGTAGTGTTAGGTGCATTAGTCAGAGGGGAATGGGTCTGGGTGGGTTACTCTTCGGAGGGTGGGTGTGGACTTGTTGGGCTGAAAGGTCTGTTTCCACACTGTAGGGAATCTAATCTTATGCAAACGATGTAGGATGGTAAGGGGTTAACAATAGCTGGGTATAGCCCCGAGTGAGAAAAGGATAGACAAAGGAGGGGGTAATGATCTGGCTAGGAAGGTGAATAGCTATTAATGGGGACTGTTAGTGGCTAACAATGGGTTGTGTGCAATAGCAGATCATGTGATTACAAGGTCTGGTGTGTGGGGGTTGGGTAAGGATGTGGGAGAGCTCAAGCCCTGAAGTTGTTGAACTCGATATTGAGTCCAAAAGGCTGCAGGGTCCCCGAGGGGAAAACGAGGTGCTTTTTTCCAGCTTGCCCTGAGCTTCACTGGAGCACTGCAGCAAGCCTGAGATGGGGGACGTTGGCCAGGGAGCAGGGTGGGGTGTTGAGGTGACAGGTAACTGGAAGCTCAGGGTCTTTTTTGCGGGCAGAGGGTAGGTGTTCTGCGAAGAGGTCACCCAGTCTACGCTTCATTTCCCCAGTGTGGAGGAGACCCCATTGTGAACAGCGAGGGCGGTAGACTGGATTGTGGGAAGAGATCTAACTCAGCCCCACCCCTCTCCCATTTATCTCTCCACCCCGGAGGCTCCCTGCCTCATTCCTGATGGAAGGGCTTTTGCCCGAAACGTCGATTCTCCTGCTCCTCGGATGCTGCCGGACCCACTGTGCTTTTCCAGCACCACTCTGATCTAGGCTCTGATCTCAAGCATCTGCAGGCCTCACTTTCGCCCTGGATTTTGGGAAGTTCCTTTATGAGGTTACGAAAGGGGATATATTAACTTTCCCTCCGCCTTCCGTCTATGCACCTTTCCTGACACTGTGTCGCCCCCTGTGGGGGGTTGGAGGGGCTGCCATGTTTTCTTTTAGATTAGATTAGATTCCCTACAGTGTGGAAACGGGCCCTTCGGCCCAACCAGTCCACACCGACCCTCCGAAGAGTAACCCACCCAGACCCAATTCCCTCTGACTAACGCACCTAACCCATGGGCAATTTAGCATGGCCAATCCACCTGACTTGTTGAAGGTAGGAGTGATCCCCGAACAAGACGGAGAGGGCAGAGCTCCTCAAGGCCTGTTGTTTTATATTTTGACCAGCTCAGCCCATCGCGAGTGAGGTGAAAGCGTTGCAGCTTCAACAGGACGACTTTGAAATCCTGAAAATCATTGGCAGAGGAGCGTTCAGTGAGGTAGGCAGTCACGGCGCCAATCCCTGGGCTTAGAGTTTTTTAATATAACTCCCCTGTCACCCTCAGCAGAGTTAGGCCAGCACCTGCTATTGTCTCTCTCCTCCAAATGTCAGGTGGATTAGTCCATCTTCGTGCTGCCAGGAGCAAATATAACATCCACTTGGCAAGACTACGAGGCCAGGGTTATGAGATGATTCGGAGATGCTGGTGTTGGACTGGGCTGTACAAAGTTAAAAGTCACATAACACCAGGTTATAGTCCAACAGGTTTAATTGGAAGCACTAGCTTTCGGAGCGTCACTCCTTCATCAGGTGGTACAAGGGATTTACAGCACAGAAACAGGCCATTCATCCCAACCAGTCCATACTATGTTCCACACCAGCTCCCTCACCTTCTTTCCTCCAATCCCCTCGACATGTCGGGAGGAGGTTGGTAGCATTGGATTTAATGATCCCTAGAGCCTAGGCTGTAGGCCCTGAGTGAGTGGGTTCAAATCCTACTATGTTAAACATAGGGAGACACATTAGGGAGATTTAAACACATGGATGATGATGGGATAGTGTAGGGGGATTGGCTTAGATTAGTTCACAGGTCGGCACAACGTCGAGGGCTGAAGGGCCTGTTCGGCGCTATATTGTTCCAAGTTCTATAAATTTAATGAATAAAACTTGCAAGTCTTCAAATATCATATCTGGAATTGTAAATCAGACTCAAAATATATAATCTGGAATTGTAAAATTAGTCTCTGTGTTTCAAGCAACTAAAATCTGAAATTGTAAATTGGTCTCAGTCATCAGACCGTTAATCTATCACTGTTTGTTGCAAAGACTCATCTGGTTCACTAATGCCCTTTAGGGGGGTAAATCTGCTATCCTTTCCTGGTCAGGCCTACGCATGACTCCAGACCCACAGCAACGTGGTCGACCCTTAATCAACCTTTGAAATGACCCATCCTGGGTCATCATTATTGAACAGTAAATGAACTGGACTCACTACATCGATGGGTTTGGCTAGGTCAGAAATACAACGGCTAGTAACTTCCCCCCTGACCCTCCAAAGCCTCTCCCACCAACTACAAGGCACAAGTCAGGAGTGTGATGGAATACTCCCCTCTTGCCCTGGATGGGGGCAGCTCCAACAACACTCAAGATGCTCGACACCATCCAGGACAAAGCAGCCCCCGCTCGATTTCGTGATTAATACTGTTTTGGATGCAAAAAGAATCAAGAGATAGAGTCATAGAGACCCATAGGTCCAACCGGTCCATCCCATAGGGCATTGAGTTACTGATCCAAGATGGCGGTGTATGGTGGAGCAAGGCTTGAAGGGCTGAATGTCTCATTCAGAGTCGAGAGTGTGGTGCTGGAAAAGCACAGCAGGTCAGGCAGCATCCAAGGAGCAGGAGAGTCGAACGTAATCCTCATTCCTGATGAAGGGCTTATGCCTGAAACGTCGACTCTCCTGCCCCTCGGATGCTTTTCCAGCACCACACTCTAGAGTCTGATCTCCAGCATCAGCAGTCCTCACTCTCTCCTGAAAGTCTCACCCATCTCTAATTGCACACAGGAGCAGTGTGTTATGGGCTACCCCAATAGCCCTCCTCTGAACCTTCTGATCCACTCCTCCACTTTCCAATGTTCCTCCACCTCCCACCTCCTTTATTCCCAGGATAACCCCTCACGCTCCAGCCCTCATCCCCCTTCAATCTCCCCTTCCCTCTGACTCCTGCTCCCTCCTGTGGATTCCATAATGCTCCAGAAGTCATCCATCCAGCATTCGCCATCAAAATTAGCCCCTTCCTCCAATTTAGAACTCCAACTTTTAGATCTGGTCTATCCTTTTCCATCACTATTTTAAAACGAATAGAATTATGGTCGCTGGCCCCAAAGTGCTCCCCCACTGACACCTTAGTCACCTGCCCTGACTTATTTCCCAAGCGTCGGTCAAGTTTTGCACCTTCACTAGTAGGTACAATCACATACTGAATCGATTTACAAGGATGTTGTCAGGGTTGGAGGGTGTGAGCTATAGGGAGAAGCTGAACAGGCTGGGGCTGTTTTCCCTGGAGCGTCGGAGGTTGAGGGGTGACCTTATAGAGGTTTACAAAATTATGAGGGGCATGGATAGGGTAAATAGACAAAGTCTTTTATCGGGGTGTGGGAGTCCAGAACTAGAGGGCATAGGTTTAAGGTGAGAGGGGAAAGATATAAGAGAGACCTAAGGGGCAACATTTTCACACAGAGGGTGGTGCGTGTGTGGAATGAGCCGCCAGAGGAAGTGGTGGAGACTGGTACAATTACAGCATTTAAAAGGCTGGGTACATGAATAGTGAGAGTTTGGAGGGATACGGGTGCTGGCAGGTGGGGCTAGATTGGGTTGGGATATCTGGTCGGCCTGGACAGGATGGACCGAAGGGTCTGTTTCCATGCTGTACAACTCCACAACTCTATGGCTTTAAGCGACACCAACAGGTGGGGGGGGGGGGTGCAAAACAGACATCCCAGTAGACTGGGTGAGTTAATGGAAGCGGGTTTTGAGAAGATTTGTAGCTCAGGTCGAGGTTTGCTTGCTGAGCTTGAATGCTCGTTTTCAGACGTTTTGTCACCATACTAGGTAACATCTTCAGTGAGCTTCCAGATGAAGCACTGGTGGTGTAGCCCACTTTCTATTTATATGTTTGGGTTTCCTTGGGTTGGTGACATCATTTCCTGCAGTGATGTCATTTCCTACAGTGATGTCCTGTTCTTTTTCTCAGGGGGTGGTAAATGGGATCCAAGTCAATGTGTTTGTTGATAGAGTTCCGGTTGGATGGGTTAATGGGAGTCTGGGGGCCTTGAGGTCTCTCTGTCCCAGGACAGCGTGCACCATTGGGTTGCGGGTGAGCAGAGTGTGGTCAGTGTCCTGCATTCCCTCCTAGATTGCCGTAGTCAGGCTGAAGTACACGGACAGGGTGTATGCGATGAAGAGGATGAACAAGACGGACATGTTAAACCAGAAGGAGGTAAGAAAGTTTGGGATTGTCTGGGACCCACAGTCTTTCTGAGCAGGAATTGTAATCCAGCCAGGGCAGTGGACCAGATTAGAGTGGTGCTGGAAAAGCACAGCAGTTCAGGCAGCATCCAAGGAGCAGGAAAATAGACATTTTGGGCAAAAGCCCTTTATCCTTCCTGATATAATTCCCTCACTACACTGTCCCCATCAAACACTTCCAGGTCAGGGACAGAACGGGGTTAGATACAGAGGAAAAATCCCTTGACACCAGCCCCCATCAAACAGTCCCAGGACAGGGACAGCACAGGGTTAGATACAGAGTAAGGCTTCCTCTACACCATCCCCTAATGAACACTCTCAGGTCAAGGACAGAATGGGGTTAGATACAGAATAAAGCTTCCTCAACATCATCACCCATCAAACACTCCCAGGACAAGGGCAACACTGGGTTAGATAGAGTGTAAAGCTCGCTTTACACTGTCCCAGTAAACATTCCCAGTACAGGGAAAGAACTGGGTTAGACACAGAGTAATACTCCCTCTACACCATCCCCCACCAAACACTCCCATGACAGGGACAGCACGGGGTTAGATACTGATTAAAGCTCCCTCTACACTGTCCCCCTTAAACACTCCCAGGACATGTTCAGCACGGGGTTAGATACAGAGAAAAGCTCCCTCTACACTGTCCCCATCAAACACTCCTAGGACAGGAACAGCACGGGGTTAGATACAGAGTAAACCTTAATAGGCTGGGGCTGTTTTTGAGGGGCATGGATAGGGTAAATAGACAAGGTCTTCTCCCTGGGGTGGGGGGAGTCCAGAACTAGAGGGCATAGGTTTAAGGTGAGAGGGGAAAGATATAAAAGAGACCTACGGGGCAATGTTTTCACACAGAGGGTGGTACGTGTATGGAATGAGCTGCCGGAGGAAGCGGTGGGGGCTGGTACAATTACAACATTTAAAAGGATAGGTACATGAATAGAAAAGGTTTCGAGGGATATGGGCCAAACACAGGTGAATAGAACCAGTTCAGTTTGGGTAACCCTTGCCAACATAACGGGTCTGTTTCCTTGCTGTCTGACTCTGTGATGGCTTCATGACCTGCACAGACACGATGGAGAGAATGGCCTGTTTCAGTGCTGCATTACTCTGGGGGTCAGGGGCAGCAGTGGTTGGGAGGCGGGGTGAGGGGGGTAGCATTGCTGGATTTCCATTCGGGTGATCAGGTGTTACATCGAGGTGTGCGTTGGGGTTTTTGTGTTGGAACCATTAACCAGGTAACCGGTTTATCTCCGATGATCTCTCCAGACTGTTCATTTCCGTGAGGAACGGGATGTCCTCGTCAATGGGAACACTCAGTGGATCACCAGATTACACTACACCTTTCAGGATGAGCACCATCTGGTAATGTTCCACACTCCATTTTGCTTCCAATGGACTGTTCCATGGGATGTGGGCATCACAGTGCAAGGTTGTCATTTATTGCCCCTGGATGGCCTGTTGGGGCCATTTCTGAGGGCAGTTAAGAGTCAACCACATTGCCGTGGGCCTGGAATCACAAGGAGGCCAGACCAGGTAAGGACGGCAGGTTTCCTTCATGAAATTTGTCCACATGGATGTCCACACCACTGGCTAGGCCAGTATTTGTTACCCGTCACTAAATACCCCTTGAGAAGGTGGGCAATAGTCAACCAAATGGGTTAATACCAATCGCTGATAGTGTCATGGTCACCATCATTGAGACTAGCTTTCAATTCCAGATTTATTCAGTTAGTTTGAATTCCAGCAGTTGCCATGTCCCCAAACAGCAATGGCTGAGTCTCTGGCTTACAGGAAGTGGCACTGTGGCTCAGTAGTGCCAGCGCCAGGTTCGATTCCAGCCTCGGGCGCCTGTATGGAGGTTGCACGTTCTCCCCGTGTCTGCGTGGGTTTCCTCCGGGTGCTCTGGTTTCCTCCCACAGTCCAAAGATGTGCAGGTTAGGGTGGAATGGCCATGGGAATTGGCCCGTAGTGTCCAGGGATGTGCAAGTTAGGGTGGATTGGTCATGTTAAATTGTCCCAAAGTGTCCAGGGATGTGCAGGTTAGGGTGGATTGGTCATGCTCAATTGTCCCAGTGTCCAGGGATGTGCAGGTTAGGGTGGACTGGCCATGCTAAATTGTCGAGGTAAAAGCAATGACTGCAGATGCTGGAAACCAGATTCTGGATCAGTGGTGCTGGAACAGCACAGCAGTTCAGGCAGCATCCGACGAGCAGCAAAATCGACGTTTCGGGCAAAAGCCCTTCATCAGGAATAAAACAGGGATGTGCAGGTTAGGGTGGATTGGCCGTGCTACCTTGTCCCATAGTGCCCAGGGATGTGCAGGTTAGGCTGGATTGGCCGTGCTAAATTGTCCCGTAGTTTCCAGGGATGTGCAGGTTAGGCTGGATTGGCCGTGCTAAATTGTCCCGTAGTTTCCAGGGATGTGCAGGTTAGGGTGGATTGGCCGTGCTAAATTGTCCCATAGTGTACAGGGATGTGCAGGTTCCGGTGGTTTAGCTATTGGGAACATGGGGTTATGGGGATAGGGTAGAGGATAGGATTGGCCATGATCCAACTGAATGGAGGAGTGGGTTGAGTGGTCTATGCTGGTTTCTTGCTTGTATTTACACCCTGTGATGACGTTGGGGTCAAGAGTGTGGTGCTGGAAAAGCACAGCAGGCCAGGCAGCAGCCCTTCATCAGGAATGGAGGCTTGAAATCCCCCACCTTGCTTGTTTCCAACACCCTGAAGGCTGTCCGTTCTGACAGGGTGCTGAAAAGACAAAAAAAAAAGGAAAATATGTAGCCTCATTCCTGATGAAGGGCTTATGCCTGAAACGTCGACTCTCCTGTTCCTCGGATGTTACCTGACTGGCTGTGCTTTTCCAGCACCACATTCTCAGACTCTGATCTCCAGCCCTCACTCTCTCCTGTGCTGATGAGCCTCATTTTCCTCATGCAATTAGATTACCCACAGTGTGGAAAGAGGCCCTTCGGCCCAACAAGTCCACACCGATCCTCCGAAGTGTAACCCACCCCCCTATATTTACCCCTGACTAATCCAACTTAGCATGGCCAATTCACCTAACCTGCACTTCTTTGGACTGTGGGAGGAAACTGGAGCACCCGGAGGAAACCCACGCAGACACGGGGAGAATGTGCAAACTCCACACAGATAGTTGCCTGAGGCGGGAATTGAACCCGGGTCCCTGGCGCTGTGAGGCAGCATTGCTAACCACTGTGCCACCGTGACAGCACGGTGGTTCCCATTGCCTTCCAAAGGTTAAGGGAGTTGAATTTTTCTTTTGCCGATGTCTGCTCTCTGAGAAAGGAATTTGTGCGAATTTCTGCCCTTTCCCCTTTTCAGTATTTCATCATGGACTACTACGCTGGCGGAGACTTCCTCACTTTGATGGGCAGGTTTGGTGATCGCTTCCCAGAACCTATGGCCCAGTTCTACCTGGCAGAGCTGCTACTGGCGATAGACTCTGTGCATCAGCTTGGCTTCATCCATCGGTAAGACCCCCACCAGCCAGCATTCCATTTGGTATTGCCCCGTGTACCTGGGTACAGTGAAATGTTTTGTTCTGCGTGCAGTACAGGCAGATCATACCACACAGAGTGCGTTAGGGTGATGTAACAGAGCGAGGAGTACAATGTTACGGCTGCAGAGAAGGTGCGCAGAGATCAACATTATATTTAAAATTTGGGATGTCCATTCATCCAGCGGGGAATAAGCTGTTCTTGAATCTGTTGGAACGTGTTTTCAAACTTTTATATCTTCTGCCCAATGGAAGAGGGTGGAAGGGATTCTGACCGGAGTGGGAGGGGTCTCTGATGACGCTGGTTACCTTCCCGAGGCAGTGGGAAGTGTCGACGGTGTCAGTGGATGGGAGGCTGGTGATGGACTGGACTGTGTCCACGTCTCTCTGCAGTTTCTTACAGTACTGGGCAGAGCAGTTGCCGAGCCAAGCTGTGATGCGTCCAGTTAGAATGATTTCTGTGGTGCATCTGTTAAAAATTGGTAAGGGTCTTTACGGACGTGCTGAATTTCCTTTGCCTCCTGAGGAAGTACTTAGTTTCCCAGGGTCTTACAGTCACAGAGACGTACAACACGGAAACAGACCCTTTGGTCCAACTCATCCATGCTGACTAGCCATCTTAAATTAATCTAGTCCCATTTGTCAGGATTTGGCCCATATCCCTCTAAACCCTTCCTATTCATATACCCATCCAGATGCCTTTTAAATGCTGTAATTGTACCAGCCTCCAACACATCCTCTGGCAGCTCATTCCATACACGTACCACCCTCAATGTGTAAAAATTGCCCCTTAGGTTCCTTTTAAATCCTTCCCCTCTCAC
>NC_057750.1:6622130-6624798 GCF_004010195.1 Chiloscyllium plagiosum | reverse complement strand
CCCATGTTCCTAACCATGTCCTGAGTTCATCTGCCTTCCCTGTTAGGCTCCTTGCATTGAAATAAATGCAGTTTAATTTATTAGTCCTACCTTGTCCCTGCCTGCCCTGACTGTTTGACTCACTTCTGTTCTCAGCTGTACCCGTCTCAGATCGATCTCTTTCCTCATTATCTCCCTGGGTCCCACCCCACCTTACTAGTTTAAATCCTCCCAAGCATTTCTAGCAAATTTGTGCTCCGGTTTCCTCCCACAGTCCAAAGATGTGCAGGTTAGGGTGGATTGCCCATGCTAAATTGCCCTGTAGTGCCCAGGCTAGGGTAGATTGGCCATGGGAAATTTCCCCATAGTGTTCAGGGATGTGTAGGTTAGGTGCATCAGTCAGGGGTAAATGTAGTGTATTAAGGAAATGGGTCACTCTTCAGTGGATCAGTGTGGACTTGTAGGGCTGAAGGGCCTGGTTCCACACTGTAGGGAATCTATGAAGAGCATCTCATCCAGACCCACAGCCAATAAGCCCAATTCCCCACAGCTAACCCATCTAGCCTACACATCCCTGGACACTACACGATAATTTCCCATGGCTAGTCCATCCTAACCTGCACATCTTTGGATGATGGGAGGAAACCCCACAGACACGGGGAGAATGTGCAAACTCCACACAGACAGTCGCCCCAGGCTGGAATTGAGCCTGGGTCCCTGGCGCTGTGAGGCAGCAGTGCTAACCACTGAGACACTGTGCCATTTTAAGTGCTGGCCCAGCCAGTGACACCCACTCCACCATGGAAGAATTTTAAAAAGAAAATGGACTGTGAGGGTTCACTAATTTGCGGTTGTGGTGACCCTGGTTGGGTTTGATCCTAATTTCAGGAAGCTGGGTTTAGAGCCCAACTCTGGGTGTAGCCCAGCAACACATGGGAAACATTAAAAAGCTGAGGGACAGACCCTACAAAATCCCGTTGATCGGAATTCTTTGAGCACGTGTGAAAGGGAAAGGGTGGTTTGTGTTTGACACTCTGATGGTCGCACGAATTGAGATCCGTTCTGTCTTCTCAGGGACGTGAAGCCAGATAATATCCTCCTGGATGTGAATGGTCACATCAAGCTCGCTGACTTTGGCTCCTGTCTACGGCTGGGGGTTAACGGTCAGGTAAGGACTGATCCTGTGTTTCCTTAAACACTCATCGTCGCGGGCTGAGTTTTAAAGGACAGATTGGCCTCACATCCTGGGGTTAGCACGCCAGCGCAATCGAGTCATCAGGAAAGCGAATTGAGCATTCGGATTAAATCGTGAGGGGAGTCACAATTTTTAAAAATTCATGTTCATGTTAATCGTGAGGGGTGTTGCAATTTTAAAAAATTCATGAGGGTGCCCCTGGCTGGGTCAGCATTTATTGCCTATCCCTAATTGCCCCAGAGGGCAGTTAAGAGTCTACTGCATTGCTGTGGGTCTGGAGTCACGTGTAGGCCCAGACCAGGCAAGGATGTCAGTTCCCTTCCCTAAAGGACATTTGTGACCTAGATGGGGATTTTCCCCTCAAAATTGGCATCGTTACAGACTTATTTTCAAACTTTTATTGAATTCAAATTCCACCATCTACCATGGCATGATGCGAACCCAGGTCCCTCGAACTTTAGCTGTGTCTCTGGATTAACAGTCTTAGCGATAATATCACCAGGACATCACCTCCCTGATGATAGGGCTTCAATTCAGAATCTAATGGTGACCATTGACACTCCCTCAGTATGCCATAGGATACACTCCCCATCCCGACTTGGAAATATATCGCCGTTCCTTGAGTGTCGCTGGGTCAAAGTCCTAGGACCTCCCTCCCTAACGGCATTGTGGGTGTCTCACAGTGGTTCAAGATGGCGGCTCACCCCCACCTTCTCAAGGGGCAGTTGGGGGAAGGGGTGGTAAATGGTTGCAGTTGATTCCCCCCCAAAATCCTTGAACACTCCAGGGCAGCGCAGAGAGTTGGCAATGCCACATCCCTCACCCTGTGCCACCTTCCTTCCAGGTATGGTCAGCTGTTGCTGTGGGTACTCCTGACTACATCTCCCCGGAGATCCTGCAGGCAGTGGAAGACCCCTCAGCGATGTACGGCCCGGAGTGTGACTGGTGGTCGCTCGGCATCTGCTGTTACGAGATGCTTTTCGGACAGACCCCCTTCTACGCTGAGACCCTGACTGAAACCTACAGGAAGATCCTCAACCACAGGGTGAGGGACAAGGGCGAGACCGTGGGGTAGCAGGGCACAGTATCGTGCAGGGCGATGGGCCAAAAACTGGCACAAGGGATTGGGTTAGAGAGGTGGTTGGGTTATGATCAGTGTGGACTCAACTGCCTCCAGTAGATCTCTATGGCTTAATGGCATTCCAGCAGATCCCAGTACAGAGGCTAGAGATGGAATCCCATGTAGGCCCACACCAGGTAAGGATGGCAGTTTCTTTCCCGAAAGGTTAATGAACCAGACGGGTTTTTCCAGCAATCGACAATGGATTTACAGTCATCAATAGACTTTTAAGACACAGGAGCAGAAATTAGGCCATTCAGCCCATCGAATCTGCTCCGCCATTCAATCACGGCTGATAAATTTCTCCACCCCATTCTCCCGCCTTCTCCCCGTAACCCTTGAACCCTTCGATACTCAAGACCCTGTCTATCTCC
>NC_057750.1:6621042-6621630 GCF_004010195.1 Chiloscyllium plagiosum | reverse complement strand
GAGGAGCAGCGAAATCGACGTTTCGGGCAAAAGAAGGGCTTTTGCCCGAAATGTCGATTTCGAAGCTGCTCGGGTGCTCCCTGAACTGCTGTGCTCTTCCAGCACCACTAATCCAGAATCTGGTTTCCAGCGTCTGCAGTCATTATTTTTACCCATTCGCCATCATGCCAAATGTCCTCAGCTGCCTGAGGAAGAGGAGATGTTGTTGGGCCTTTGTAACCAGTGCGTCTACATGAAGAGTCCAAGAAAGCTTGTTGTGGATGACCACTCCCAGGAGCTTGACACTCTCCACTCATTCCACCTCTGTGCTGTTAATGTGTCGGGGGGACATGAGTAACATCGCGCCAAAAGTTAATAATGAATTCCTTGGTTTTGCCGGCATTGAG
The DNA here is from genome assembly GCF_004010195.1 of Chiloscyllium plagiosum. Classification (NCBI taxonomy): domain Eukaryota; kingdom Metazoa; phylum Chordata; class Chondrichthyes; order Orectolobiformes; family Hemiscylliidae; genus Chiloscyllium; species Chiloscyllium plagiosum. Next base: position 6,621,244 of record NC_057750.1, on the reverse strand, counting down.
AGCTAGGTTGTTCTCAGTGCACCATCTTTACATGGTGATGTGAAAGTAGGAGAGTTTATGAGAGACTGTGAGTGTGAGTATGAGAGTGTGTGTGAGTGAGTGTGAGAGTGGGTGAGTGTGAGAGTGTGTGGGTGCGAGTGTGAGAGAGGGTGAGTATGTGAGTGTGAGAGTGTGTGGATGTGAGTGTGAGTGTGAGGGAGGG
>NC_057750.1:6616290-6620809 GCF_004010195.1 Chiloscyllium plagiosum | reverse complement strand
GTATGAAAGTGCGTGGGTGTGAGTGTGAGAGTGGGTGAGTGTGAGAGTATGTGGGTGTGAGAGTGTGTGGGTGTGTGAGTGTGAGTTATGAGAGTATGCGAGAGTGTGTGAGAATGTGTGAGTGTGACTGTGTGCACACTAGCTCAGTCCCAGTGTGAATGTGCCTGGGTTGTGTTCCTGTGAGGGTCAGCCAATGGCAGTGCTGTGGACCCAGTCAGAGTGAAGCAGTTCGAGGAGATTGTGGGGAGGGAGAGGGAGGGATTGAGAGAAGCTGAGAAAATGTTCAAACAAACAGGTCTGACTCCTGATTTCCCATTCCGCCAAAACACGAGGTGCTACCGTCAGCTGAATGAAAATGAAAGTATCTCTGAGATTAAAACTCAGAGGGCACTAGCTTTTACCAGTCACTTCCTGCTTCTCTGCCAGGTAGGTCTGTGGAGTCTACTTTCTGTAAGATATCAGCAATGTCTAAATATAATTCTCTCAGTAAATATCAGCCGCATAGGCTGGGTTTATACTGAGCCCAGGGACACTGACGGAGTTAGCCATCACAATCTTATTCCTCTTCCACGTTACACCTCTCTTTCTACCTCTCTCTGCCACACTCTCGTCGATCTAACTTTCAGTCTCTCTGACTCTGCACTCTGTCTTTTTCCAATTCTCGTTGTCACCCTTTCTTCCTCCCTCTCTCACTCACTTTCTCTTTCTCGTTTTGCCTCTCTCTCACTCTCTGTTTCTCATTCTGCCTCTCACTCACTCACTCCTTCTCATTCTCTCACTCACTCACTCACTCTGTTTCTTGTTTTGCCTCTCACTCACTCACTCTCTCTCTTTCCCGTTCTGCCTCTGTCAGTTGCTCTACCCTGTATTCTCTCGTTGTCAATCTATTTCTTTCTTGCTGTCTGACTCTCTCCCCACCCCCTTGTTTCATTCTGACAGGAGTGCACAGTCCCTTTAAACGCAGCCAGCTCACTTCCCACAGTGGCAGCTGTGGAGCGGGAAGGGGTCGAAGTCTGGGTGCAAGAGTTAAGTAAACCCAGATCTGTCGCAAGGTTTTTTTAGATTACATTAGATTACATTACAGTGTGGAAACAGGCCCTTCGGCCCAACAAGTCCACACCGACCCGCCGAAGCGCAACCCACCCATACCCCTACATTTACCCCTATACCTAACACTACGGGCAATTTAGCATGGCCAATTCACCTGACCTGCACATTGATGGACTGTGAGAGGAAACCCACGCAGACACGGGGAGAACGTGCAAACTCCACACAGTCAGTCGCCTGAGGCGGGAATTGAACCCGGGTCTCAGGCGCTGTGAGGCAGCAGTGCTAACCACTGTGCCACCGTGCCGCCCACTAATGATTGAACAGTGTCCTGTCAGGGATTGAGAGGGGAGTGGGTTTGTACCAATTTGGAACACTGACCGTTTGTCTGATGACTTGAGTCATGATGAAGGGAGGGGATAAGGGTGTTTTCTGAAGAGCAGGCAAGGCTGAGAAGGGAAACTGATAGAGTTTCGCCAAATTAAGAGGGATGTAGGTAAGGATAAATCACGATAAACCTTTCTCCTTCTCTTGGGAAGTAAGGCATGTCCAGTGACTGAAGTGTTAGTGGGGGAGCACTTTGGAACCAGTGATCATAGTTTTAAATGCATTCACGTAGATATGGACATTGCTAACTAGAGCCAAGATTAGAGTGGTGCTGGAAAAGCACAGCAGGTCAGGCAGCATCCGAGGAGCAGGAAAATCGACATTTCCATCAGGAAGGGTTCCTGATTCTCCTGCTCCTCGGATGCTGCCCTTCCTGCTGTGCTTTTCCAGCACCACTCTAATCTTGACTCTAAACTCCAGCGTCAGCAGTCCTCACTTTTGCCTACATTGCTAACTAGATTAGCATTTAATGCTGAGGGCAGTTAAGAGTCAGCCCCAGTGCTGTGGGTCTGGAGTCATGGTGTAGACCCAGACCAGGTAAGGAGGGGAGATTCCTTCTCTGAAGGATGTTAGTGAATCAGATGGGTTTTTCCCAACAATGGATTCATCGTTATAGGTTTATAGTGAACTGGAATCCCACCATCTGCAGTGGCAGGATTTGGACCCGGGGTCCCCAGAGCATTATCTGGGTCTCTGGATTAACAGTCCATAGATAGTATCACTAGCCTATCACCTTCCTCAGTAGCCATAGAAACGGATAGGCTTTGTATAAATTAATTGGAGTAAAGCCAATTTTGGCAGTGTAAGACAGGAACTTTTAAGAGCTGGTTGGAGTAGACTGTTCACAGGTGACGGGTAACTGACAAGTGGGAGGCTTTCAAAAACTAACTTAACAACAATTCAGCGACAATGTGTTTTTGTGAGAGTGAAGGGTAGGGCTGGTAAGAGGGGGGGAGGCAATGGATGAATGTAGATATTGAAACTCTGGTCAAGAATAAGAAGGAGGCATATGTTAGACACAGATGACTGAGATCAATTCATAGAGTCATAGAGATGTACAGCACAGAAACACTCCCTTTGGTCCAATCCATCCAGGCCGACCAGATATCCCAACCCAATCTAGTCCCACCTGCCAGCACTTGGCCCATATCCCTCCAAACCCTTCCTATTCATATACCCATCCAGATGCCTTTTAAATGCTGTAATTGTACCAGCCTCCACCACTTCCTCTGGCAGCTCACTCCATACACACACCACCCTCTGTGTGAAAAAGTTGCCCCTTAGGTCTCTTTTATATCTTTCCCCCCACCCCTCACCCTAAACCTATGCCCTCTAGTTCCGGACTCCCCCACCCCAGGGGAAAGACTTTGTCTGTTTATGCTATTAGTGAATCTCTTGAAGAATTTACGGGGTGTAGAGGCATTCTGAGGAGGGAAACCAGGTGGGCATAAAGGGGATAGGAGATAGCCTTGGCAGGTAAGATGAAGGATAATCCAAAATAGATTCTACATTAAGAACAAAAGAGTAACTCAGGAGGAAATATGGCCCCTTAAAGATCAACAAGGTCATCTATGAATGGAACTACAGGAGATGGGAGAGATACTAAACAAATAGTTTTGTCAGTTTTTACTGCGGAGAAAGAAATAGAGGCTAGGGAACTTGGGGAAATAAATATTGATGTTTTGAAAATAGTTCACATTACAGAAGAGGAAGTGCTGGAGGTCTTAAAAAAAAACATAAAGGTGGATAAATTTCCGGGAACCAATCAAACGTATCCCAGGATGTTTTTGGAAGGTGCGGAGCCCCAAGCAGAGATGTGTGTATCATCTACAGCCATGAGTGAAGTACTAGAGGACTGGGGGGAGCTAATGTTGGGTCTTCATTTAAGAAGGGCTGTCACGGGAAACCTGGGAACGATAGACCTGTGAGTTTATGTCAGTGGTGATCAGTGTTGGAGGGGATTCTGTGGGACAGGATTTATAAGCATTTGGAGAGGCCAGGACTGATTAGGCCGAAGGGCCTGTTTCCACACTGTAATGTAATCTAATCTAATCTTTATGTCAGTGGTGATCAGTGTTGGAGGGGATTCTGTGGGACAGGATTTATAAGCATTTGGAGAGGCCAGGACTGATTAGGGGTAGTCATCGTGGCTTTGTGCGTGGTGGCTCACAAACTTGATTGAGTTTTTTGAGGTTGGAAGTAGATGAGGTAGATGAGGGCAGAGCGGTCGACATTGTCTACCTGGACTTTAGTAAAGCCTTTGACCGGGTTTAACACGGTAGACTGATCAGTAAAGTTAGAACACATGGGATTCAGAGAGACCTTGCCAACTGGGGAGGGTTTGGAGTGGATTTGATTGGCGGCCAGAAGATGGTGGGGATATCCCTGAAAGAGTGGGAAAGAGGCAGGAATCCTCAAGACATTTGAGGAGTATTGAGATGACCACTCAAAAGACCAGGGCACACAGGACTCTGGCTCAATAATGGGGTTAGAATAGAGTGAAGCTTGATGACTGGCATGGACATGATGGGCCGAAGGGCCTCCTGCTGTGCCGAGCCCGATTCTGTGACTGCGAGGGGCGACAGAGGAAAGATCGATGATAGCTGAAGCCATGGGTACAGTGTCCCTTTAAGAAGTCAATACCCCTTCAGTGTGACAATTCACGTCTGTGCCCCATCGACGGGACTGTGAATATTTAATAAGACAGTTCACCTTGAAATCAGATGGTGTCACGTTAACTGGGTTGGCACTGGGTTGTGAGACTTGGCAGCCAACGACTGAAAGCAATGTGAACACATCAGCGATCACAGATCAGGCCGAGATACAACACTGAGAAATCACGTGGGACACGGGGGCTTTAAGTAAGGCTTTTTGTTAGTCAGGGCTGACACTGGACTGACGTTACTGGCAGGAAAGCTACTGAAGAGACGTTCATTCGGAAAACACAGGGGCCAGGCAGGATTTGAAACGTCGAAGGGTATGCAACAACACTGTGCATTTATGTAGAACCTGCGCGGCAGGGAAGGGGGTGTTGTAGGCTGGAGAGAGTGCAGAGAGTGGGGGGGGTGGGTGAGGGAGGAGGGGG
>NC_057750.1:6593627-6615213 GCF_004010195.1 Chiloscyllium plagiosum | reverse complement strand
GGGTGTAGGAGGAGGGGGCAGAGAGTGGGGGGGAGATAAGCGACACCCGAAAAACATTTCCGTGCAAGGATTTGAAGTTGAAAATAAAACATTATTGATTTCGGAGGCACAGCAAGGGGGGGGGGCGGGTGGGAAGGAAGGGGAGGGGATGAACAGCTTCCCTGCTCACCCATCCCGAGATGAGAGAGGTACAGCAGGAGGCCATTGGGCCCATCATTTCCATACCGACTCTCTTCAGGGCATTTCAGCCTCTGATAACCGGTGAGGGTCACCAATTCTGAATATTTCTGCTCCCAGAAGTCTTCCCTTCTTTACTCAACTCTTCCCCCGTTTGGTCACATTAGGATTAATTTCAAAAGGATCTTTTCCCTTGTGTTGCTGTGTCTGTGCAGCCTCAGAGGTTTTCTGCTTTAAATTTAATAATTTACAATAAAGATCGAGCAAGCTTATTAGCGTGAGGAAAGGTGCTAACACAGAGATCAGAAATGAGAGGAGCGTTTGAAAAGTAAGATACAATGTACTAATCAGTCATAGAGATGTACAGCACGGAAACAGACCCTTCGGTCCATCCTGTCCAGGCCAACCAGATATCCCAACCCAATCTAGTCCCACCTGCCAGCACCCGGCCCATATCCCACTCTGGCTTATCTGGGATGTAGAGACCGTGGAACATTTTGGGAGTGATTCTGGTTACGTTACCTTTGATGTTTGGTGTTGGTTCTGTCGTTAGCTGAAAGACGTGTTCAGTTTCCCTCGACAGTGACTTTGCTGATGACATATTTTCATAACGTTTTTTATACGGCATGGAACGAGGCCGTTTGGCCCATCAAATCCTCACCAGTTACCAAACATCCATTCTGTTATCACCCCCTTTTCCAGCACTTGACTCGGAGCCGTTGTATGCTGTGGCATTTGGTTGGCACTGCTGCCTCACAACGCCAGGTTCGATTCCAGCCTCGGGCACCTGTCTGTGTAGAGTTTGCACATTCTCCCCATGTCTGGGTGGGTTTGCTCCGGTTTCCTCCCACAGTCCAAAGGTGTAGATTGGCCATGGGAGATGCTGTGTTATGGGGATGGGTGGGATGCTGTTTGGAGGGTCAGCGTGGAGTCAATGGGCCGAACGACCTGCTTCCACACTGTAAGAAATCTTCTGTAAACTATTTCCAGTGCTCACCCAAATAATCTCTTCAATGTCTTCAGGGTTCCTCCCTCTATCCATTTCAGGCAGTGAGTTCCAGAAACACTCTGGGTGGAGACTGTGCTCCCTGGGTAGTTGACTGCTCTACTAAAAGGGGGAACGTTTCTCTCTGTCTATGCTCCTCCAAACGTTGTACACCTCAGTCAGATCCCACCCAAACCTGCTCCAGCCTTCCCTGCTCTCAACCCCAGACGCCCTAATCTGTTTTCTATCTGAGTAGCTGCTCCCTGGGCAACAGCCTGTAACCTAATATTTCATATTAGAGAGATTTGTTTCTAATTTAGTGCACACGGTGGGTGTCCAGTGGAAGTTCTTAGCTCTCTGGCCTTCACTGTGCTGCTCCACAAAGAACACGGAAACCAGGGATTTCAGGTTTTGTTCTAAGATCCTTTCCAGGAAAGGAAGAACACAAACATGTTTTTTTATTTGCACAGAACTGTCTCTGTTCAAAAACCTGTAACATGGGACATTGAGCCATAGAGATGTCCAGCACAGAAACAGACCCTTCGGTCCAACCCGTCCATGCCGACCAGATATCCCAACCCAATTTAGTCCCACCTGCCAGCACCTGGCCCATGTCCCTCCAAACCCTTCCTATTCATATACCCATCCAGATGCCTCTTAAATGTTGCAATTGTACCAGCCTCCACCACATCCTCTGGCAGCTCATTCCATACACGTACCACCCTCTGCATGAAAACGTTGTCCCTTAGGTCCCTTTTATATCTTTCCCCTCTCACCCTAAACCTATGCCCTCTAGTTCTGGACTCCCCCACCCCAGGGAAAAGACCTTGCCTATTTACCCTATCATGATTTTATAAACGTCTATAAGGTCACCCCTCAGCCTCTGATGCTCCAGGGAAAACAGCCCCAGCCTGTTCAGCCCTCTCCGTGTAACTCAAACCCTCCAACCCTGGCAACATCCTTGTCAATCTTTTCTGAACCCTTTCAAGTTTCACAACATCCTTCCTGTTGGATGGAGACTAGAATTGAACACAATATTCGAAAAGTGGCACGACCCACAGGAGATCACATCTCAGTTGTTAAAATATTCAATCAAGTGTAAGTGTTTGAAGATCGGTTCTGACAGCCCTACAGTGTGGAAACATATTCTTCGGCCTAACAAGGCCACAACGGACCTCCAAAGAGTAACTCTCCCAGACCCATTCCCCTAACCTATTAATCTACACTTACCCCTGACTAACACACCTACACATCCCTTGACACTACGGGACAATTTAGCACGGCCAATCCACCCTAACCTGCACGTCCCTAGGCACTATGGGGCAATTTAGCATGACCAATCCACCCTAACCTGCACATCCCTGGGCACTATGAGGCAATTTAGCACGGCCAATCCACCCTAACCTGCACATCCCTGGGCACTATGGGACAATTTAGCATGGCCAATCCACCATAACCTGCACATCTTTGGACTGTGGGAAGGAACTGGAGCACCCAGAGGAAACCCACGCAGACACGGGGAGAATGTGCAAACTCCACACGGAGTCACCCGAGGCTGGAATTGAACCCAGGTCCCTGGCGCTGGGAGGCAGCAGTGCTGACCACTGAGCCACCGTGCCACCCCTAACATTTCGATGATTCCTCAGGGTTTTAGGACAGCCGCAGAATTTACAACCTCAGCCTACTGTCTGGTTTGGTATTTAAAAGTATTTAAAGGCTCAATATTTCGGTAAGCAATTCAGGGAGACAACCTCTTTAATGACATGTGAGTCACTCTCGCTGATGGTCTTGAGATAAGTTGCAGGTCCTTTCAGATTAGAATTGAGTATGAGCCATGAATTTTATTTTCTGCTTTCATGTTGATATCAGGTTGATTTCCACATGAATTGCAATGCAGATAATTTTTGATCAGATAAGTATTAGTGATAGAGGAAAAGGGATAAGGTGAATTCCAGCGTGGGGTGTGACAAGACTGGACTGGATCTGCCCAGATCTTCACGTTGCTGTCAGAAACCTGATTCAATACCTGTACAAGGTCACCTCAAGGTTACTGCAACTAGCTATGGTTGAGACAAAATGCTTTTTCTTTTCCAAAAGCGGCCTCCGACCCATTCCCTTCCGAGCAATCTGCTATAAAGCAAAGATTGAGCCCCGCTCTGAGAACTCAAACCGAAACACCCAAAAAGGAGCACTTTACCCCGCAAACTGGTGTGACCTGCTTTTCAGTAACTTCTATTGGTTAAATAAAATAACCCCCTGACTTTAACATCAACGAGTATTTATCTAGCTCTAACAGAGAACAAATTAACTAAGCTATCAACAAACCGAATAAATCCCTTCTAATGACCAACTAATCCCAAATGAAGCAAGATTCTAATGGTATGCTGTTCCAATAAACGCAAGTCCCACTCGGAAAACAAAAAATGTAGGATTTAGTCTCTCAAAATTACAATCGGGTTACATGTCTTCCGGAATGTTCTGTGCTTTTTTCCACCGTGTCTTCTGTCAGGAACACCTTTTTCCATCGTTGGTACCACTGCTTTTTACATGATGCTTTCTTTGAAACGTAGATGACGGTGAGAGTCAATCATTCTCTCTCTCTCTCTCTCTCGAGAGAGAGAGAGAGAGAGACAGAGAGAGAGACAGAGCTGAGGGCTGTTAGCTCCGGCGAATGGCAGCTTGCCTTGGTGTCTTTGTCCAACTGCCCCCTTTCTTTTATACCCGTGATGACATCTCAATATTTCTTGCAATAGGATCAGTCATATGTTGGCAAAACCATCAGGTCAGAGTATTGAGTACAGGAGTTGGGAGGTCATGTTGCAGCTGTACAGGACATTGGTTAGGCCACTGTTGGAATATTGTGTGCAATTCTGGTCTCCTTCCTATCGGAAAGATGTTGTGAAACTTGAAAGGGTTCAGAAAAGATTTACGAGAATGTTGTCAGGGTTGGAGGGTTTGAGCAACAGGGAGAGTTTGAGTACACTAGGGCTGTTTTCCCTGGAGCGTCGGAGGCTGAGGGGTGACCTTATAGAGGTTTACAAAATCATGAGGGGCATGGATAGGGTAAATAGACACTGTCTTTTCCCTGGTGTGGGGGAGTCCAGAACTAGAGGGCATAGGTTTAGGGTGAGCAGGGAAAGATATAAAAGAGACCCAAATGGCAACTTTTTCACACAGAGGGTGGTGCATGTATGGAATGAGCTGCCAGAGGAAGTGGTGGAGGCTGGTACAATTACAGCGTTTAAAAGGCATTTCGACAAATACAGTAGCACCTCGACTTACGAACTTAATCCGTACTGAAAAGTTCACGAACTGAATCAGTTTTTCCCATTGTTCGGATAGCGTAAGAATGCTTGGACGGCTGTTCACAGCGCACACGCCAAAGACTAACTGAATGAGATCACGCGGGGCCCGAGAGCTTTTGCGTTCAACAAGTGCGTAGCAAAGCAGAACAATGAAACCACGTGGTCGCACATGGGCTTTTTGCGTTCATACCTTCGTTTGTATCTTGAATTTCGTACGTACGTTGAAGCAAAGTTTTACATACAATCCTGTTCGTAAACTGACTTGTTCGTGAACGGGGTCGTTCGTATGTTGAGGGGCTACTGTACATGGATAGGAAAGAATATCAGCCAAGTGCAGGGAAATGGGGTTAGCGTGGACGGACATATTGGTCAGCACGGACCAGTTTGGGCTGAAAGGCCTGTGTCTGTGCTGTAGGACTCCATGACTCTAATCCCACTGGAACGTACTGTGATATGAACAAGACCCGTTTGACGTACAGTATTGCAGAGTCAGGACATTGCACAGGTTCCCCCCGAGCTGAGGGACATGAGCTGGTTTCGCCTCAGTGTGGTGCCAACGCAGAGGTGAATAGGAACAGGGTTAGGCCATTCAGCCCCTTGACCCTGCCCCACCATTCAATAGGATCATGGTTGATCTGATATTCCTCATGTCCATTTTCATAAATCATAGAATCCCTACAGTATGGAAACAGGCCATTTGGCCCAACAAGTCCACACTGACCCTCTGAAGAGTAACCCATCCAAACCCATTCCCAATTACTCTACATTTACGCCTGACTAATGCACCTAACCTCCACGTTCCTGAACAGTATGGGGTAATTTCCTATTGCCAATCCACCCTAACCTGCACATCCCTGGGCACTATGGGACAATTTAGCATGGCCAATCCATCCTAACCTGCACATCCCTGGGCACTATGGGGCAATTTAGCACGGCCAATCCACCCTAACCTGCACATCCCTGGAAACTTTGGGGCAATTTAGCATGGCCAATCCACTCTAACCTGCACATCTTTGGACTGTGGGAGGAAACCGGAGCCACGCAGACACGGGGAGAATGTGCAAACTCCACACAGACAGTCGCCCGAGGCTAGAATCGAACCCGGGTCCTTGGCAGCAGTGCTAACCACTGAGCCACCATGCTAACTCTTTCCCCGTAACCCTTGATTCCCCGACTGATCAAGAATCTCTCTCAGCCTTAAATACACACCAGGACTCTGTTACCACAGCTCCCTGGAGGAAGGAGTTCAAAAGACTCATAGCTCTCTGAGGGAAGAAACGCCTCCTTGTCTCAGTCTTCCATTGGCTCCCTTTTCGTTCTGACACTATTCTGGGACAGTGCCAGAGAGCTCAACTAAATGAAGCAGCGTTGGGCCAATGGGTTCTTGCTGAGTGAAGGGGGTGAAAGGTCAAGGGGGGGGTGGAGACAAGGCCTCATTCAGATTACTGATCCTGTTAAATGATGGATTGGACTGGATGGGCCAAGTGGCCTGATCCTCCTCTTAATCCCTGTGTTTGGAATTCCGCCACTGGCAATCCATCTCCCTGTTCACTCGATCCAGACCCGTATTGACTTGCGATAGCATCACTGGATGTTTGCAAAGCCCTGGCTGTGCCCTGTCTGGACGACTCCTCGGGCTCTTGTAGTGCCCGTATCGCCGAAACAATGCAGGCACGCCAGAGACAAGAGATTTACGACAGCTACAGCAAAATGTTCCGTCCAGGAAGACCCGATCAGGCTGGGAATCTTTTCGCTGCAATGATGAGGGCTCCGGAATGATCTGATAGAAGTCCTTAAAATTCTGAGAGATCTTTGATACGGTAGATTTGAAGAATTTCGCAACTTGACCTGACGGTCAAATAAACATCGAAACAGAGGAAATAGAAGCAGGAGCAGGCCATTCGGCCCTTCGAGCGTGCTTCGCCATTCAATATGATCATCGCTGATCATCCAACTCAGTTCCCTCTTCCTGCTTACCCTACAACCCATTCCCTTTAGCCCTGAGAACTGTATCTCACTGCTGTTTGAAAATATCCAATGTTTTGACTTCAACTGCTTTCTGTGGCAGAGAATTGTTGCTGGCACAGTGGCTCAGTGGTTAGCACTGCTGCCTCACAGCGCTAGCGACCCGGGTTCAATCCCTGCCTCGGGTGGCTGTCTGTCTGTGTGTGGAGTTTGCACATTCTCCCCGTGTCTGCGTGGGTTTCCTCCGGGTGCTCCGGTTTCCTCCCACAGTCACAAAGATGTGCAGGTTCGGGTGGGTCAGCTATTGGGGAATACAGGGATAGGGTGGGACACTCTTTGGCGGTTCAGTGTGGAATCAATGGGCCGAACGGCCTGTTTCCATCCCGTAGGGATTCTGTGAATGCAGCAGACTCCCTTCTGCTGTCTGGGTGAAGATAGAATCCCTACAGGCCATTCGGCCCAACAAGTCCACACTGACCCTCCGAAGAGTAACCCACCCAGACCCATTCTCCTACCCTACATTTACCCCTGACACCCTGGGCAGCGTTGTGGCTCAGTGGTTAGCACTGCTGCCTCACAGCGCCAGGTACCCAGGTTCGATTCCACCCTCGGACGACTGTCTGTGTGGAGTTTGCACGTTCTCCCCACGTCTGTGTGGGGATCCCCCCACAGACCAATGATGTTGCAGGTCAGGCGAATTGGTCGTGCTAAACTGCCCATAGTGTTAGGTGCTTGAGCAAATGTAAGGGAGGGGAATGGGTCATAGTGGGTTACTCTTCAGAGGGTCAGTGTGGACTTGTTGGGCCGAAGGGCCTGTTTCCACACACTGTAGGTAATCTAATGTGCCTAACCTACACATTCCTGACATTTCTCGCCCCCTCGGTCCACAATGACTTGCCCCAAATAATTAAAATGAGAACTTGTTTCTGAATGTTTGTACAGAACGAAGCCTTGTTTCGAAAGAGACATACACGACGTGTTAATAATCAGTTAATAATCAGGGTTAGTAGCTGTGTCTCAGCTGATGCACAGGCACCTCCTGGTCTGTCGAGTTCCCTCCTGAGAGACTGTGACCCTTCTCCTGACGAGGGACTGCGGCACTGTTGGACATATAGTCACGATGTTGAGATGTTCAACAGAGGGAGTGCCCGTCCGCCCGCTGTTTTGAGAGAGAACAGCCAGGCTCTCTCCTTTATTTACAAATCACATCAAACCAAACGACCTGCTCATTTTTCTCTTGCTGTTTCTGGTGTGTGCAAATTGGCTGCCACATTTCCTATCTGCCGAGATCATTTCATTCTTGTGATTTGAAAAGACTGGCACAGATTTAGAAAGAAGTGCTATCAAAATGTAACTCTTCCTTTTTGAACAGCCACAGTTTTAGTTCTGTCACAGCACAGAAACAGACCCTTCGGTCCAACCCGTCCATGCTTTCCCGATATCCTAAATTAATCTACTCCCATTTGCCAGCACTTGGCCCATATCCCTCTAAACTCTTCCTATTCATATAACCGTCCATGTGACTTTTAAATGCTATAATTGTACCAGCCTCCACCACATCCTCTGGCAGCTCATTCCATACACGTACCACCCTCTGGGTGAAAAAGTTGCCCCTTAGGTCTTTTTTAAATCTTTCCTCTCTCACCTTAAACCTATACCCTTTAGTTCTGGACTCCCCGACCCCAGGGAAAAGACTTTGCCTATTTACCCTATCCATGCCCCTCATGATTTTATAAACCTCTACAAGGTCACCCCTCAGCCTCCGACGCTCCAGGGAAAACAGCCCCAGCCTGTTCAGCCTCTCCCTGTAGCTCACACCCTCCAACTCTGGCAACATCCTTGTAAATCTTGTTTGCATGAAGCTCATAACTCAGTAAAAGGTTGAACGCCGGGGATTTGTCAGGACTTGTAAAGACTGAGGCACAGTAACTGTTTGACATTGATTGTGTGTTGCCTTGGATCAGAGCCACATGAGCCGTCAAACTCTGGCAGTTTCTTCCCAATCTGACCGATCTCTGGATCACAGATTGTGTGAAATCTCTCACACATCCACAAGTCCAAACCTTCCATGGATTCTTCTGTGATCTGGGGCTCAGAATGTACACCCACACAGTCACTGAGACTTACAGCTCAGAAAAATGTCCCTTGGCCCATTAAATCTACACCAATGAAATGCTCTCCTCCCACAGTCCAACCATGTGTAGGTTAGGGTGGATTGGCCGTGCTAAATTGTCCCACAGTGCCCAGGGATGTACAGGTTAGGGTGGATTGACCATGCTAAATTGCCCCATTCTGTCCAGGGATGTGCAGGTTAGGGTGGATTGGCCGTGCTAAACTGTCCCATAGTGCCCAGGGATGTACAGGTTAGGGTGGATTGGCCGTGTTAAATTGCCCCATAGTGTCCAGGGATGTGCAGGTTAGGGTGGATTGGCCGTGTTAAATTGCCCCATAGTGTCCAGGGATGTGCAGGTTAGGGTGGATTGGCCGTGTTAAATTGCCCCATAGTGTCCAGGGATGTGCAGGTTAGGGTGGATTGGCCGTGTTAAATTGCCCCATAGTGTCCAGGGATGTGCAGGTTAGGGTGGATTGGCCGTGTTAAATTGCCCCATAGTGTCCAGGGATGTGCAGGTTAGGGTGGATTGGCCGTGTTAAATTGCCCCATAGTGTCCAGGGATGTGCAGGTTAGGGTGGATTGGCCGTGTTAAATTGCCCCATAGTGTCCAGGGATGTGCAGGTTAGGGTGGATTGGCCGTGTTAAATTGCCCCATAGTGTCCAGGGATGTGCAGGTTAAAAGAGACCTAAGGGGTAACATTTTCACACGGAGGGTGGTACGTGTATGGAATGAGCTGCCAGAGGAAGTGGTGGAGGCTGGTACAATTGCAACACTTAAAAGGCATCTGGATGGGTATATGAATAGGAAGGGTTTGGAGGGATATGGGCCAAGTGCTGGCAGGTGGGACTAGATTAGGTTAGGATATCTGGTCAGCATGGACGAGTGGGACCAAAGGGTCTGTTTCCCATCTGTGACTGTATTCCCATCCCATTATCTAGCACTTGGCCTATAGCCTTTTCTATTGCAAGTGCAAATCTAAATACTTGTTCATTGTGTTGAAAGAGAGCAAAAACAGGTTAATGGAGGCATCTCTCTCTCTCTCTCTTTCTCTGTCCAGGGAGGGCCGATCCAGCCATCCAATGCCAATCATGAAGAGCAGCGTATCCAGGCTCAGCCCCACCCAACCACAGGCAGGGCCTGTAAAACTGCTGGAGGAAAGGCTGCTGGGCAAGAGCATGCCTGCTGAGAATAACCCTTTTGAGGTGACAGACACAGTCGATCAGACGAACCCTTTTGCAGAGGACTTAAACCCGTTCCATGAGGGGGAGGGGGAGGAAGGGGCAGAGGGCATCCAGCTGCTCAATACAAGCCTGCCATCAGGTGAAGCGACCACGCCCAAGAAAAATGGCGTCGATAAGCACCCTGCCTTGGGGGCATCGCTGAAGAAGGCCTTCAGGATGAGCAAGAAACCAGGCCGAGGCCCCACTGAGGACCAGGGTGAAGAGAAGAAGCCGTTCTTCAAATTTCCGTCGCCTCTCTCCGATCCAGAGACGCCTTGGAAAGGCCCGGAGAAGAAGGGGGCCCGCCAGCGTTCGGAGGAGCTGAGCTCGCCGGTGAAGCTCGGAGACGGGATGGAGAAGGAGGGCCCGGCCGAGACGTCGCCCAGGAAGATGATGTCCTTCCTCAAACGGACCAAGGCTAAGGCGGAGTCGCCGACAGAGAGAGTGGAGCTCGGGGGTGGGGCGGACAGAAAGAAGGAGACGCTGCCCGAAGTCAGGGAACCCCTCTCAGGTAGGATTGTCCCTTCCACGGGAAACCCTTCACCCGGCTCCCATTCATGGCGTAGGCCTACGGTGGGTGTGGGGTGGCGAACAACTGCCTTCTCCTGCTCCCTGATGGTGGGGAGGAGGCAATGGCCTAGCGGTATTATTGCTGGAGTGTTAAACCAGAGATGAAAAACGTGGTGCTGGAAAAACACAGCCGGCCAGGCAGCATCCGAGGAGCAGGGGAATCGACGTTTCGGGCATAAGCCCTTCTTCAGGAGGAATCCTGTTAAACCAGAGACACAGGTAACATTCTGAGGATCCAAGTTCAAATCCTGCCAAGGCAGATGTTGGGATTTGAATTTCATATTTTAAAAATACCTCTGGAATTAAGAGTCTAATGATGACCATGTTGGGAAAATTGATTCTGGTTCACTCATGCCCTTTAGGGAAGGAAACTGCCTTCCTTACCTGATCTGGCCTACATGTGACTCCAGACCCATAGCGATGTGGGCTTAACTGCCCTCTAGGCAATTAGGGATTGGGCAATAAATGCTGACCCAGTCAGAGACACTCTCATCCCGTGAAGGAATATAAAGAAAAAGCAACCCTTTGTTGGACAGGCAGATGGGTAACGTCCAAACCTCAGGGTTATCAGAACCCCTGACCCTCCTGCTTCTATCTGTCAGCCAGGGCTCCCTGATTGGACTAGGATGACAGCCCCAGTCGGGGAACTCAGATTCCTCAAGATTCAAGGACAGTTCCTTCCCTGTTGTTATTAGACTTCTCAACGTCCCTCTCGAATCTTAAATCTTATGTTGATCTTGCTTTTGGTGATGTGGAGGAGCCAGTCTTGGACTGGGGTGGACAAAGTTATAAATCACACAGCACCAGGTTATAGTCCAACAGGTTTATTTGAAATCGCAGGCTTTCTGAACACTGCCCCTTTGTCAGGTGAAATTCACTCCGAAAACTTATGATGTCAATTAAACCTGTCAGACTATAACCTGGTGTCGTGTGACGTCTGACCTTGCTTTGTCCTATCACCCTGCGATTTGTGTGGCATGACGTGCCTGTACTGCACACAAAACAAAGCTTTTCATTGTACTCAGGTAAATGTGACAATAATAAATCAAATCAAATCAAATCCAGATGATCTCATCATAATCATTACACCCACCACCTTCCCAAGGGGCAACTAGGGACAGGCAACAAATGCTGGGCCTAGCCAGTGACGCCCACATCCCATGAATGATTTGTGAAACAAAACTCCTTAAAACATTCAGTATTTTGGCTGCTTTCCACGGTAGAGAATTTGACAAACTCCCCCACTCTTTTGGGTGAAGATATTTCTCCTCATCTCAGTCCTATCCTGTGTCCTTAACCTTGTGATGACAATTTCTAAAAGTTATTTTGTCCTTGGTTTTTCTCATGAGAGGTTGTAAAGGCAGAGGTGCCAAAGAGTCTGGTTTAATAATGGAAAGGGAGTGGCTAGTTTAGATTAGATTAGATTCCCTACAGTGTGGAAACAGGCCCTTCGGCCCAACCGGTCCACACCGACCCTCCGAAGAGTAACCCACTTCCCTCTGACTAATGCACCTAACACTATGGGCAATTTAGTACGGCCAATTCACCTAACCTGCATGTCTTTGGGCTGCGGAGCACCCGGAGGAAACCCACACAGATATGAGGAGAATATGCAAACTCTATATAGACAGTCACCCGAGGCTGGAACTGAACCCGGGTCCCTGGTCTCCCAGTTCAGGTTTTTTTAGTTTGTTTTTGCTGTAGCACTCACAAGGTATTGGAGTCCAGGGGAGTTGCAAACTTCATAGCATCCCTACTTTGTGGAAACAGGCCATTTGGCCCAGTAAGTCCACACCAGCCCTCCCAAGAGTACTCCTGAGACCCACTCCCCTACTATTCTATGTTTCCCCTGACTAACCCACACATCCCACATGGCCAATCCACCCTAACCTGCACATCTTTGGATTGTGGGAGGAAACCAGAGCACCCGGAGGAAACCCAGGCAGACACGGGGAGAATGTGCAAACTCCACACAGACAGTCTGCCCGAGGCTGAGAATCGAACCCAGGACCCTGGTGCTGTGAGGCAGCAGTGCTAACCACTGAACCACCATGCCACTCGCATTCTTCAGTGAAGAATTCCTCTGACATTCTATTGAAGTCTCTCTCTTTGGTTGTGCTCCCCTCCTGCCTGTAAGAATCTGTCTTTGAATTCATCTTTTTGCCAAAGGGCTGTGTTTGTGGGATGTTATTGTATTGGAACAGTTAATTAGTAATAGTTACTGTGTCAGTTCGGTTAACTTTTCCAGCAGTTAAGTTATTTTAAAATTCTGCTTTCTTTTGTTCGTGTTGTGACTGTAGAGTTTAAATAAATTCTGTTTTGCTTAAAGCCGGGTGGTTTGACCAGCTGTATCCCACCTGGAACACCCACTTCACATCTGCCTTCAAAATAAGGAAAAGTTAGGGTCGAGGCTACCTTCTTAAAATATGTTGAGCGGGGGGATCTGGCCTGGTCTATCACAAACTGTTGAAACGGAATCTGTGTTCAAGGAATGAAATGTTTAACATCTGAGGAACATTTGAGGACCCTGGGTCTATACTCGATGGAGTTTAGAAGGATTGGGGGGGGGATCTATTTGGAACTTGCAGAATACTGAACGGCCTGGACAGAGTGGATGTTGGGAAGATGTTTCCAATGGTAGGTCTTTTCCCTGGGGTGGACGACTCCAGAACTAGAGGGCTTAGGTTTCGGGTGAGAGGGGAAAGATTTAAAATGGTCCTGAGGGGCAACATTTTCACACAGTGGAAGGAATGAGCTGCCAGAGGAAGTGGTGGAGGCTGGTACAATTGCAACATTTAAAAGACATCTGGATGGGTATATGAATAGGAAGGGTTTGGAGGGATATGGGCCAAGTGCTGGCAGGTGGGACTAGATTAGGTTACGATATCTGGTCGGCATGGAGGAGTTGGGCCGAAGGGTCTGTTTCGGTGCTGTATATCTCTATGGGAGGGGGGGGTAGGGCCCGAGGGCAGAGCCTTACAGTAAAGGGAAGAGCTTTTAGAAAGAAGATAAGGAGAAAGTTGTTCAGCCAGAGAGTGGGAACCTACACTCACTGCCACAGAGGGCAGGTTATTGAGTGTATTTAAGACGGAGATAGGTTCTTGGGAATCAAGGGTTACGGAGAGAAAGAGGGGGAATGGGGCTGAGAAACCTACCAGCCATGATTGAATGGTGGAGCAGACTCGATGGGCTGAATGGCCTAATTTTTACTCCCATGTCTGATGGATTAAGGGGGTCAGTCGGTTGAGCTCTCCAAACGGTTAACGTTTCCGTTTCCTCCCATTCAGTGCTCGAGATCCACAAACTGATCGAGAGGAGAGAGCTGGTGCTTGCGAACAGCCACATTGTGGAGTTGGAGGCGGAGGAGGAGGTTGAGAGGGTGAGGAACGCCGAGGGGGGCAAAGATGGCAGCAGAAAGGCGAAGGACGTCGAGCTGCTGTACGAGGCACTGGAGGGCGAGCTGAAGAAGATTGTCGCCGAGTCCCTCAGCCAAGCCCCGGAGATGACGCACCTGGAGCAGCTGGTGCAGACAATCGAGGAGGAGGAGAAGGTGGACAGGGCGTGGACCACCCGAGGAGGTCTCCCTGGGGGCCCCAGGCCCAGGAAGCTGCGTCAAAAATGGCGGGAAATGGTGAGGGACTCGGTGGCCGCGAGATTGTCCAGTTGCCAGGGCGACGCCCCAATCGACCAGCGCCTGAAACACCTCAAAGAGCAGATCACGGGCGACCTGAGAACCGTCCGAAAGAATCTCATTCTGGCCTACCCAAAGGAGTACGATGCGTTCAATGTCCACGTTAACAGCTACCACGAGGTGGTTTCCTCCTGCCTCGCCGAGATGGCCCGGAAGGATCTAGAAATTCACCAACTCTACAGCTTCCTCCAATGGTGCCACAACGATTACTTCAGGTGAGTGTCCCCGAGCTGGGGAAGAACGCCCACCGAGCAACCATTGGCGGTTCCTGCCTGACATCGTAATAACAGGACATATCATTGGATAACTGTGGAGACTAGAGGTCTCACTACCAGAGTTGGTTGCCATGCTAGCACTAAGGGAACATGGGGATTATAAGGTGGAAGACCAGCCCTGGGTTTGTTGAGCAGAACGTTCCAGCTCAACATCTAAATGAGGGGCACGAGTAGGCCATTTGGCCCCTCTGCCTGCTGCACCAATCAATGAAATCAGACAGTCATAGAGATGTACAGCACAGAAACAGATCCTTCAGTCCAACCCGTCCATGCCGACCAGACATCCCAACCCAATCTAGTCCCACCTGCCAGTACTCGGCCCATTTCCCTCCAAACCCTTCCTATTCATATACCCATCCAGAGGCCTTTTAAATGCTGTAATTGTACCAGCCTCCACCACTTCCTCTGGCAGCTCATTCCATACACGTACCACCCTCTGTGTGAAAAAGTTGCCCCTTAGGTCTCTTTTATATATTTCCCCTCTCATTCTAAACCTATGCCCTCTAGATCTGGACTCCCATCCCAGGGAAGAGGCTTTGTCTATTTATCCTATCCATGCCCCTCATGATTTTATAAACCTCTATAAGGTCACCCCTCAGCCTCCGACGCTCCAAGGAAAACAGCCCCAGCTTGTTCAGCCTCTCCCTATAGCTCAAATCCTCCAACCCTGGCAACATCCTGGTAAATTTTTTCTAAACCCTTTCAAGTTTCACAAACATCCTTCCTATAGCAGGGCAACCAGATTTGCATGCAATATTCCAATAGAGGCCTAACCAATGTCCTGTACAGCTATAACACGACCTCCCAATGACCTCCCAACCCCTATATAAGTAGTTCTTCCATAAGTGATGGTTGTGTAGCCCTGTGTGATAGAAAAATCACGCTTTGGAAACAGCACTTTAAGTGTTGGTGCTGTAATCGTGTTACAGCCAACACACATTTTAAAAGGTTGCACTTTAGAAATAGTGTCCCCAATTTGCCAATCGCGAATTCGCTTTAACGAAACGCGACCTGTACTCAATGCACTGACCAATAGAGGCAGATGCACCAAATGCTGCCTTCACTATCGTATTTTCGAGGAGCTATGAACCTACACTCTTTGTTCCGCAACTTTATCGGTCCACTCCAAGTCCTCCCCTCCCCCATTGACCTATCACCCCCCACTTTTAACTAGAATCGATCCACCACTGCCCTTTTCAGATACCCTCCTCCACCACTTTTTGGGGAAGAGAGTTCCTCAGCCACATCACCTTCTGAGGGAATACAAATTCCCCTCATCCCTGTCTTAAACAGGCAGGGGGAATGATTCCTTACTTTTAAACAGTGACCCCTAGTTCGAGGTTCTCCACAGATGGGTAGGAGCATCTATTCCACATCCACTCACTCATAATCTTGTGTGTTTAAGTATAGTCACCTCCTAAACCCCAGAGGGCACAGGCCTACGCACTCAGATCGCTGGTCATAGAATCCCTACAGTGTGTGGTCACGGCCATTAGGCCCTACAAGTCCATACTGCCCCTCCGAAGAGCCAGAACCATTCCCTTACCACTTTATATTTCCCCCTGACTCATGCACCTAACTTGCACATCCCTGAACACTACGGGGCACTTTCCCATGGCCAATCCACCCTAACCTGCACATCTTGGGACTGTGGGAGGAAACCCACGCAGACACAGAGAATGTGCAAACACTACACAGACAGACGTCCGAGGCTGGAATCGAACTGGGGTCCTTGGAGCTGTGAGGCAGCAGCGCTAACTGCTGAGCCACCGTGCCCATGGTGATCCGAACAGCATGGGTTCAATTCCTGCAACCAGCTTTGGAGAGGTTGGTCAGAAAACATTGAAAACAGAGTGGTGAGAACCCGATAGGGGAATGTCACCTTCCTTGAGGTAGTCAATCAGCTTGCCCACAGTTTCGGTCTCCTTTACTTGAGTAAGGGTGTACTGGCCCTGGAGGGGGTGATTCCTAAACTGAGGGGGTTGATTTATGAGGAGAGACTGATTAGACTGGGATTATATTTATTGGAATTTAGAAGAATTGGGCGGGGGGGGGGGGGCTCTGAAAGAATCATATAAAATTATGAAGGGAATAGATAAGATAGAGGTAGAGAGAATGTTTCCACTGGCGGGTGAATCTAGAACCAGGAGGAAATGCCTCAAAATAAGGGAGTGGGTTTGGGACTGAGCTGAGGAGGAACTTCTCCCCCAGAGGGTTGGGAATCTGTGGAATTCCCCGCCCAGTGAAGCAGCTGAGGCTTCCTTGTTGATTGTTTTCAAGGCGAAGATAGATTTTTGAACAGTAAAGGGATTAAGGGTGATGGTGAGCGGGCGGGTAAGTGGAGCTGAACCCTAGATAAAGATCAGCCATGATCTTATTGAATGGTGGGGTAGGCTGGAGGGGCCGGATGGCCTACTCCTGCTCCTCGTTGTTATGTCCAGTGTCCAGGCTCGCATTGGGTTGGGAGGGGGCAGGGGTGCTTGTACCACATGACCGCCGGTTTCCACGGAAACCGTGAGCCCCCTGGGGTGGCTTCGGAAGCTGGGCAAGGGGGGGGGAGCCTTTCGTTTACGTCGTGCCGTTCACTGCCTCCACACCTCGCAGCCACGCGACATGTTTCTGAAACGCAGCCGGTTTGAAAACGGAGAAAGGAGGCGACAGCTGATTGGCCGCACAGCAAGATCCCACAAGTGACACGGGGGAGTGATTGTCAGATTGCAGCGAGAGAAAAGAAACCGAAAGGATGCTGGCAATCTGGAACAGAGAAAGAGTTCGGGTTATTGTTACCATACAGTGAATTGCGTGACCAAGGGCCCTCAGCAGGTCTGGAAGTATCTGTGGATTGGGAAATAGAGTTAACATTTCAGGTCCAGTGACCCTCCTTCAGAACTAGGGTCTTGTGAGATTGGCAGAGCGATACCACGTCAAGGTGGCTCAGTGGTTAGCACTGCTACCTCACAGCGCTGGGGACCCGGGTTCCATTCCAGCCTCGGGCGACTGTCTGTGTGGAGCTTGCACATTCTCCCCGTGTCTGTGTGGGTGTCCTCCCACAGTCCAAAGACGTGCAGGTCAGGGTGAATTAGCGGTACTCAATTACCCATTGTGTCCAGGCTAGGTGCATTAGGTAGGGGTGGGTTACTCTTCAGAGGGTCAATGTGGACTCGTTAGGCTGAAGGGCCTGTTTCCACACTGTAGGGATTCTATTCTTTGGCTCTATATCCAGTTTACAATCACTGTAAGAGGCCTCAGTTTAAAATAACCTTTTAAGAGGTCGAAATAACTCCATGGAGGCCGGTATCCCATCACCAAGTCACCCTTTATTTACACGCGCATGACTGCCCAGCTCAGAGCCAGTCCCTAGAGCGAGGAGACACTTTCGTTTATTTTGTTTTTGAACAGGATGTCTGACACACCTGTTATTTTCCATTTTTTCCCCACACTACCACCTGACAGGGGTAGTGTTTATTTTTCCCCAGCCCCCATGTCGTGTGTGTGCAGGTGTCGGACACAGTGAAGAACAACAAGGGCGTAAATCTTTACTTATATTCCACCACCAGGAAGAGAGGAAACACCCGAGTGGCCAGTGACAAGCAGTGCCCTTCACATCAAAGGGCAGTGCTGTGTGATCAAACAGAGAAGAGGAGGGCAGGGGTTAAATCAAAATAGAGTTGGAGGGGGAAATAATGCACCCCACTCCCTGCAGTGCCCACCTCTCCCTGAACAACTCCAGGGTGTTGGTGGACACCGCGTGCTCCTTCTCCAAGGACACCCGGGCTCTAACGTACACTCCTGTTTATATCTGTCAGCCTGGGCCCCCTGATTGGATCAGGTTAACAGCCCAATCAGGGGACTCGCAGTCAATGACATCCATCTGGCCTTTGCTCCAATCACTGCAGAGCTTACTGCTCCTTCAGTACGACACTGCGAGATTAGAACCCGTAACAGTGGGCGGGTTAGCCACACAGCTTTGGCTGATCCTTTCATGCATCCCCTTGGTGGTTTCTCTTTCAGAGATGTGGTGGGACACGAGGAACTTGCTGCACATATCAGAAAACAGCAGCTGAAACCATTGCTACCACCAGAGACCGTGCAGCAGCTCGAGGACAGATGCATTGCCCTGGTGAAGGTAAGAACAAAACTTGTAGCCCGCCCGCCGTTTCGGAAAGCAAAAAACACCGAAACCTTCCAGAAACTGGGCTAGAGCATCCCCCTATCTCCGTGACAAATGGGGGGGGAGGGAGGAGAGGTTACAGTTTCACAATTGTCAGTGAGAGAGGTAGGAGTGAGATGGGGAGAGTCGAGAGTGTGGTGCTGGAAAAGCACAGCATCCAAGGAGCAGGAGAGTCAACGTTTCAGACAAAAGCCATTCATCCATGAGATAAGGAGAGGTTGCTTTAATCAGGGAGTTGTCTCTTCATTCATTCACCATTTATTGCCCACTCCTAATTGCCCAGAGGACAGTTAAGAATCATAGAGATGTACAGCAAGGGAACAGACCCTTCGGCCCAACTTGTCCATGCCGGCCAGATATCCCAACCCAATCTAGTCCCACCTGCCAGCACCCAGCCCATATCCCTCCAAACCCTTCCTATTCATATACCCATCCAGATGCTGTAATTGTACCAGCCTCCACCACTTCCTCTGGCAGCTCATTCCATACACGTACCACCCTCTGTGTGAAAACATTACCCCTTAGGTCCCTTTTATATCTTTTCCCTCTCACCCTAAACCTATGCCCTCTAATTCTGGACTCCCCGACCCCAGGAAAAAGCTATTCACCCTATCTATGTCCCTCATGATTTTATAGACCTCTATCAGGTCACCCCTCAGCCTCCAACACTCCAGGAAAAGCTTGGAGCCCTTTGCTGTTGGTCTGGAGTCACATGTAGGCCCCAAGTGGGTAAGGATGGCAGTTTCCTTCCCTAAAGGACATTAGCGAAACAGATGGGTATTTCCGACAATTGACAATGGATCATTTTCAGACGTTTCGTCACCATACTAGGTAACATCTTCAGTGAGCTTTGTCTGGAATGTGGTGACGAAACGTCTGAAAACAGACCTTCCAGCTCAGCGAGCAAACCTACATCCAGAACCTCAACCTGAGCTACAAATCTTCTCAAAACTTATTGACAATGGATTTATGGTCATCATTAGATTCTTCATTCCGGATTTTTTAAAAAAAATTGAATTCAAATCCACGATTTGCCGTGATGGGATTCCTACTTTGGCTGTCAAGTCCTGGAGTGAGACTTAAACGTGGAGCATCTGATTCTGAGGATACCTCAATTTATCGCTACGGCAGACTGGACCGCAGTGAGAATTCGAGAGCATCAGTTGGGTGTTAGAGTGCTTCTGGCAATAAAAGAATTGATCGGGGAGGAGGAGCCAGGGCGTGGGGATGAGATGTAGGTAGAGCAGGATTATCCAACACACACCTGACCTGGGAGAGCTTGGCCAGTTGGGATTGGAAAGGGCTGTGATTTCTCACCGTCCGTTACCTGAGCACAAACACAGGCGCGTGACCTTTCTAATTGCTTCACTTGGATTGTGTTTCAAAGACGCAGATTACGGAAAATATGGATGAGGAGCTCAGCGTAGAGAAAGAGAAATGGCAGCAGGGGACTGACACCTATCAATCAGAACTGTCAACCAAGGTGATCCAGGTAATGTCAATCACTGAGGGCATCAACCCTGCGAAACATGTTACGGTCTGGCTGGACAACCACATTTCACATTCAGCATCGAGATGCGGCCAAATTGTCACCCTGAAAATGGACGTGTTGTAGTTAAACCCAAGGTGCCTCTTTCCTGTTGCACTTAATACCACTGAGTGTCTCCCTCAACCATTTCAGAAGGGGGCTAACACTCCATCTTTAATAGGGATCCCAGACGGAGAGACTCCATCTTTAATAGGGATCCCAGACGGAGAGACTCCATCTTTAATAGAGATCCCAGACGGAGAGACTCCATCTTTAATAGGGATCCCAGACGGAGACACTCCATCTTTAATAGGGATCCCAGACGGAGAGGCTCCATCTTTAATAGGGATCCCAGACGGAGAGACTCCATCTTTAAAAGGGATCCCAGACGGAAAGACTCCATCTTTAATAGGGATCCCAGATGGAGAGACTCCATCTTTAAAAGGGATCCCAGATGGAGAGACTCCATCTTTAATAGGGATCCCAGACGGAGAGACTCCATCTTTAATAGGGATCCCAGACGGAGAGACTCCATCTTTAAAAGTGATTATTATTGGAATATTTTCCATTTGAAAGTTTTTTTGTTTAAGGATGTTTGCCCTGTTTCCCCAGCTCCTGACAGACCATGTGGAGAACTCTGCTGCAGTCACTCAGGAGCTCGGGGCTCGGGTTGCTCTCTGCTGCCTCTCTGGCCTGGCTGACTTACTGCAAAGGTATTGTCCCACAGCGCACTGGTTACAATGAACACAGAGGAGGGGAGTGGGGGCAAACTCAGTGTGAGGGGGGTGGAGGGATGGTACCTGAGAGATAACCCCACAATGGACGGTTCCGAGGTCATTATCAGTTAACGGCGCAACACGCCCCGTATTAAGAATCACCTCAAAGCTAAAACAAACACTCAAAGTTAATGAATCAGTCACATTGAATCCCTACGGTGTGAAAGCAGACCATTCGGCCCATCAATTCCATACCAACCCTTCCAAAGAGCAACCCAGCTAGACCCAACCCTCTATCCCTGCATTCCCCATGGCTCAACTACACATCCCTGGACACTATGGGACAATTTAGCACGACCCGTCCACCCTAACCTGCTCATCTTTGGACTGTGGGAGGAAACCGGAGCACCCCCACACAGACACGGAGAGAACATGCAAACTCCACATGGACTGTTGCCCAAGGGTGGAATCGAACCTGGGTCCCTGGCGCTGTGAGGCAGCAGTGCTAACCACTGAGCCACCATGCTACCCATCTAGTTGGGCTCAGGGTTTTGTTTATAGGAACCCCTGTCTTTAATCTTTCGGGAGTGTGATAGTAATAATAATAATTATTATTATTATTCATTCACAGCATGTGGACATTGCTGGCTCGGCCAGTATTTATTGCCCGTCCCTAATTGCCCGGGGGACATTTAAGAGCCAAACAAGTTGCTGTAGGTCCGATGGAGGGAGAGGGTGGTGTTATTGCATTGCTGCTAGACTGTAATCTCGAGATAAAAAGGTAAAAACAATGACTGCGGATGCTGGAAACCAGATTCTGGATTAGTGGTGCTGGAAGAGCACAGCAGTTCAGGCAGCATCCAAGGAGC
>NC_057750.1:6584891-6593618 GCF_004010195.1 Chiloscyllium plagiosum | reverse complement strand
AGGCTAGAGGAGGGTGGGGGTGGGGAGAAAGTAGCATAGAGTACAATAGGTGAGTGGGGGAGGAGATGAAGGTGATAGGTCAGGGAGGAGAGGGTGGAATGGATAGGTGGAAAAGGAAATAGGCAGGTCGGACAAGTCCGGACACTGCTTTTTGATTTGATTTAAATTATTATTGTCCCATGTCCCGAGATACAGTGAAAAGTATTGCTTTGCATGCTATCCAGATAAATCCTACCTTCCATCAGGGTTAATAGAACAGAATTCAGAATGTGGTGTTATAGTTACAGAGAAGGTGCCAGTGAAAGATTAACTCTAATGTATGAGAGGTCCATTCATCAGCCTGATAACAGCGAGGAGGAAGCTGTTCTTGAATCTGTTTTCAAACTTTTGTATCTTCTGCCCCATGGAAGAGGTGGAAGGTGGGAGGGGTCAATGATGATGTTGGCTGCCTTCCCAAGGCAGTGGGAAGTGTAGGCAGAGTCAGTGGATGGGAGGTGATGGACTGGGCTGTGTTCACATCTCTCTGTAGTTTCTTACAGTCCTGGGCAGAGCAGTTGCCATACCAGGCCATGATGCATCTGGACAGGATGCTTTCAATGGTGCGTTAATAAAAATTGGTAAGTGTCTTTGTGGACCTGCTGCATTTCCTTTGCCTCCTGAAGAAGTAGAGGTCATTCTACACATGTTTTGTCAACGCAAATTGGTTATAACGCGATTGACGAATTGTGGACGAGGTTTGGACAACACAAGCTTGCTCCTGAATGGGTAAAGCGGGTTTTCTATTAGTGATCTTCGTCAGGGCAGTTTTCCAGAGCGTGAGCTTGCAGAGGTATGCAACTGTCGCCTTATACCAGAACAACCTGTAGAGGTGTTGGTGTTCTCCAGGGAGCACCAGGTTCGATGCTGGTATCTCCTCTGGGATTTACACTCACTCCATCAACCGGGAATAGAAAGCCACTCTCAGTAGCTGTGGCCATGTCAATTCTCATCAGTTGTTGTAAAAACCCATCTGATTCACCAATGCCCCTTGGGGGAGGGAAATCGCTCATTCTTACCCAGTCTGGCCTGCATGTGAATCCAGTCCCAAAGTAGCATCATTGAGACATTAGCAAGCTCTGAGGCAGCTGCTCAACGCTAGACAGACAAATACAAGATCTTACTCGTGTTGGCGTTGGGACATCATGCTGAGGTTGTACAGGACATTGATGAGGAGAAAGTGAGGACTGCAGATGCTGGAGATCAGAGCTGATAATGTGTTGCTGGAAAAGCGCAGCAGTTCAGGCAGCATCCGAGGACCCCTTCCTGAAGAAGGGCTCATGCCCGAAACGTCGATTCTCCTGATCCTTGGATGCTGCCTGACCTGCTGCACTTTTCCAGCAACACATTATCAGCCCAGGACATTGGTGAGGTCTCTTCTGGAGAACGTATCCAGTTCTGGTCACCCTGTCGCAGGGAGGATATTATTAGTAAACTGGAGAGGGTTCAGAAGATTTTTGCCAGGATTTTGCCAGAAATGGAGGGTTTGTGTTAACGGGAGAAGCTGGATAGATTGGGACTTTTTTTCACTGGAGTGTTGGAAGGTTGAGGGGTGATCTTACAGACGTTTATAAAATCACAAGGGGCAGAGATAAGGTGAAATGCAAGGATCTTTTCCCTAGGATGGGGGAGTTCAAAAGGAGGGGGAATATGCTTAAGGTGAGAGGAGAAAGATTTTACAAACCCATCCGGGCATTTTGTTTACACAAAGAGGGTGTTCATGTGTGGAATGAACTCCCAGAGGAGGTGGTGGATGTAGGTACAGTTAGAATGTTCAAAAAACATTTGGATAAGTCCATGGATAGGAAAGGTTTGGAGGGATATGGGTCAGGAGCAGGCAGGTGGGACTAGTTTAGTTTGGGATTATGGTCAGCATGGACTGGATGGGCCGAAGGGTCTGTTTCCGTGCTGTGTGACTCAGATCCCATGAAAGAGAAGCAGCAGGAGTAGGGTGCAAAGTGCTTCCAGCTATCGAGCAGAAAGGCGCTATAGAAATACAGGTTTTTCTTGCTCTTTCGGCGTAAATCCCTGAAGTACATACTCTCACCGTCGGTTTCCTCAGCTGACGCTCGATTTCAAAGGAATGCTGTCAAAGACGTGTGTGGGCAGAGACCGTGTGCTGAGGGAGGCAGGGGATTTACTGACATTTCTCAGACAAAGAAACACTTGGGAAACAACCAAAACCTGGACAGGAGGCTGGGGATAAAATGCAGAGGAGGCGCATACAGCCAGGAAGCTGTGCGCAGATTTGTCAAGGGGAGGAGACAAACTTAATAAAACATTAGGAGCAAGGGTAGGCCATTCAGCCCATCGAATGGGCCACTCCTGCTCCCACTTTCCACGTTGATAAAACGCGTTGACCCATTTCCTGGACTTCTCGAAGACTGCTGCTAGGTGGGATCTTTCTCTCTGTCAGACTGTGACCGGGGAATTGTAAGTATCATAAAACCCCCACTGTGTGGGAGTAGGCCATTCAGCCCACACTGACCCTCCACAGGGCGTCCCATCATACCCCTGTGACTCTGCCTTTCCCATGGCTACCCCTGGACACATCCCTGGACAGGGTGGGGCAATTTCCCAAGGCCAATCCACCCTAACCTGCACATTGATGGACTGTGAGAGGAAACCCACACAGACAGGGGGAGAACATGCAAACTCCACACAGACAGTCGCCCGAGGCTGGTATCGAACCCAGGTCCCTGGCGCTGTGAGGCAGCAGTGAGCCACTGTACTGCCCCTATAATCTGATGTTACACAGGAAAGGCTAACTTAACTTGATTTAAAGGGGGGTCCCAATTTCCAACACTTCCCCGCACCCCCCCACTCGCCCCAACTTCCTGGGTGCCAGAAGTATTGAAGAGGAAGGAAAATTCAGATTTTAAAGTCAAAATGATACTGACACAGGAGATCTGAAACCGAAAGCACTGGACAAACTCAGCAGTATCTGCGGCGAGAGAAACACTAAGTTAACAGTTTCACATCCAGTGAGAGTA
The DNA here is from genome assembly GCF_004010195.1 of Chiloscyllium plagiosum. Lineage (NCBI taxonomy): Eukaryota > Metazoa > Chordata > Chondrichthyes > Orectolobiformes > Hemiscylliidae > Chiloscyllium > Chiloscyllium plagiosum. Next base: position 6,590,589 of record NC_057750.1, on the reverse strand, counting down.
AGGTGGGTGGTGGGGGGGTCAGTTAGTTCGGTTGGCTGGTTTGCAACATGGGTTCAATTCTGAGGTGACCCTGAAGGACTCTCCTTCCTCACCTCTCCCCTCGCCCGCGGCATGGTGACCCTCAGGTTAAATCACCACCAGTTGTCTCTCTGTCTAAGGAGAGAGCAACCCCTATAGGATCTTCCCCTTTACCTCGTAAGGCAGGGCTTTCAGGGTTAATGGGGTCAGTGACTTTAAGCATTGTCTCACTGGATTGACATCAGGGTGAGGTGTGAGGGTGAACAATGAGTCTTTTATTGAGGGCAAAAGAAACGTCAAAAGTTCGAGCAAGATTCCATACCCATTTCCCCCACCCTCATGCCTTCAATCGTGTTTCCCACCTGCTCCCTAAAGTTGCTACACTATTTTTTTGTAGGTTTGTCGCTGCCTCTGCTACCCAAAGGTGCAGAAGAAAAATCCCATTTGTAGGAATTCGCACAGAATATTTTATTTCCCAGAAAGTGCCCACATGTGGTGAGATCCTACAAAGGTTAGAATTCCCTGTTCGGCCCCAGCGCTGGAGGGAAACACCAAAGTTGGAATCTCAAGGCTAGCCCTGGGCTGTGTTTAAAAGCCAAAATTTAGACAAGGCCACGCTGGACGTGAAACTGTTAACTCGGTGTTTCTCTCACCCCAGACACTGCTGGGTTTTTCCGGCACTTTCTGTTTCTGTTTCTGATCGCCTGCGTCAGGAGCATTTTGATCTGAATATCTAAATTTTGTTTCCCCTTCGATAGTTTGCAACTTTATTTCGGGCGCCCAGGGAGTTTGCAGCTAAAGTAACGCTAGTTGGAGCCTAACTTCTCTGTAAGATCAAAAGAAGGCCATTCATAAGGGCGCCCTGAAAGTGTGGCATGGTGGCTCAGTGGTTAGCGCTGGCCTCTCACGGCGCCAGGGACATGGGTTCGATTCCACCCTTAGGTGACTGTCTGTGTGACCTTTGCATGGGTTTGCTCCCACAGTTGCAAAGATGTTCAGGTTAGGTGGGTTAACCGTGGGAAATGCACAGTTATGGGGTAGGGGTGTGGTGCTATTCAGGGGGTATGCGTGGACTTGATAGCAAAATGGTCTGCTTCAACCAAGTAGGTCATTTCCCCAGAATCTGATCCTGTTTCGGGGGGGGACAAAACGTGTTTGTGTTTTGTTTCTCATTTTACCCAATCGCTTCAAGGCTGCCCCTATGCAGATCTATTTTTTTTCCTTTTCAATATTATATTAGAATCCCGACAGTGTGGAAACAGGTCATTTGACCCAACAAGTCCACACTGACCCTCTGAAGAGTAACCCACCCAGACCCATTCCCCTACCCTACATTTACCCCTGACTAATGCGCCAAACCTGCACATCCCTGGGCACTATGGGACAATTTAGCACGGCCAGTCCACCCTAACCTGCACATCTTTGGACTGTGGGAGGAAGCCCATACAGTATGGTGGCTCAGTGGTTAGCATTGTTGCTCCCACAATGTCAGGGACCCGGGTTCGATTCCTGCCTCAGGTGACTGTCTGTGTGGAGTTTGCACTGTCGGCCCCCCTTTCCTTCACTTGTGCTATGCTCATCTATATCTGCCCACCTTGGTTCAATAACGTCTATCAACCTCAGCTTTGAAGCTTCTATTGCACACTCTTCCTCTCCCCCTTTCCCGTTATGTCTGTACTGTGTCAGAGAGGGGTACAGCGCAGAAACAGACCCTTTGGTCTAACCCGTCTATGCCGACCAGATATCCCAACCCAATCTAGTCCCACCTGCCAGCACCCGGCCCATATCCCTCCAAACCCTTCCTATTCATATACCCATCCAAATGCCTCTTAAATGTTGTAATTGTACCAGCCTCCACCACTTCCTCTGGCAGCTCATTCCATACCCGTACCACCCTCTGTGTGAAAATGATGCCCCTTAGGTCCCTTTTAAATCTTTCCCCTCTCACCCTAATCCTATCCCCTCTAGATTTGGACATTCCCCTACCCTGGGGAAAAGACCATTCTCTCCATGCCCCATTGTGATGTTGTAAAGCTGCGTAAGGTCATGCCTCAGCTCTCTGTAGAGTAATGTCCTCTCGTTTCCAAAGCTCCCATTGACCCTGCAAATGTTTTTGCCCTCAAGTACCCATCCAGTCTTGTTTTGCATTCCTTCATCAAACCTGCCTACGTCGGCAATGGAGACTCATTCCTCAAATGGACTTGACCCAGAATCATTTGGTTCGAGGATTTCTGGGTCTACAGGAGAAACGTGAGCAACGGGGAGGGTCGCCTACTCTGGGGGTGGGCGTCGCGGTATGTCACGGGCAGGTTCTACCACGTGACCCCCCCCCCACCCCATGCCAGCCCAATGGCAACATTGCCTGTGCGCCAGGTGGGTTCCCTCTGAAGGTCTGAGCACTGTCAGTTGCCTTGATGACGCACTGACTCCCGAGGTTGGAGGTCACCACGCGCACAGACCCGCGGATCCACGCCCCTTCAGGTGTATGGATCGCTGCTCCCCCTCAGCTCCCTTGCTATTGGTCCATCCTTTGGGTACCCCGCCTTCCGGCAACCAATTGGGAAAGAGAGGAGGACTCCTCGCCAAACAATTGCGTTTTCAGCTCGAGAGTTGGCCAAAGGCCTCATTCCCACCTGATTGTCCTTCCGTGGAAAACACTAAAAGTAACATTTGTAAAAACAATGGCTCTGATGGCCTCTGATGGTCTCTCTCTCCCCACATCCCTTTGGGTTTCCCCCCAACCCACCCCCCCACTCCCAATTCGACCCAGCTTCAGGGATGTTAAGTGTCACCTCTTGACAGAGTTAGTCTTAGAAAGAGTGGACGCTGGGAAATTGTTTCTGCTAAGCGGGGAGACTAGGACTCGGCACAGCCTTAGAATTAGAGGGGGTCAATTTAGAACGGAAATGAGGAGACATTACTTCAGCCAGAGAATGGTGGGCCTGTGGAATTCATTGCCACGGAGCCCAGTGGAAGCCGAGATGTTAAATGTCTCCCAGGCAGAGATTGATAAATTCTTAATTTCGCAAGGAATTATGGGATAGGGAGAGGGTGTGGGTAAGTGGCATTGAAATGCCCATCAGCCATGATTGAATGGCGGAGTGGACTTGATGGGCCGAATGGCCTTACTTCCACTCCTATTTCTTATGGTCTTATAGTCAGAGTGAATTCACACCAGGAGACAGGTTGCTGTGGTAACAGTCACCCTTTTGTGTGCACATTCGGTCTGGAAACCTGCCTGGTTGCATTGTTTCCTTGACTATCGAAGTTCAAACCCTGGATCTGCCAGCTCAAAGGCAGGGACACTACCCACTCCACCGCGTGACCTTGCTCTGCCCAGTAACTGCTGAATCTCGCTTACTTTTAGCTAAACTAATAATGGTGTTCATCTTCCAACGTTCATCTCAGAGACACTCTCCACTTCCTGGGGGGAATGGGTGGGGACAGGGGAATTGAACCAGTCATCATTGATCCGTGGGAATTGTAGGTTCCAACTAACTCCTCTTTAAGATTCCTTTATACTTTCCGCTTCACGCTACACAAAAAGCACCTGAGATGTCAGGTCATGTCACTCAGTATTCCTCTGTGGTTCCTGTACTGCCTGGGTAACACTAAGTATTGTTGGTGATGCAGCTCATTAACTCTTAACCCAGTGACCTGGATCATTCTCTTCGGGTTTGAATCACTGGGTCAGCTGGAGGCCATTCAGCCCAGTCCCGCCAGCTGTCAGTTCGCCGCAGCCCCATCACAAACTGGGAAGAGGCCATTCGGCCCCTCTGCCAGGCAACACCATCGTGGCTGGTCTGATGGTAACCTCCAATCTGAATCCTCACTAAACCCTAATCACCTTTCAACCCCGCCCTCCCCTTTGCTCAATGCACGATGGGTAACCCCTAGTTTTTAAACAGTCCCATTAAATTAGTAATGTAAAGTAAATTAGGTTTGACAAAGGATCAGTTAGACTCGAAACGTCAGCTCTTTTCTCTCCATACAGATGCTGCCAGACCTGCTGAGATTTTCCAGCATTTTCTCATTTGGTTTCAGATTCCAGCATCCGCAGTAATTTGCTTTTATTAGGTTTGTTTTATCATTGGATCTGTGCTTCCCTGGTTAGACCAGCCCATCCTTACTTGCCCAGAGTCAACCAAGGGTCTGGGGTCATGTGTAGGCCCAGACCAGGTAAGGATGGCAGTTTCAAAGAACACAGAAAATTTACAGCCCAGAAACAAGCCCTCCAAGCCTGAGCCGATCCAAACCCACTGTCTAAACCTGTCGCCCAATTCCTAAGCATCTGTATCCCTCTGCTCCCCACCTACTCATGCATCTGTCCAGACACATCTTAAATTACTCTACCGTGCCTGCCTCTACTCGCAACGCATTCCAGGCACCTACCACCCTCTGTGTGAAGCGTTTGCTGCGTATATCTCCCTTAAACGTTTCACCTCAAACACGTGACCTCTCGTTAGTGAATCCCCTTCCCTAAAGGACATTAGTGAACCAGATGGGTCTTTCCTGACAATAGACTCATGTTTGAACTTTATTGCTGGAACAGCACAGCAGGTCAGGCAGCATCCAGGGAACAGGAGATTCGACGTTTCGGGCACAGGCCCTTCTTCAGGAATGAGCAGAGAGTGTTCAGCAGGAGAAGATAAAAGGTAGGGAGGAGGGACATGGAGGAGGGGCGTTGGAAATGTGATAGGTGGAAAGAGGTAAAGACACAGAAAATTTACAGCCCAGAAACAAGCCCTCCAAGCCTGAGCCGATCCAAACCCACTGTCTAAACCTATCGCCCAATTCCTAAGCATCTGTATCCCTTTGCTCCCCACCTACTCATGCATCTGTCCAGACACATCTTAAATGAATCTACCGTGCCTGCCTCTACTGGCAACACATTCCAGGCACCTACCACCCTCTGTGTGAAGCATTTGCTGCGTATATCTCCCTTAAACGTTTCACCTCAAACACGTGACCTCTCGTTAGTGAATCCCCTTCCCTAAAGGACATTAGTGAACCAGATGATGACCAATGGAGTCATGGTCATCATTTGATTCTTAATTCCCTGGCAGGAATCGAACCTGGGTCGACCCGGGCCATTATTTGGGTTAGCAGCCCAGTGACAACACCAGTAGGCCATTCCCTTAACAGTACGCTGGTTCAAGGTTCACCCACATTATCTCCACGTCCACCCGGTCAAAAACTCCCTTCAGGATCTTCAGTGTTTCAAATGAGGCACCAGTGACTCGTCAAACTCAGGCAGATAATAGCCCTGGCTTCAAACTTTTCTCCTGAGTCAACCCCCCCCACTCGTCCTATCCCAGTAGGCCCACACGTCCATTGCTCACAAATGCCCCTTTCGGAATCCAGCTCAACCCCCTGCGTCGATATGACACAGGAGAACATCTGTCTAGGCTGCCTCAGAAAATGGGGGAGGGGACTGGGTTTTGACTGAATCGCTGGGGGTCCTCAGGTTTGACTACCCAGAGTCCCCGCGACCGACCCCACCCTCCAAAACATTGTGAAAGGAAGGAGATGGTCTTAACACCGTTGCGGGTGCGGAAAGATGTGAATTTGTGTAGCCTCTGGGGATTGTAGTGATATTGTGTAAGGCACGGGTTCGGGTTAGTGAAGCGCTCAGTCGTAGCTCTCTCCATCAGCGTGTCATCCCCCACCCCACACACAC
>NC_057750.1:6571946-6578932 GCF_004010195.1 Chiloscyllium plagiosum | reverse complement strand
GCTGGGGCAGTGTGTGGGACGCAGTGACGGTCAGGCAGGGATGTGTGGGGTAAAGGCAGGGATGTGTCGGGTAATGGCTGGGAGGTCAGGGGTAAAGGCTGGGATGTGGGGGCTAAAGGCTGGGATGAGGGGGGTAAAGGCTGGGGTGTGGGTGTAAAGGCTGGGATATGGGGGTAAAGGCTGGGATGTGGGGTCAAGGCAGGAGGAGGACACACTGGGGGGATAGAATTGGTGCTAGCACGATTGGCCGAATGGCCTCACCAGGCCTTAGCCCTTCAGAGTCAAGTTGCCAGCCTTTGTCTCCCGTGATATGGATGGTTGTGACCGTCTGAAATTAGGCATTCTTGCATCAATCCTGATGAGAAATTTCAGCAATGTGACTTTTTTATTCATTCATGGGATGTGCATGTCCCTGACCAGACCAGCATTTATTGCCCCATCCCTAATTGCCCCAGAGCGCAGTTAAGGGTCAACCACATTGCTGTGGGTCTGGAGTCACGTGTAGGCCCAGACCAGGTAAAGATGGCAGTCTCCTTCCTAAAGGACATTAGTGACCCAGATGGATTTTTCCAACAATTGTTTCATGATCATTATTAGATTCCTAATTCCAGATTCTTTTCTTGAATTCCAATTCCACCAGCTGCTGTGATGGAATTTGAACTCAGGACCCCAGAAAAACTGGATTAATTGTTTATTGATGATATCACTAGGCCATTGCATACCCTCTCTCTTTAGTTATGTCCAAGCTCTGAACTTCCAAACTGCTCATTAAAGTGTTATTGCAATGTCCCTCTGTCCTGAGAGAATCCCTACAGTGTGTAAGCAGGCCATTCAGCCCATCTTGATACTCTGAACAGCATCCCACTCAGACCCAACCCCTACTCTACCTCTGCATTTCCTCTGGCCAATCCACCCTGACCTGCACATCGTTGGACTGTGGGAGGAAACCGGAGCACCCAGAGGAAACCCACGCAGACCGAACCCTGGTCCCTGGCGCTATGAGGCAGCAGTGCTAACCACTGAGCCACCTCAGCCCCTTTTTTCTATATTTTTGCCGTTTGAGCAGCGACATTATCGCGACAAAATAATGGGTTTTTGACCACATTTTGACAGAATGGTTGTTGTCATTGAGAGTCAGCCAGCCTTTGCACAGTACTACCAACATCATATCTTGTCTGTTGCTCTCCATTAGATGAACAGAGCAGTTATTCCATAATTGTGGGCAGCACTGCTGCCTCACAGCGCCAGGGACCCCGGTTCAATTCCTGCCTCAGGCAACTGTCTGTGTGGAGTTTGCACGTTCTCCCCGTGTCTGTGTGGGTTTCCTCCGGGTGCTCCACTTTCCTCCCCCCCAGTCCAAAGATGTGCAGGTTATGGTGAACTGGCCATGATAAATTGCCCGTAGTGTTAGGTGTAGGGGAATGGGTCTGGGTGGCTTGCTCTTCGGAGGGTCGGTGTGGACTTGTTGGGCTGAAGGGCCTGTTTCCACACTGTAAGTAATCTAATACCCAAGCCACTGTATCACAGTCCTCAGACATAGGGGAATGGGGTTCTTCACCAGGGGAGTGACCCAGAGCCTTTTATAAAGGTTAGATTCCCTAACCGCAGTAATCCTGGGCACTCAGGAAGAAGGTGAGGTTCCTCAAGAGGGGTCGGAGGGCGATTTATCCAAACGGTTCCTGGGCTGAGGGATTTTGGCGGCAAGGTCAAAGATCAGAGAAGCTGGGGTCAGTCTCCTCAGAGCGATGGAGGTTGAAGGGAGCTGTGGGCAAGGCAATGGCGGCTTTAGAGAAGGGAACAGGGCAAAGCTGTTAGCCTGAGCTTTCGATGCAAGGACCAGGGAGAGGCAAGAAGGAACAGGAGGAGGAGAAGGTGAGGGAGGAATGGCCTTCGCACAGTGAGCTGGAGGTCTCCGAAGCCAAGAGGACTTGGAAGCTGTGACAATGAATGATTTCAAATGGGAATTGGATGGGCGGGAAAATAAACTTGCAGGGACTAGAGAGACTGACTGGATTACTCGCGAGGGAGTCAGCATACTCTCAAAGGGCCCAACGGCCTCATTCTGTGTCATTATGACTCACATACACAGGACAGGTATTCCACAATTAACACCAAGTATTGACCATGGAATGTACACAGGCCCAGTTCGATTCTACGATGTCCAGAGGTGTTTTATAGCAAGCAGTCACTCTCTACCACGTGAGTCAGGTAACCAGTAACCAATCACTCTCTACCACATGTAAGTCAAGTCACCAATAATCAGTCACTCTAAGCCATTTGTAAGTCAAGTAACCAATAACCAGTCACTCTCTACCACATGTCAGTCAGGTAACCAATAACCAGGTGCGAGTGAAGTTGGAAACTGGCTAAGGGATGAGGTGTTAAGATCTCCATCTCTGTCCCAGATGCCCTTTTGCTCTGCCCAAAACATGTCAGTCTTCCAGGGTTGACCCTGAGCAAGTGTTGCAGACTGACACACTCCAAGGTCCAGGACTATGACGCACTAGAACTTGGGGACATCAGCCGTCAAGGGACAGTGGGGAAAGACCGCCCTCTGAGGTCTGCCTGCCGAAGGTGAATGGGGATCCATTCAGATAATGGACCCTCCCAGTCTCTCAACGATGTGTAAATATTAGTATTGTGTGAGTAAGAGAGATCGTTGATCTGTTGGGATTGAGTCAAAGTCCAATATTTTGTTTGTTTTCTTGACATGCAAATGTACAGAACCGAACAACTGACCGTGTGTATACACAAAGGGATTTTTTTAAACGAATAAAGTATATTTCTGAAATTAAAACACAAAGTCCCACTTCGCTGTCCAGCCTCTTGACTCTCCCGTTGGCTTCTGCAGGGACTACATCGAGCGTCTGAGGCAGAAGGTCTCCAGTGATGGTGAAGAAGAAGCCAAGAAAGCGTTGACTTCCCTGGACAGAGTGGTGAAGGGAGGGAACGAGATGCTAACACAGAGGCTGCTCGAGGAGCTAAAGGTGTGGGACCGCTCACTGTCACATCTGGGTGGGCGGTGCTTCGGCGGGTCGGTGTGGACTTGATGGGCCGAAGGGCCTGTTTCCACACTGTAAGTAATCTAATCTAATTTCCAGCGACATATCGCAACACGGTTACTGTTGGACACTGCACAACATCTGACCACCAAACGTCTCTGCCTTCCTTGTGGCTAGAGCACAAACTCAGCCCCCGTGTAACCCAAGAGCTGAAACGATCTTTGGTTACGATCAGGGTCAGTAGGTGTACAGTGGCGTCATGGCTCAATCAAAGGGATATCAAGGCGCTGGTGAGATCTGGGAGCAGTTTGCTGCCCTTATTTAAGAAAAGGTATTAATTCGTTAGAGGCAGTTCACAGAAAGTTCAGTTGGATGATTTCCAGGGATGGTGGGATTGTCTTAAGAGCAACATTTGGGGCTCTACTCAGCGGAGTTTAGAAGAGTAAGAGGTGATCTCGGTGAAACATTTCGGATTCTGAAGGGGCTTGACGGGGTCAATGCTGAGAGGATGGCTCCCCTCCTGGGAGAGTCTAGGACATAGTCTCAGAATAAAAGGGTGCCCATTTAAGACTGAGATGAGGAGGAAATCCTTCTTGAGAGTATTTGGAATTACTTGCCACAGAGAGCGGTGGGGCTAGACCCTGAAATGTACACATTTGAGGGATTGCCGTGTATGTCTTAAGGGATCGATGGAGAGATGCCAAGATGGAGAGATGGGTAGAGAGACGCCGGGAGGGAGAGATGCCGAGGTGGAAGGAGAGATGCCGAGATGGAGAGATGGATAGAGAGATGCCAGGAGGGAGGGTTGCTGAAACGGAGGGATGCCAAGATGGAGAGATGGAGAGATGGATTATGCCAAGAGAGATAGATGGAGAGATAGGTAGGTCAGTGAATCAAGGGCTACAGGGAAAAGGCAGGAAAGTAGATGTGAGGAATGTTGGATCAGCCATGATCCTATGGAATGGTGGAGCAGGCTTGAGCAGCCGAATGGCCTACTCCTGTTCCTATTTGTCATTGGCTCCCCCCCCTCCACTCCTGTTTCTGGTTGGAAAATGTCGACATTCGGTTGAGCCCAGGGTCAAAGGTTGAAGGTCACAGGTGGGGAGTGGCCATTTTAATGAGGTACAGGGAGCCCATGGCTCTTGGGAGGAAAGAGGAGGCCGATTACCCGAGTAAGGGAGGGCCTGCTGGTTCCGTCGCTGTCTCTGAGCTGGGAGGGTGCATTCACAAACATCTCTGCCTTTCATCTCCAGCCAAACTTCTCAAAGCTGCTGAAAAGCAAGTGGCTGCAAAACAAGGAGATCTTCGAAAGTATCACCACCGTCATCAAGAAACACTTCAACCAGTTTCGAAAAATGAAAAACCTCCCCTACCAGGTAAGGAGATCTTCCTCCACCTCATCGCTTTTGGAATCCAGTGACTCGATTTGGGGAGGGGCCATATTAGATTAGAATCCCGACAGTGTGGAAACCAACCCTCTGAGGAGCAGCCCACCCAGACCCATTCCCCTACCCTATATTTACCCCTGCCTAACGCAACTAACACTATGGCCAATGCACCTGACCTGCACATCTTTGGACAGTGGGAGGAAACCCACGGGGAGAACATGCAAACTCCACACAGACAGTCACCCGAGGCATGAGTCGAACCCGGGTCCCTGGCGCTGTGAGGCAGCAGTGCTAACCACTGAGCCCACCATAACACCCAACCAGCCCAGGGAGAAAATTCCGGAACAAAATAGACAGTAATTACTTGAAAAGGAACAGACTGAAAATGCTGGAGCTCAGACAAGTTGGGCCAGTATTCCTCATTGGCCAATTGTACTGGTATTTCTGTCTAGGAGGGTTCATGCCCCTGATCTATTACCATCAGTGTGCGTTAAGAAATCTCTGTGAGTTACTGCGTACAGTGTTTTCAGGATAAAGTCTCATTGTGAATAGACCTACTGTGCACAGTCTCACATTGACCCTTCCCCCCATCCCCAGCACCTATCTCCTGATTCACCAGGACATTGCCTGGTATTGCGGATATGGGGAAAGGTTAAAAAGGCTGGGATTGTATTCACTGGGAAGACAGAGGCTGAGAGAAAGACCTGACAGAGGTCTACTCAATTATAAGAGGCGTAGATAGGGCGGATAGTCCGAGGCTTTCCCCCAGGATTGAAGTTTCAGGTTCGAGGGGGAAAGTTTAAGGGGGATGTGCGAGGGAGGTTTTTCACGCAGAGGGGGGTAGGAGCCTGGAACGCACTGCCAGAAGGGGTGGGAGAATCAGGCACATTGGGGTCATTGAAAAGGCATCGGGATGGTTACATGAATAGGGAGGGAATAGTGGGATACGGACCGAATAAGGGCAGAAGGTCTGTTTTCCAGTTTAGTTACGGCATGATGATCAGCACAGGCTTGGAGGGCCGAAGGGCCTGTTCCTGTGCTGTACATCTCTTCTGTTCTTTTGATGGGGTGGGGGGGAGGGGGGAAAGGTTTGTGTGTGTCGTGATTAATGAAAAAATATGAAGGAGAAATTCCCTCAATGATTTTCAATTCAGCCAAAGAGATAAAAATGCACAATCTGGCACACTTCAAATTACAAACATACAACTAATCATCTCGTTGGAGAGCTCTTCATTATCTCACTGTGAGCTTATCCAAAGTAAGGGTTATGCAAGTCAAGAAGTTCAATGTTTTTACGCCCCACTTGTGTCAATTGACTTCAGATTTGGTGATTGTGTGTTTGCCAGCATGATTTGTTTTAATTTGTTCAAGAAATGTGGGCATTGCTGGCTAGGCCAGCATTTATTGGCCATCCCTAATTGCCCAGAGGGTAGTTAAGAGTTAATCATATTGTTGTGGGTCTGGAGTCACATATTAACTAGGCTAGTTAAAGATGGCCGATGTCCTTTTCTAATCCAATGGTTCAGAAATTGCATTAGGGAGATATTCACTATTGCAGGTGGGGGTGGAGTGCCTCTCCCTCCACCCCCCGTCCCAGTCGAAGGTGCTGTTATTCCGACCTGCTGTTAACTCCTGGTCCACTCCATCAGCTCGGGCGGAGGTTTTATATATACACTGTCGTTTGGAAGGTGAGCAGAATGTGTCCTGGCCAATATTTACAAAGCAATAAACAACATCATTGTCAAGGAATTGTTCGGAGCTGTGCAATGTTTACGAAAGCTGCTCCCCTTTGTTTACAGCTACCCCATGTTCAGGCCCAGGTACAGTCTCGCTGTCTACAGTCCTCCTATTTACAGACACACGCTGTCTCCATTTCCAGAGAAATGTCTACAATCCCAATGTATACAGTCTTGCTATTTACGGACACACGCTGTCTAGCCCCATTGTGTCTCCAGTGTCTCCATTTCCAGAGATACTGTCTATAATCCCAATGTCTACTGACCTCCTATTTACAGACACATGTTATCTCGCCCCCATTGTGTGGAGGTGCTGGTGTCGGACTGGGGTGGACAAGGTCAGAAGTCGCACGACACCAGGTTATAGTCCAACGGGTTTATTTGAAATCACAAGCTTTCGGAGGGCTGCTCCTTCATCAGGTGGAGTCATTGTGATTTTAAACAAACCTGTTGAACTCTCACCTGGTGTTGTCTGACTTCTGACCTGACTATTTACACTCCCACTGTCTACGGTCTTGCTACTTAAAACTGTATACTGTCATACTGTGTACACTCCCACGACCTACAGAAATGTGCAATCCCTGTCTATACGTGATTTGGAGATGCCGGTGTTGGACAAAGTTAAAAATCACATAGCACCAGGTTATAGTCCAACAGGTTTAATTGGAAGCACTAGCTTTCGGAGCGCTGCCCCTTTACAACCACCTGATGAAGGAGCGTCGCTCCGAAAGCTAGTGCTTCCAATTAAACCTGTTGGACTATAACTTGGTGCTGTGTGATTTTTAACACTGTCTCTACAGTGTGTATAATCCTGTTTACCACAGACTCTGTATTCACAATCCCAGTGTGTACAGTCCCAC
>NC_057750.1:6568554-6571923 GCF_004010195.1 Chiloscyllium plagiosum | reverse complement strand
TCCCTCACCCCCCTTCCCTCACCCCCCTTCCCTCACCCCCCTTCCCTCACCCCTCAAGGCACAATATTCATATAATCGTCGATGCGAGGCTGAGGGAACCTTGCGATTTGAGTCCTTTGTCCATCAAACTGAACTAAACTACATGTGTTTTTTTTTCCCTCCTCCCCAGGATTTGGCGAATGGTCTTCACAGGAAGGTGGTCGCTGAGTATGTGAGGGCAGTGGTGCAGACGAGAATGGTGTGCAGCTCAGCCGACATGAGAATGAAAGTGGCAGGACAGCTGACTAAAGAGTCTGTGGAGCTCAGGGAGATGTTTGCAAACCTGGTGAGGTCACCGTTTGTTGGAACGTGGGAATAGAAGCGGGCCATTCAGCCCTTCGAGCAAACCTGTCCCACCGCCTGACAGATTCCGTCAATTAATTCCTGCACGCACACCCAAAGCTGTTAATCTTTGGTTAATAAAAAGCTTAGATTAAGAATGGGATATGGGCCGGGTGCTGGTAGGTGGGTTGGGATATCTGGTCAGCATGGACAGGTTGGACCGAAGGGTCTGTTTCCATGCTGTACTTCTCTATGACTCTATGACTGACTGAGCATTAATGTGTAGAGGGGAGTTTCAAACATCCACCGCCTTTTGTGTAAACATAAAGACCTTCCCAAGGTCTCTCCTGATAAATTTGCCTGATTCATCAACCAACGCAAACAATCTTTTCTAAACTATATTTCTGTCCCACCCAATAAGTTGAAAACTTGACTCAACTTTCCCCTCAATTCCAGAGAATGCACCCCAGTTTTTCATGATCGCTGCTTATAAATTAACCCTTGCAATCCAGGGTGTCATTCTGGTAAATCTATACTGTACCCCTCCCAGTTCAAGGACACTACCTCTCTCCCTGGGTGGGCTGACCAGGGGACTGGGGCGATGAAGGTGATATCGAAAGAGAAAAGGAGCAGGGATAGGGAGCCGGGATACAGCAATAGACAGGCTCTAGGGGTGGCAATAAATGCTGGCCTAGCCAGTCACCCCCTCATCCCGTGAGTGAACAAGAAAAGCTTGTGTTGCTGAAATTGGAATGATTATCACTAACATTTATTACTAGTGTCACTGAATTTTTAACAACTTCTTAGCACTTATTCAAAAAATTATCACTTGCTCGGCCAGTATTTACTACCCGTCCCTAATCGCCCAGAGGGCAGTTAAGAGTCAACCCCATTGCTGTGGATCTGGAGTCATGTGTAGGCCCAGACTAGGTGAGATTGGCAGTTTCCTTCCCTAAGGGATATTAGTGAAACCAGATGGGTCAAAGGCAGTTACATTAGGTTACCCTTTTTAATTCCAGATTGGTTTCAAATTCCATCTTGACAGTACTTGAACCCATGCCCGTAGTTGTCAGTATCATTACTCCCCTGCCTCCCCGGTACATAAATAATACCTGGACTTAAAGGCGTTAAGTTGTGAGGAGTGGTTATACAAATGAGGCCTGTTTTCTCTGGACATCAGAAGGTTAAAGGGTGATCTGATTGAAGTCTTCAAGATTGGGTGGCACAGTGGTTAGCACTGCTGCTGCACAGCGCCAGAGACCCGGGTTCAATTCCCGCCTCAGGCAACTGTCTGTGTGGAGTTTGCACATTCTCCCCGTGTCTGCGTGGGTTTCCTCCCACAGTCCAAAGATGTGCAGGTTGGGGTGGATTGGCCATGCTAAATTAACCGTAGTGTTAGGGGTAAATGTAGGGGGAATGGGTCTGGGTGGGTTGCTCTTCGGAGGGTTGGTGTGGACTTGTTGGGCTGAAGGGCCTGTTTCCACACTGTAAGTAATCTAATCTTATCATATTAGCAGGGAAAGACATGATAGGTCAAGATAAACTATCTCCATTGGTTACAGACGAGGTAAGGATGGAAGATTTCCTTCCCAAAAGGACGTTAGTGAACCACATGGGTTTTTATGACAATCAATTCATTAGATTGCAAGTTCTAGATTTTCTTTTGTTTCCCCCCCCCCCGCCATTGTATTCAAATCCCACCATCTGCCATGGTGGGATTTGAACCCAGCCCCCCTTTACCTGGGACTCTGGATTAACAGTCCAGTGATAATGCCACTGGACTATTGCTTACCCAAGTAAAGTCCCCATCATCGCAGGAACATGGTTGCGCAGGAACAGGCCATTTGGCCCATTGTTGGTGAACCCAGGCAGGCAACACCCACATCCTGTGAATGAATATCAACGCAATTAGGTTGGAGCTTCCCCAGACCGTTACACACAACAGCTCAGGATCACTGGGCCCACTGCTGACAGTGGTAGACTCAAGGCTTCGTTCCTTCCAGTCTGGCACTCATTGTTCTTCCCTGCTATCCCATTCCTTTCCGTCAGGATTCGAGTGCCTCATGGCTGGATGCTGCTATTGAACACCTGGCTGAGATTATCTCGCTGAAGGATACTTCATCCATCCAGATGGAAGTCGGGGCCTTGGCGAACAGTTACCCCGATGTTCGGTGAGTTGCAGCCTGATTCCTATTTCCCGCCTCTTCCTCGTCCCCAGGGCCAGGCTTCCTACAGCCGCACCGAGGGAGGGACCAGTCCTGTGGACAAATAGCCCCATCCGGTGCTGAATCCATGAAGATCGTTTGGAGGAAACCATTTTGAAAGGGTGATCATGGCTCCCCCTTCCCACGGAGATCCAGGATTGTCCCTCCAAGGCCGGGAAGAGATATCGGAGTCCCACATCCCAATGGGGAGTCAGTCACCAGTCTCAGTATGTGATGGTCACTGTCTTAATCAGTGTGAGGTAGCTCATGCGCTGGACAGAAAGACCCTCAACAATCAGTATCCATAGCTCCAAACTCTAAACTCCCCACCACCATCCTGGGGGTTACCTTTGATCAGAAACTCAGCTGGACCCGTCCCATAAACACACAGGGGCTACAAGAGCAGGTTCAGGGGTTGGGAATACTGCAGCGAGTAACTCCCCTCCTGACTCCCCAACTTACCCTGGAGGGGGCAGCTCCAACAACACTCAAGAAGCTCAACACCATCCAGGACAAAGCAGCCCCCGCTTGGTTGGCACCACATCCACAAGCATCCGCTCCCCCCACCCCCGACGCTCAGTAGCAGCAGTGTGTACCATCTACAAGACGCACTGCAGAAATTCACCAAAGATCCTCAGACAGTACCTTCCAAACCCACTCTCTCTCTCACACACACACAGATATATCCACACACACTCTCACTCTCACACACACACACAGATATATCCACGCACACACTCTCTCTCACACACACACAGATATATCCACACATACTCTCTCTCTCACACACACACACACACAGATATATTCACACACACTCTCTCTCTCTCTCTCTCACACACAC
>NC_057750.1:6549235-6565209 GCF_004010195.1 Chiloscyllium plagiosum | reverse complement strand
ACTCTCTCTCACACACACACAGATATATGTACACACACACAGAGATATACCCACACACTCACTCTCTCTCACACACACACAGATATATGTACACACACACACAGATATACCCACACACACACTCTCTCACACACACACACACACACAGATATATCCACACACACATGCACACACACACAGATATATGTACACACACACAGAGATATGTCCCCACACACACAGATATATGTACACACACATGCGCACACACACACACACAGATATACCCACACACACCCCCACCAAAACTCCCTGCAGTGTACGAACTGAGCTGTTGTAACATCAGTGACCCCCATGTCTCATCCCAGAGCATTCAGCAACTGGAGTCAGGGAGGAGGGGCTGGGGGCAGAGCTTTGGAATTCATTTGATGGGTTGCCAATATTTGTCCGCTGCAGTATTAGAATAATCCAAATCCTTCCTCTAGCCCTGGACAATGTGCAAACAATGGGAAGTACTTGAAGCTGACAAAATCTTCCTGAACTTGAGTAAACTCCCGAGTGCACTCAGAGTCTGATGCCAAGCGACACTAAACATTTGTAAAAATATTCTCTGCTATTCCTATCACGAGGTTCTTGGCAGAGAGAAGGTGCCAAGGGAGGGGCATTAGCAATTGGCGTTTCTTAATTTGTTATTTTTCCTGAATGCTCAGCATCCTGATGTTCCAGGTGTCACTGCTGATGGATTGTGGAGAGTGTTTCGTCTTCCTGTGTGAGGTCTCGGGTCCTTACTTATAGCAACAACAGAGGAAGGAAGATTTTGGCAAGGCCCTGAGTGTAGGAAGTGAAATTAGGAGCATCTCCCGTCTCAGAGACCACACTGATTACCAACGAAAAATAAAAATCAGACCGTGTGAGGCAAAACAAGCCATTCCAATTCCTCAGCCTCATTTCCCAGTCTGACATCGTGAATGGCCTCACTGCCAAGGGAAGTAAAATCCATTCGATTTATTTTTAGTAATGGAACAGCAGCTCCCATTCCCCCTGCCCTTCCCTGGAGTGCTGCCATCTTTGTACGGATGCGCCTTCAAACCTGGAGAGCATCACAGTGCGAGATAGTGAACACAGCATGCACAAAGCGAGGGAAGTTACTTTGCATTTGTGTAGCCCCTTTCTGTAACCTCCTGACTTACCTCCCAGCCCGTGAGGTGCAATGGTAAGCGTTTGCCGTGGTCCCAGAGTGGTGGGCACAAGTTCCCCAAGAGAGGGGTGACTGGTGGTGCGTTTAACCCGAGGGTCACCCACACCTCAGGTAAGGGGAGAGGTTGAGGAGTTGAGGAATTGAGCCCACACTGTTGGCTTTGCTATGCAGCCAACTTAACTAACCAGATTGCAATTGGCAAAGGGATTTTTAAAAAATTCATTCACGCGTTGAGGGCGTTGCTGGCTGGGTCAGCATTTATTGCCCAGAAGGCAATTAAGAGTCAACCCCATTGCTGTGGGTCTGGAGTCACGTGTAGGCCAGACCAGGTAAGGATGGCAGTTTCCTTCCCTAAAGGACATTAGTGAACCAGATGGGTTTTTCCTAACAATTGTTTCATGGTCATGATTAGATTCATAATTCCTGATTTTTATTGGATTCAAATTCCATCATCTGCCATGGCAGGATTTGAAGCCAGGTCCCAGGGGGATTACCAGGACACTCTGGATTAATAGTCTAGTGATATTACCACTGGGCCATCACCTCCCCATAGCCTCCCAGCACAGATGTCACTCGATCTTTGTTGGAAGGGATTTTCTTTTTGTGTGTGCTTTGGAGGTCAGCGATGAGGAGATGAACGGACCACAAAGCTAGCTCAGGAGAAAAAAATTCTGTTCTCTCGTTGATCTTACAGGAAGGAGCACATCGAGGCCCTGCTGAACATACGGGGAGACATCAGCCACCAAAACCGCCAGAGCATCTTGGAGACGCTCCGAGACTTTGACGGCAACGACGGCGGCTCCACCTTGTCTCGCGACAGGGCGCTATTTGCTGAGATCGATGCCACCCCAGTTGTGCAGTGTGCCAACCTCAACCTGAGCTGGGCTTTGCGATGCTTCTCCGTGTTCCGCCGACGCAGCGTGCGCGTCAGGTGACCCGGTGGAGCTGGGATCCTGATGGGAAATGCAACCCCCCCACCCCCCCGCCTCACCCCCGCCCCCTCCCCCCACAACTCCTGTCGCCTGTGAATAGCAAAGAGAATAATCCCGGAAATTATCACAAACTGCTGATTGGAGGTCGACTGATTGGCAGATGCGTCGTGGATTTACTTTGGACAAGTCGGAGCCTGATCCTGACCATGTTTGAGAGGACGCAAGCAGAGTCTGGAGACCAGAGAGTCAGAATCCATCACTTCCCGCTCCGATCCCCAGTGGTAAATCCATCCCAAAGTGATTGGGATATCCAATATGGCGCCCATTGACTCACTCAGAGAGGGCACATTGACATGGATAGTAGGAAAGACACTAACCTGGCACTATTTGGAGTCAAATAGTAGGTAAACTGTACCTAAGATGGTGTCAAAAGTGGCAACATAGGAAACTTTTCACTGCGCTCAGTCGTGTGCACGTGACAATAAAGCTCATTCAATTCAAATGATCGTGAGTAATCCTGAGCTGCAATAGAGGAGGCAGCTGTAAGGTGATTGAAAATACTTAGGAGATTGAGAAGCGACTGTATAGAATTTAATAAAATCATGCAAGGTATACATAGGCAGCTGGCTTTTCCCTAGGATGAGGAATTCCAAGGCTCGGGGCCACATTTCTAAGGTGAGAGATTTAGAAAAGACACGAGGGGCAAATTTTTGACACAGAAGTGTTTCACACGTGGAATGACCTTCCAGAGGAAGTGGTGGATGCGGGGACGGTTACAACATTTGAAAGGCATTTGGATAAGTCCATGAATGGGAAAGGTTTGGAGGGATGTGGGCCAGGAGCAGGCAGGTGGGACTAGTTTAGTTTGGGGATTATGTTTGGCCTGGAACGGGGCGGGGGGCTGTTTCCGTGCTGTACGACTCTTTCAGCTGCTGGAACTTGAGTAATACTCAAGTGCATTTTTATTTTAATTCTTCCCTGGGTCATGAGCACAGGGAGCATTTATTGGCCGCCCTTAATTGGCCTTGAACTGTCTCACTCAGCCATTTCAGAGGGCGGTTAGGAATTAACCCCAGCGCCGTGGGTCTGGAGTCATGTGTAGGCCCGACTGGGTAAGGACAACAGTCCTTTTTTTTAAATTCTAAATCCTTGGTTATATTCGTCTCCTGGTAATTTTTTCTTTTCTTTTTTTTTCTGTTTTGTTTTTATTGCTTTGTTTTCTTTCCCCACACTGCTGCCTAGCTGCAGTGGTGCTGGTATTTTCCCTAGCCACCCATGTTGTGTGCGTGTGGGTGAGGACAGCGGTCCTTAAAGGGGCTTGAGAGAACCAGATAGGTTACTTTTTAATTTCAACCTTTGAATTCCATGTCTTTTTATGACCGGAGTTTAACTCCCAGCATTTGTCCACGGTGAGATTTGAAACCCTGGCCCCAGTGGATTTCAGATTTTGATCAGGAATCCCTACAGTGTGGAAGCAGGCCATTCAGGTAAAAAACAAGGACTGCGGATGCTGGAAACCAGAGGCTAGATTAGAGTGGTGCTGGAAAAGCACAGCAGGCCAGGCAGCATCCGAGGTGCAGGATTTTCCAGCACCACTCTAATCTAGAAGCAGGTCATTCAAGCCCATCGATTCCACACTGGCCCTCTGACAAGGAGCAACCCAGCCTATCCCTATAACCCTGCATTTCCCATGGCTCACACTCCTAGCCTGCACACGGCTGGGGACACGTAGCACGGCCAATGCAGTCTCACCTGCGAATGTTGGACTGTGGGAGGAAACTGGAGCAAACCCATGCAGGAACGGGGGAATTCTACACAGAAGGTCACCTGGGGCAGGAATCAGACCTGGGTCCCTGGCGCTGTGAGGTAGCAGTGCTAACCACTGAGCCACCATGGAGTTGCAATGACCTGGAACTCCCTGCCTACAGATCGAGGTGAAAGTGGAAATGATGTCTGATTTTTTTTTTTAATTGATTCATCCCTCATTTCCCAGAGTGCATTTCAGAGACAACCATATGGTTATGTAAGTCAGACAGGGCAAGGGTGGTCGGTTTCATTCCTTGCCCCCTCCCCCACAAAGGGCATTAGGGAATCAGATGGGATGTTATGGCGATTACGTGGTCGTGTTTAGCCCAGCTTTTAAGTCCAGAATTTTATTTTCATACCGAATCCAAATTTGAACTCATGGCGTCGGACCGTTGCCCAAGTTGACTGGATTACGAGTTCAGGGCCATTATCACTGAGGCAACACTTGCCACTCCGCCCATCTAATCAGTGTTGTTCTTTCAAAAGCCAATTGGACGGGCGCTTGAAGGAAATAACGGTACAGGGAGAGAGTGGAAGGTGTTGGGAGGGGGTGGGGGTGAAATTGGACGGACCTACAGAGATCTATGGGCCGCATTTGGAATATTGTGAGCGGCTCGGGGCCCCGTATCTCAGGAAGGATGTACTGCAGGGTGTCCAGAGGGAGGTTTACATGAATGATCCCAGGGATGATGTTGAGGACTCGAAGTCTCCACACAATGGAATTTGGAAGGATATGGGGAGAATCTGATTGAATCTGGTGGTATATTGGATGGAGTGGGTGTGGAAGCGATGTCTCCCTGAGTAGGAGAGACAGGGCACAGCCTCAGAGTGAAGGGAACTGAGATAAGGAGGCATTTCTTCAGCCAGAGGGTGGGGAATTGTTGCCACACAGGGGCTGTGGAGGCCAAGCCATTGAGTATCTTTAAGACAGAGTTGAGTGATAAGGGGATCAAGGGGTTACTGGGAGAATGGGGTTGAGAAACATATTAACTACGTCGGAATGGCAGAGTGGATTAGATGGGCTGAGCGGCCTACATCTGCTCCTAAAGCCGATGGTTTTATGGAACCTATAGGCTGAATGGCCTCATAAAGGCCACACAGTTCCAGCTACAACCCGTCCGAGCACAGGGAGATCCCTGTGCACCTCTGACAAGTTTAGGGTGAGAGGGGAAAGATATAAAAGAGACCTAAGAGGCAACTTTTTCACACAGAGGCTGGTACGTGTATGGAATGAGCTGCCAGAGGAAGTGGTGGAGGCTGGTACAATTGCAATATTTAAAAGGCATTTGGATGGGTACATGAATAGGAAGGGTTTGGAGGGACATGGGCTGGGTGCTGGCAGGTGGGACTAGATTGGGTTGGGATATCTAGTCAGCATGGACGGGTTGGACCGAAGGGTCTGTTTCCGTGCTGTACATCTCTATGACTCAATGACAGGGGAGTGCCCTTGGGTCACGTGACACAGAGCAGCAGTCAAGCTGAACGGCCCCGGGAGCAAGGTCAAAGGTCATGCGCAGTCCGGCAGTTCCACGTCTGCCCCGATCGGGTCGAGGTGGGCGTTGGAGGCTAAACGTCGCCCAACGTCCACATCCGCCAAGCGAAGGGCCATAGTCTTCAGCCGCTGGGGGAGTCCCAACCCACACTTCATTGACGCGAGTCTCGAAGACTCATCAAACCACAGTGAGACTCATGGATGGACTGTGCCTTCCAGACACTGTCTCCAGTGGAAGACATTACGGATATATTTATAGACTGCAAGGGAAATCCTGGGGAAGTTCTGATGTAATCACCAAGATTGTGTAAATTCAGGAATGCAACATTGAAATAAAATTCTTGTATCCCAGACAGCCTCCTGTCGCGATTCTCCGCTACTGCTCCAGGGATGACTTGCGTGGAATGTTGGGGCTGTTCGCACAGGGTTTATGACTCAGGAATCTCCAACTTAAGGCAGAGATGACGAAGAAGCAAACTCAGAGAAACTCAGCAGGTCAGGCAATCTCTGCAGGGAGAAAAGGTCAGAGTTTGAAGGGAGGTAGCTGAAGAGGTAGCGGAGGTGTTAGCAGTGATCTTTCAGGAATCGTTAGAAACAGGGAGGGTCCCAGAGGACTGGACAATCACTCAATTGACTCTCCTGTTTAAAAAAAGGGGGTAAAGCAGTAGACCAATTAGCCTAACCTCAGGGTAAGATCCTGGAATCCATCGTGAAGGCTGAGGTTTCTGAATACTTGGAAGTGTGTGGTAAAATAGGGCAACGTCAGTATGGTTTCATCAAGGGGAGGTCATGCCTGACAAATCTGTTAGAATTCTTTGAGGAAGTAACAAGGAGGTTAGACCAAGGAGAGCCAATGGATGTTATCTACCTGGACTTCAAGAAGGTCTTTGACAAGGTGCCACACAGGAGGCTGCTGGGTAAGGTCAGGGCCCATGGTGTCAGACGCAAAAGGTGCTAGCATGGAGAGAAGCTTGGCTGTTTGGCAGAGAGCAGAGGGTCCTTCTCAGGATGGCAGCTGGTGCCAAGTCGTGTTCTGCAAGGCTGTGTTGGGACCATAACTTTTCACTTCATACATTAACGATCCAGATGAAGGAACTGGGGGCATTCTGGCTCAGTTTGCAGATGATACAAAGATAGGTCAAGGGAGAGGTAGCATTGAGGAAACTGGGAGGATTTGGACAGATTAGGAGATTGGGCAAAGAAGTGGCAGATGGAGTACAACGTGGGAAAGTATGAGGTCATGCACTTTGGTAGGAAGAATAGAGGCATGGACTATTTTCTAAATGGTGAGAAAATTCAGAAGTCTGAAGTGCAAAGAGACTTGGGAGTTCTAGTCCGGAGTGTCTCAAGGTAAACTTACAGGTTGTGTCAGTAGTTAGGAAGCCAAATGCAATGATGGTGTTTACCTTTAGAGGACTTGAATATAAAAGCAGGGATGTACCTCTGAGGCTCTATAAGACTCTGGTCAGACCACATTTGGAGTATTGTGCGCAGTTTGGGCCCCATGTCTCAGGGAGAATGTACTGGCCCTGGAGCATGTTCAGAGGAGGTGCACAAGAATGGTCCCAGGAATGAGAAGCTTAACATATGAAGAACGTTTGAGGACTCTGGGTCTATACTCGACGGAGTTTAGAAGGATGGGGGTAGGGGTCTGATTGAAACATACAGAATACTGAATGGCCTGGACTCAATAGATGTTGGGAAGATGTTTCTGTTGGTAGGAGAGACTCGGACCCAAGGACACAGCCTTAGAGTGAAGGGAAGACCCTTTAGAATGGAGATAAGGAGAAACGTCTTCAGCCAGAGAGTGGGGAATGTGTGGATTTCACTGTCACAGAAGGATGTGGAGGCCGGGTCATTGGGGATATTTAAGACTGAGATAGATAGGTTCCTGAGTATTAAGGGGATCGAGGGTATGGGGAGCAAGTGGGAGAATGGGATTGAGAAACGTATCAGCCATGATTAAATGGCGGAGCAGACTCAATGGGCTGAATGGCCTAATTTCTGCTCCTATGTCTTATGGTCTTATGGTTAACACTTGGGGTCCAGTGAGCCTTCTTCAGCACTGTTGTGAAAACGTTATCTGTGTTTCTCTTTCTACACTCCCCCCTCCACATGGGGAGGTGATAGTCTAGTGGTGTTATCAATGGGCCATTGTCCTAGGGGCATAGGTTCAAATCCTGCCATGGCAGATGGTGGAATTTTATTTCAGTTATTTTTTAAAATCTGGAATTAAGAGTCTAATGATAACCATGAATCTGTTGTCGATTGTTGGAAAAACCCAGCTGGTTCACTAATGTCCTTTAGGGAAGGAAACTGCCATCCTTACCTGGTCTGGGCCTACACGTGACTCCAGACCCACAGCATTAGGGTTGGCTCTTAACTGCCCTCTGGGGTAATTAGGGATGGGCAATAAATGCTGGCTTGGCCAGCGACATCGTAGTCCTGTTAATGAATCCTTTAAGTAGACAAGCAGGAGGCTGGAAGAACACAGCAAGCCAGGCAGCATCAGGAGGTGGAGAAGTCAACGGTTTGGGTATTGACCCTTCTTCGGACTGGAAGTGAGGGTAGGGGGAACTCTCAATAAAGGGGGTAGGGGAGGGTTTGGATGGGGAGAGGGGAGAAAGTGGTGAGGTAGTGATAGCAGGGAGGGTGAGAGACCGAGACGAGGTGAAAGCGTTCAAAATCGCAAAGGGGTTACAATGAGGGAATGTCCCTTTCAGCTGGGAGCCCGAGGGTGCAGATTTGACTGGTCAAAGGACCAGAGATAACTTGGACAAAGACATACTTTTACATGTGATGTGAAATGGCTTTGGAAATCACTGCTTGGTAAAGTGAGTGGTGTACGGGTCCAGACTTCACCTGCCAAAGGGAGATGTTCAAGAAGTGGAAATTGGAGGGAGAGAGGTTGGAGGAGAAGGGAATGAGGGACTTATGTCATAGAGTCTTAGAGCTGTACAGCACGGAAACAGGCCCTTCGGTCCAACTCATCCATGCCAACCACATATCCCAACCTAATCTAATCCCAACATAGAGGGATATGGGCCGGGTGCTGGCAGGTGGGACTAGATTGGGTTGGGATATCTGGTCGGCATGGACCAGGGTCTGTTTCTGTGCTGTACAGCTCTATGACTCTATGACTCTATTTGCCAGCATTTGGCCCATATCCCTCCAAACCCTTCCTATTCATATACCCATCCAGATGCCTCTTAAATGTTGCAATTGTACCAGCCTCCACCACTTCCTCTGGCAGCTCATTCCATACACGTACCACCCTCTGTGTGAAAATGTTGCCCCTTAGGTCTCTTTTATATCTTTCCCCCTCTCACCCTAAACCTATGCCCTCTAGTTCTGGACTCCCCAATCCCAGGAAAACACTTTGTCTATTTATCCTATCCATGCTCCTCTATAAAGTCACCCCTCAGCCTCTAACGCTCCAGAGAAAACAGCCCCAGCCTGTTCAGCCTCTCCCTGTAGCTCAAATCCTCCAACCCTGGCATCATCTTTGTAAATCTTTTCAGAACCCTTTCTAGTTTCACAACATCTTTCCACCAGCAGGGAGACCAGAGCTGAACGCAGTATTCCAAAAGCATTCTCACCAGTGTCCTGTACAGCCTCAACACGACATCCCAACTCCTGTACTCAATGCACTGACCAATGAAGGCAAGTGTGCCACGCACCTTCTTCACTATCCTGGGAGACGGTGAGGACGGCAGATGCTGGAGATCAGAGTCTAGAGTGTGGTGCTGGGAAAGCACAGCAGGTCAGGCAGCATCCGAGGAGCAGGAGAATCGACGTTTCGGGCAAAAGCTCTTCATCAGGAATCATGTCCTGATGAAGGGCTTATGCCCGAAATGTTGATTCCCCCTGCCCCTCGGATGCTGTGCTTTTCCAGCACCACACTCTCCACTCCTACACTGTCTACCTGCAACTCCACTTTGAGCAATTCAGGAAATTGGGTTTGTTTCGAGTAAAAGGTTTTTTTTTTAAGGATCATTAAGGGAATTGACATAAAGATGATTCAGACAAATTATTTCCTGCTCCCAATCCCATTGGACGCAGGCTTGTAACAGACGAAGGGAAGTGAGTGCGGCAGTTTCACATAAAGAATCGTGGAGCATGTTCCTGAGGAAGGACGTTGAGACAAACACCACCAAAACGGTTCTTTTTGCGGGAAGACTTGTCAACTCCAGCAA
The DNA here is from genome assembly GCF_004010195.1 of Chiloscyllium plagiosum. Classification (NCBI taxonomy): domain Eukaryota; kingdom Metazoa; phylum Chordata; class Chondrichthyes; order Orectolobiformes; family Hemiscylliidae; genus Chiloscyllium; species Chiloscyllium plagiosum. The sequence continues at coordinate 6,555,606 of NC_057750.1, read as the reverse complement.
TGGAACAGGATCTCCACCATGACGCTGTCAGACACGTCACCAGGGATAGTCAAAAGATTGTGCGTTTTTTTTTAAACACAAAGTCTTTGTGAATCATAGCCGTTTACCAGGGCAGAAAGAGGCCATTCAGCCCATTGTCTGGATGCCAGCTCTCCAAAGGAGCAATGCACCTCTCCTGCCTTTTCCCTCTGACCCCACACGTTGTTCCTTTACAAGTAACAAGCTACAACCTACTGCGACTGAAGCTCTTGGCTATCAGGCAGTTTCATTGGATGCGTTTCTTCAGCCAGAGCGTGGGGAATCTGTGGAATCTATTGCTGCAGGGGGGCTGTGGAGGCCAGGCCATTGAGTGTCTTTAAGACAGAGACAGGCATGTTCTTGATTAGCAAGGAGGGTTGAGGGTTATGAGGGGCGGGGAAGGCTGGAGAATGGGGTTAAGAAACACGCCACGGTTGGGGCAGCACGGTGGCTCAGTGGTCAGCACTGCTGCCTCCCAGCGCCAGGGACCCGGGTTCAATCCCAGCCTCGGGTTGCACATTCTCCCCGTGTCTGCGTGGATTTCCTCCGGGTGCTCCAGTTTCCTCCCACAATCCAAAGATGTGCAGGTTAGGGTGGATTGGCCATGCTAACTTGCCCATAGTGTTAGGTGCATTAGTCAGAGGGAAATGGGTTTGGCTGCATTACTCTTCAGAGGGTCAGTGTGGACTGGTTGGGCCAAAGGGCTTGTTTTCACACTGTAGGGATTCTAACCTAATCACGGTTGAATGATGGAGCAGACTCAATGGGCTGAATGGCCTAATTCTGCTCCCATCTCTTACGAGGTAGCCCAGGGAAGGTTCACTGAGCTGACCCCAGGTACGGAGGGACTGTCTTACGAGACGACATTGAGGAAAAGGAAAGGTGACCGTATTGAAAAGCCCAACGTTCAGACGGGGCTGGGCTGGAAATCAGCGTGTTGCTATGGTCTGGCGATGGAGGAGTCCAAGAACCTGCATATCCTTGGTGGAGTGGGAGGGGGAGTTGAAGTGTTGAGCCACGGGGTGGTTGAGTTGGTTGGTCCGGGTGTCCCAGAGGTGTTCTCTGAAACGTTCCGCAAGTAGGCGACCTGTCTCCCCAATATAGAGGAGGCCACATCGGGTGCAGCGGATGCAATAGATGATGTGTGTGGAGGTGCAGGTGAATTTGTCGTGGATATGGAAGGATCCCGGGGCCTTGGAGGGAAGTAAGGGGGGAGGTGTGGGCGCAGGTTATGCATTTCTTGCGGTTGCAGGGGAAGGTGCCGGGAGTGGAGGTTGGGTTGGTGGGGGGTGTGGACCTGACAAGGGAGTCACGGAGGGAGTGGTCTTTTCAGGACGCTGATAGGGGAGGGGAGGTTCGGAACGCTGATAGGGGAGCCCTGAAGAAAGGCTCATGCCCGAAACGTCGATTCTCCTCCTCCTTGGATGCTGCCTGACCTGCTGCGCTTTTCCAGCAACACATTTTCAGCTCAGAGGTCCATTCAATGTTTCCCAAAACAGGTGTATCCTTCTATGAAACTTAGGGTCACTGTCAGAGGCCATTTGGCCCCTCGAGTCCATGGGTTTTACCTTTTGTTCAAAATGCAGTCTCCCTGGTCTCAATTCCAACTGATGGTCTCCTTTACACAGAGCCAACAGTGAGTGTGAAACTATTTTCTAACCAACCTGTCACTGTTAGAATATAGAACATTTCAGCACAGTACAGGCCCTCGATGTTGCTCCGACCTATGGAACCAATCTGAAGCCCATCTATCCTACACTATTCCATTCTCATCCAAATGCCTATCCAATGACCATTTAAATGCCCTTAAAGTTGGTGAGTCTACTACTGTTGCAGGCAGGCCATTCCACACCCCTACTACTCTCTGAGTAAAGAGCTGACCTCTGATATCCGTCCTATATCTATCACCCCTCAATTTAAACCCATATCCCCTTGTGCTAGCCATCACCATCCGAGGAAAAAGGCTCTCCCTGTCCACCCTATCTAGCCCTCTGATTATTTTGTATGTCTCTATTAAGTCACCACGGTAAAAACAATAACTGCAGATGCTGGAAGCCAGATTCTGGATTAGAGTGGTGCTGGAAAAGCACAGCAGTTCAGGCAGCATCCGAGGAGCAGGAAAATAGACATTTTGGGCAAAAGCCCTTCATCAGGAATAGAAGGGCTTTTGCCCGAAACGTCGATCTGCCTGCTCCTCGGATGCTGCCTGAACTGCTGTGCTTTTCCAGCACCACTCTGATCTAGAATCAATTAGGTCACCTCTCAATCTTCTTCTCTCTAACAAAAAAACAGCCTCAAGTCCCTCAGCCTTTCCTCATAAGACCTTCCCTCCCTACTAGGCAACATCATAGCTGAACTCAGGCCTCTTGGCTCAGAGGTAGGGACGCTGCACCACAGGAGCCTCTTACACACTTTAATCAACTACAAGGTCCAGAGCCCTGGACAGACTCTCCCAGTGCCGTCGTGAGGGAGCTGATCGAGCAGAAGGGCTGGACTGAGGGAGTGCCCTATCTCACACCCAGGCCTTGGCTCACCCCTCGGTGTAAATGACACCCCCTTGACCTGTTCTTTCTTTCAGAAGGAGAGCAGGGGAGTTCTTCCCAGGTGTCCCAGCTGAAAACAAACATTAGTTCAGGGAAGATTATCCAATCATGACCGCATTGCTGGCTGCAGGGAGCTTGCTGGTTGGTGATCCTGGCGGAGCATATCACAAGTGCTGCTGGGGGCCCTGGGACGGCTTGAGGGCTGTGACAGGTGCTACGCAAATTCAGGTTCACGAGCTCCGCCCTCATTCTTCAGCTTCCAAAGTGTGTTGGCTGCGACTCCTCTTCTGAAGAGGATCTATGCGTCTCTTTACGATGACAGTGGGGTTTGTTTAATGTCAATGGGCAAGTGACTGGAAAGCAAAACTCAACCTTGCCGTGATGTCTTTGTGGAACGTTAGCCATTTATTCACCAGGTCGGATCCCCTCCCTTTAGACTAAATGTAGCCTCTAATCAGCAATTTCCTTAGTTACAGCGATGATAAACTTACACAAAAGAATTCACAAGACAGATGGTTCTGTGTCACACACCATGCTTGTGTAGGAGTCGGGGAAATTCCTTTTCTCTTTGCGGGTTGGAAATATTCCTCTTTCTTGCGACCGTTTTAGCTCCAGCGCAATGCTTGACTGGAATGTAAACCGTGCTATCCCGTCGTTAAAATTGCTCGCCTCACACCTGCTACTTCCCAGTTAAAGGAATTGACAGCATCTACGCCCCAGACTGCAAGTTGGGGAAAAGCACAGTGGCTCAGTGGTTAACACTGCTGCCTCATAGCCCCAGGGACCCGGGTTCGATTCCAGCCTCAGGTGACTGTCTGTGCGGAGTCTGCACGTTCTCTGGGTGGGTTTCCTCTGGGTGCTCCAGTTTACCCCCACAGACCAAAAATGTGCAGTTTAGAGTGGATTAGCCATGCAAAATTGTCCCGTAGTGCCCAGGAATGTACGGGTTAGCGTGGATTGGCCGTGCTAAATTGTCCCATAGTGTTCAGGGATGTGCAGGTTAGGGTGGATTGGCCATGCTAAATTGTCCCGTAATGTCCAGGAATGTACAAGTTAGGGTGGATTGGCCATGCTATATTGTCCCAGAGTGCCCAGGGATGTGCAGGTTAGGGTGGATTGGCCATGCTAAATTGTCCCATGGTGCCCAGGGATGTGCAGGTTTGGGTGGGTTAGCTATTGACAGGCTTGATGGTGCATCTGGGTGAGACGCTCTTCGGAGGGTTAGTGTGGTCTCGATTGGCTGAACAGCCTGCTTTCACGCTGTAGGGAACCTGTGAAGAGGGTGGGGGAGAAAGCAAGGAGCACGGTGCTCAGTGGGAGAGCAGGTGCAGGTGTGATGGACCAAATGGCCTCCATCTGCACCATAACATTTCTGTTGTGCGGAGCTGAACATATATCAAAACACAGAGCAACAAATCCCTAAACCCACCTTACTGGGGAGGCAATAGCCTAGTGGTATTAGCAGGGAAACCATTCATCTAGAGACCCTGGTAATGTTCTGGGGTCCTAGGTTCAGCAGATGGTGAAATCTGAATTCAATAAAAAATCTGGAACTAACAGTGTTATAGACCGTCAAAACATTTCAGGAAGGTAGCCCCAGACCCTAATTTTGCTTGTTGTTTTAAGCAGGTGTCAGGTGGATATTCCAGGTGAGATGCAGCTGGTCAAACCCCTCAGTTTTAAACAAAACAGAATTCATTTACAGGCTCCTCAATGAAACACAAAGAAAAGAGAGTGGTATATCGAATAACTTAACCAATCCGAAAACCCGACCGACTCTATTGCAATGTAAGGATGCTGTTCCCATTTCCTGCAACACCTCCATAAACATCCCCATTCGCAAAAAAATTCAAACACAGGTTCTTACAAGAGAGATGTCAGAGAGATAATCAGCACGGAATCTCTTTACCCTGTAGCTGTTTCTTTGAGTCCCCAGCTAAAAACCCAAACCAAACCAGAAAAATCCCTGAGCTGGGGGAACTGGCCATTGTAGAAGTGTTTTTAAAAGAAATCGAAAAGCCCTTTTCCCTCCATGTTGCCTTTGGCAGTATCTGTTAGCCATAATCAAAGTGGTCTAGTCCCAGACAAACCAGAACCTCTGTCTTTTACAACCCCCTTTGGAAAAAAAAACCAAAGGACAACATAACCTCGTTAAACAAGAAACATCATCACAAGATAACCGTGACACAATCTTTGGGAAAACCCCATCTCGTTCACTAATGTTCTTGAGGGAGGAAATCCGCTGCCCTTACCTGGTCTGGCCTACATGTGACTTCTGACCCACAGCCAACGTGGTTGACTCTTAACTGCCCCCTGGGCAATTAGAGATGGGCTGACCCAGCCAGCGACGCCCTCATCCTGTGATTAATTAAACCACACAAGGGGTCAATAGAACACGTTGTCTGCACCGGTTCTGGTTATCAAGTTAGAAAAAGATGATAGAGGCACCGGAGACGGTGTCAACATACGCATCTGGAGCAATACTAGAGTATTCAGCCCATTTCAGCCTTAACTCCACATTCAGGCCTATACCCCGCCCTGTCATGGTGGAAGGGTCTTGTCAATCATCCCTGAGACGTGGGCCTGAGGGGTGACCTTATAGAGATTTAGAAAATCATGAGGGGTGTGGATAGCCAAAATCATTTCCCCAGGAGCCCAAAACTAGAGGATATAGGTTGAGGGGGGAATGATTTAAAAGGGACGCAAGGGGCAACTTTTTCACGCAGAGGGTGGTGCGTGTCTGTGGTGAGCTGCCAGAGGAAGTGGTGGAGGTGGACACAATTATATCATTTAAAAGACATTTGGGCAGGTACATGGATAGGAAAGGTTTAGAGGGATATGAGCCAAACGCAGGAAAATGGAATTAGCTTAATTTGAGAAACCCTGGTCAGGATGGCCTCTGTAAATGCAAAGACTTAGGAAAGGCTCTCGTTAAGCCTCAGTCACAAGGTCATGTCCAATTCTGAGCGTTTGCAAGGTCAACGAGTTCTGAGGGAGTGTGGGAGGAGATTTTTCGGGACTTCAGCGCGGTGAAGAGATTGGAGAAACTGGGAGCACAGCGGGCGAAGGGAAGGTTTTCAGACTTACCCAGTGGAGAGAATTGGGAGAAACTGTATTGACTGGGAAGGAGTGTTGACAACCACAGGAAACAGAATTGGCAAAGGACATTATTTTTCAAAACAGTGAGTTGTTATGATCGAGTCAGTGCTGCAGTGGGGGGGGGGGGGGGGGGGGGGGCAGGCAGTGGAAACATGTACAATCGGAAGTTTCAAGAGGAATAAATAGATTGGAAAGGAACAAGAAATTGTAGAGTTATTGGGAAAGAGGATCGGAGAGCCCTTCCAAGGAGCCAGGAGGGGTATGATGGGCCAAATGGTCTTCTTCTGCACTACAATTGCCCCATAGTGTCCAGGGATGTGCAGGTTAGGGTGGATTGACCATGCTAAATTGTCCCATAGTATCCAGGGATGTGCAGGTTAGGGTGGATTGGCCGTGCTAAATTGTCCCATAGTGCCCAGGGATGTGCAGGTTAGGGTGGATTGGCCGTGCTAAATTGTCCCATAGTGCCCAGGGATGTGCAGGTTAGGGTGGATTGGCCGTGCTAAATTGTCCCATAGTGCCCAGGGATGTGCAGGTTAGGGTGGATTGGCCGTGCTAAATTGTCCCATAGTGCCCAGGGATGTGCAGGTTAGGGTGGATTGGCCGTGCTAAATTGTCCCATAGTGCCCAGGGATGTGCAGGTTAGGGTGGATTGGCCGTGCTAAATTGTCCCATAGTGCCCAGGGATGTGCAGGTTAGGGTGGATTGGCC
>NC_057750.1:6546104-6548261 GCF_004010195.1 Chiloscyllium plagiosum | reverse complement strand
GATGTGCAGGTTAGGGTGGATTGGCCATGCTAAATTGTCCCATAGTGCCCAGGGATGTGCAGGTTAGGGTGGATTGGCCATGCTAAATTGTCACTCAGAGCTTCTTTGAGCCCACGCTTTGTGTTGGTACCTGATGGAGTTAAATCTGCAGAATTTCCTGAGGGGCCGAGTTATTTTGAACCTTGACCAAGGGCTATCTGACTTCATTCATAACACGAATCACTTAATCCACCCTCATTCTTCCGAACTGCAGGGCCAGCATTGTGTGCAAGCATTTTCAGATGATAATCATGTTTATCTCACTGCCGGGTATTTCCGTCTTGTGTATTTTTCCATCAGCTCTCCAAAACACAGAGTGAACATGCTCCCTGCTCACCGACTTCGACTCAGACAATTTGATTCTGGATTTGCCCCCGCAGATGCCTTCCAATCCATAGGGATCGCTGCTAATTGGGCGGTTTGAGAGGGGTAGGGGGCATGCCTGTCAGAAACCAAAAAATACTCAGAGATTTAGGCCTGAGCTGTTATACAATAATCTCGTTATCACTGGCTAAGTGCCAAACATTCTTTATTTAAACATTTCAGCGTGGCATGTCATTTGCTGGGCCCAATGTTTATTGCCCGTCCTTGAGAAGGTGGGGGTGAGCTGCCTTCTGTACCCGCTGCAGTCCGTGTGCTGTGGGTTGACCCACATTATCCTTCATGAGGGAATTCCAGGATTTTGACCCAACACTGAAGGAGCCATATTTCCAAGTCAGGATAGTCAGTGGCTCAGAGGGGAGGTTTTTTTTAATTTTGATTTTGAGTTGGTCAAATCAATTTGCAGGGGGTGGTGTTCCCATGTATCTGCTGCCCCTTGTCCTTCGAGATGGAAGTGGCCGTGGGTTTGCCTGCCTGAGGATCTTTGATGAATTTATGCAGTGTATCTTGTAGTCGGTCCACACTGCTGCTACTGAGCGTCGGTGGGGGAGGCAGTGGGTGTTTGTGGATGTGGTGCCAATCAAGCGAGGGGCTGCTTTGTCCCTGGATGGTGTTGAGCTTCTTGAGTGTTGTTGGAGCTGCCCCCATCCAGGGCAAGTGGGGAGTATTCCATCACCCTCCTGACTTGTGCCTTGTAGATGGTGGGACAGACTTTGAGGAGTCAGGAGGGGAGTTACTCGCTGCAGTATACAGTCTGATCTGCTCTTGTAGCCACCGTGTTTATGTGGTAGGTCCAGTTCAATTTCTGGAAACCCCCAGGATGTTGACAGTGGGGGATTAAGTGATGGTTATACCATTCACTATCAAGGGGCAGTGGTCAGGTTGTCTCTTATTGTTGATGGTCAGAGCCTGGCATTTGTGTGGTGTGAATGTTACTTGCCACTTGTCGGCCCAAGCCTGGATATTGTCCAGATCTTGCTGCATTTGAACATGGACTGCTTCAGTATCTGAGAGAGTCGTGAATGGTGCTGAACATTGGGCGATCATCATTGAACATCCCCACGTCTGACCTTATGGTGGAGCAGCTGGAGATGGTTGGGCCGAGGACACTAACCTGAGGAACTCCTGCAGAGATGTCCTGGAGCTGAGAGGACTGACCTCCAACAACCACGACCATCTTCCTATGTGCCGTGTATGACTACAACCAATGGAGAGTGTGCCCCCTGATGCTCATTGATTCCAGTTTCGCCAGGGCTCCTTGATGCCACACTCGGTTGAATATAGCCTTGATACCTCAGGCTATCACCTCGCCTGGCCCTCTATCAAGTTCAACTATTATGATAGAATGGCACAGATCCACCCCCGTTAGAGACCAGGAGATCGTCCCCATCTCTAAGAATATGCCCTCTGGCATAATCCTTGCACTTTATATCATCCCATCCAATTAACATGGCCTCCTGAGTCCCTTGCGTGTTTATCTAGCATTCCCCAGAAATGTTCCATATGGGATCCACTATCGCGCAAAACTGAAGCAGTCAGTCAGAAAACCAAACGAGTCACCCACAGGTGCTCGATGGCAGCTTGCCTACGATGGCTTCCCCTGTCGAATAGCCCACTCATGCCCATACATGAAGGCTCACGGTTGGGACAGCCATGGGAAGCAAATGGGGCGGGGGAAGGGTCCTTGGGAAGTCATAAAAACACACTGCTCGCTCCCCTCCACCACTCCCCACCCCC
>NC_057750.1:6540851-6545607 GCF_004010195.1 Chiloscyllium plagiosum | reverse complement strand
TCCTCTGGCAGCTCATTCCATACCCGTACCACCCTCTGTATGAAAACGTTGCCCCTTAGGTCTCTTTTATACCTTTCCCCTCTCACTCTAAACCTATGCCCTCTAGTTCTGGTCTCCCCCACCCTGGGGAAGAGACTTTGTCTATTTATCCTATCCATGCCCCTCATGATTTTATAAACCTCGATAAGGTCACCCCCTCAGCCTCCGACGCTCCAGGGAAAACAGCCCCAGCCTCTTCAGCCTCTCCCTGTCGCTCCAACGTGAACCCAGGCCCCTGGCTGAGTTATAAAGAAAGGCTGGGTAGGCCGAGACCTTTCTCGCTCAAGTGTAGGAGGTTGAGAGCCAACCTGATAGAAGTTTATAAAATAATGAGGGGTAAAGATAGGGTTAATGGGAGGTGTATTTTCTCTAAAATGAGGGATTTCAAGACCAGAGGGTACATTTTTAACGTGTGAAGAGAGAGATTTAAAAAAGATATGGCTCATGTGTCAAATGAACCCCCAGAGGAAGTCGTACAGGCACAGAGCTGTACAGCACAGAAACAGACTCTTCAGTCCAACTTGTCCGTGCCAACGAGATATCCCAACCCAATCTAGTCCCATACCTATGGGGACAGTTACAACATTTAAAAGACATTTGGAAAAGTACATGAATAGGAAATTTTTGGAGGGATATGAGCCAGGAGCAGGCAGGTGGGACTAGTTTAGTTTGGGATAAAATGAAAACAGATGTTGCTGGAAAAACTCAGCAGGTCTGGCAGCTGAGAGAAATCAGAGTTAATGTTTCAGGTCCGGTGACCATCCCTCAGATTGGTCAGCGTTGGGTTGGTCAGGGCAAAGGGTCTGTTTCCGCGCTGTATGAGTCTACGGCTTGTTCCTTCAGGTCACCTTGCGTGAGTCAGAGTCCAGCGCTGTTGGCCGGTTGTCACCAAACGAGTCAGGTGCTCGATAGCAGCTTGTCCACGATGGCTTCCCCTGTCGAATAGCCCACCCATACCCACACATGAAGAAGGCTCACGGTCGGGACAGCCATGGTAAACAGATGGGGTGGGGGGGGGAAGGGTCTTTGGGAAGTCATAAAAACACACTGCACCCCGAGACGAATGGGCTACCACATCGAGACAAGTTGTGGCTGGGACGGGTGAGGGAGGCCTCAGATTGAGATTTGAGACGGTCCAAAAGTTGACACCTATGTCTGAGACCCGACGTCATCAACTGCATTCATTAAACAAACAAGCAAGGACCCATGAAGGTTAAAACAGCAAAATCAGGAAGAGATTAAAGAATCCAAAGGTCATTAAAAAGCTCTTTACAGTCAACATGAGCAGAGTGAGCATTGGCTCGAAAAATACTTCATAACAATGAGGTGTTGAGCGGTGGGAAAAAATATCTTTGGCAGCCATTTTATTGTGTTTTGAAGCTTTAATTAGTTCAAGGAAAAAGTCAGGGGTGGGGGGGAGTAAGTATTGAGGTCATTCTGCAGACTTACAGTCACCCTCATGATGTTAGCATTAATACTGCCTCTCAGTATTTACAGAGTTCCCCGGTCAGCTGCTGTTTCCAGATTCTGCTTCAGAGAATTCCCCACAGTGTGGAGTCAGGCCATTCGGCCCAACACTGAAGAGCATTCCCACCCTTACAACCCCTGCTATCCCCATGGGCAATCCACCTAACCTGCACAGATTTCCCAGAGTTGGAATGACATAAAACTAGGGGGCATGCATTTCAGGTGAAAGTTCAAAGGAGATGTGAGGGCCAAGTTATTTTTACACAGAGAGTGGAACACACTGACAGGGGTGGTGGTGGAGGAACATACAATGGGGACATTTAAGGGACTTTTAGATAAGCAATGAATATGGAAGGCATGGAGCGATATGGACCACAGGCAGGCAGAAGGGATTAGTTTCGTTTGGCGTAATGTTCAGCACAAGATCGTGGGCCAAAGTGCTTCTTCCTGTGCTGTACTATTCTACGTTCTAATGTCCACGGCCAATCCACCCTAACCTGCACATCCCTGGGCACTATGGGACAATTAACATGGCCAATCCACCCTAACCTACACATCCCTGGGCACTATGGGACAATTAACATGGCCAATCCACCCTAAACTGCACATCCCTGGGCACTATGGGACAATTTAGCATGGCCAATCCACCCTAACCTGCACATCCCTGGGCACTACGGGACAATTTAGCATGGCCAATCCACCCTAACCTGCATATCCCTTGACACTATGGGACAATTTAGCACGGCCAATCCACCCTAACCTACACATCCCTGGACACTATGGGATAATTTAGCATGGCCAATCCACCCTAACCTGAACATCCGCGGGCACTATGGGACAATTTAGCACGGCCAATCCACCCTAACCTGCACATCCCTGGATACCCTGGGACAATTTAGCATGGCCAATCCACCCTAACCTGTACATCTCTGTACACTACGGGACAATTTAGCACGGCCAATCCACCCTAACGTGCACATCCCTGGGCACTATGGGGACAATTTAGCACGGACAATCCACCCTAACCTGCACATCCCTGGGCACTATGGGACAATTTAGCACGGACAATCCACCCTAACCTGCACATCCCTGGGCATACGGGACAATTTAGCATGGCCAACCCAAATCCACCCTAACCTGTACATCTTTGGACTAAGGGAGGAAAGCGGAGCACCCGGAGGGGACCCGCACAAACCCCACACAGCCTGAGGCTGGAATCGAACCTTAGTCCCTGGCGCTGTGAGGCAACAGTGCTAACCACTGAGCCACTGTGCTGTGATTGGTTGCGTGGCCTTGCGGTGCGTTGTCCATGTAAGGATAACACTGTGAGTGTATGAGGCACCTGTCAACCACACGCAGAATACCTGGGTTGGAGCCGGCAATGACCTATGTGGAAGAGAGCTCCCTCATCCCTAAATATAAACCCCCCTGTTCCCTCAAACGACCTGCAATCTCCCTCGCCAACACCCTGCCCCACCACTGCCACAAGGGGGCAGCGCTTTCTGTTCTGAGCCAAGCGTTTAATGGCTCACGGTCCCTATTCAGCGACGGGGCTAGATTGACAGAAGAAGGCCAAGGGGAGACCTGACCGAGGTTTTCAAACTCAGGAGTGGGTCGGATAGAGTGAACAGAGAGAAGCTACCCCTGCTTATCAAAGGAAACAAGGCAAGAAGGGTACCCAATGAGAGGGATGGTCCAAAAAAAGTCAAAGACCAACTTTGACATTGCAAACGGCTGTGCTATGCTTGGTTAGTCTGGGGTTTGAACCCACAACCTTGGTATTATTGGCACCATGCTCTAACTGCCTGAACTAACCCTTCTTGATGAAGGGCTCTTACCTGAAACTCTCCTGCTCCTCGGATGCTGCCTGACCTGCTGTGCTTTTCCAGCACCACTCTAATCTTGACTCTAATCTCCTGAAGAAGGGCTAATGCCCGAAACGTCGATTCTCCTGCTCCTTTGATGCTGCCTGACCTGCTGCGCTTTTCCAGCAACACATTTTTAAGCTCTGATCTCCAGCATCTGCAGTACCCACTTCGCCAAAAAACCCAAAGGCAACATGAGGCACCTAACGAGCAGTGAAGGTCTGCAGAGTGCTGCCTGGAAACGTGGAAGGGGCAGGTTCCATTGAGGCCATTCAGGAAGGGCATTGGATGGTTCCTTTTGGATAGTAATGGTGAGTGGGGTCATGGGGCGGGGGGAAGGCGAGAGAGATTGGCACCAGATGATCCAGCCACAATGGTATAACAGTGACCAGCACAAAACGATGGGCTGAAGGGCCTCTTAACATGCATTAAAACACTATGAACGGCTTTGAGGAGATGATCTAGAATGGCTGGATGGACTGAATGGCCTATTCTGGTTTCTTTGTTGCTTGAGTGTGGGTCATGAAGGTGCCAATTCATATGTACTAATCTCCCACAAACAGAATCATGGTGTGCAAAGAGGCCCTTCAGCCCAACAAGTCAGCACCAACCCTTCCAGTAACCCACCCAGACCCATTCCCCCTACCCTATATTTAGCCATGACTAATCACCTATCCTGCACATCCCTGGACACTATGGGGCAATTTCCCATGGCCAATCCACCCTAACCTGCACACCTTTAGATTGTGGTAGGAAACCGGAGCAAACCCACGCAGACACGGGGAGAACGTACAAATCGAACCCGGGTCCCTGGCACTGTGAGGGAGCAGTGCTAACCACTGAGCCACCATGCTTCCCCAACAGCAACGTGAGAATGACCAGATCACCTGTTACTGTGAAGTTAATGATTGGTCAACACCCTGGGGAGATCTTCACTGGTCTCCTTCCAAATAAGGCCTTGTACCTCAAGGGAGAACGTTGGGCTTTAATGTAACCTTTCACCCGGAAGTCAATGCCTCCAATGGTGTGGTGCTCTCTTGGCGCTGCATTGAGGCAATCACCATTGACACATGTAGAGTCTTAAAGTCATAGAGAGGTACAGCACGGAAACAGACCCTTCGATCCAACCCGTCCATGCCGACCAGATATCCCAACCTAATCTAGTCTCACCTGCCAGCACCCGGCCCATATCCCTCTAATCCCTTCCTATTCATATACCCATCCAGATGCCTTTTAAACGCTGTAATTGTACCAGCCTCCACCTCTTCCTCTGGCAGCTCATTCCATACACGTACCACCCTCTGTGTGAAAAAGTTGCCCCTTAGGTCTCTTTTATATCTTTCTCCTCTCACCCTAAACCTATGCCCTCTAGTTCTGGACTCCCC
>NC_057750.1:6537215-6539975 GCF_004010195.1 Chiloscyllium plagiosum | reverse complement strand
GTGTTTCTCTCTCTCTCTCTCTCTCTCAGAGAGAAAGAGAGAAGCCGTGGTGTTGTTCACCACGATGCGGAACGGTTTTGTTGTCCTCTGTTTATTTTCTATGCGTCTGCTCCGAGGGGCAAAACATTGCCATTGACACAGATGACGCATCCTGGCCTTGAGGCCTGTTTCCTGTCCCACTTGGTGATCCCTGGATGAGGAAGTTTATCTCTATCCACTGCCACTTCCCAGTCCGTTCCACACCCTGCAGAGTCAGGCCGGTCTGGATCCTGTATGACCCGCGGTTAGTTGCCTGGCCACACCACACACCAGTTCCTGCCTGCCCCGGAGAATGAGGGCAAGGCCTGGGGGGAGGTGGGGGGAGGGGAGAGATAGTGAGGCGAGAGGGACCTGCACTCCTGTAGCGCCTCCCACCTCCTCAGGCATGCCCTTGCGGGGAGAGTGAGATTCTTCCCAAAGGGTCGAAATGGCCGGGGGTGGTGGGGAGGAAACAGCTGATGAGCGCCGCACAGCAAGATCCCACAAGCAGCCGCAGGATCATCAGGGTCTTGCCATTCGCCCCCCATCCCCAGTGTCCCTTTCCTCTTCCTTGCAGAGGGAGGGACCGGCGTCAACGTACCGCGCGGTTTGCACATTTCCCGAACCAGTGTTTAATTTTGAAACGTTCAAGGCGCCAGGGCTCTGCCCGGGGAATTTGGTGTTGTTTCAATATTTGCCGAGCGGGAGAGAGAGAGGGCAGGTTCGACACATTGCCTTACAGGAGGCACCCCAACAATGCGGCACTCCCTCTGCACCACACTGACTTGATCTCTGCGCTCCACTCCCCGGGCTGGGATTCGAACACACAACCTGCTAGTGGATTGGCCACAGCATTACACATCCAAGCCTCATGATCTGAGGAAGGATCCTTTGGCAATGGAGAGATGGTTTACCAGACACATTCAACACTGACCAGTGGTTAGCACCGCTGCCTCACGACGCCAGAGACCCGGGTTCGATAACACCCTCGGGCGACTGTCTGTGTGGAGTTTTCACATTCTCCTCGTGTCTGTGTGGGTTTCCTCCGGGAGCTCCGGTTTCTTACCACAGTCCAAAGATGTGCAGGTTAGGGTGGATTGGCCATGCTAAATTGTCCCATAGTGCCCAGGGATGTGCAGGTTAGGGTGGATTGGCCTGTGCTGAATTGTCCCATCGTGTCCAGGGATGTATAAGTTAGGTGCATTAGTCAGGGGTACATGTAGAGTCATAGGGCAGGGGAATGGGTCTGTGTGGGTTACTCTTTGGAGGGTCGGTGTGGACTTGTTGGGCCGAATGGCCTGTTTCTACACTGTATGGATTGAATGATTAATGTGCAGAGAGACTGGGTCAGTTAGGATTATACTCACTCGAGTTTAAAAGAATGGGGCCAGTGGGGTAGAATCTCATAGAAACCTACAAAATTCATAGAGGACTGAACAGAGTTAGTGCCGGAATGGTGCTTTCAAAACCAGGGGCTCACAGTCTAAATATACGGGGTTTAGGACTGACATGGGGAGAAATACCTTCAGAGTTTGATGTAATTCTCCACCTTAGAAAGCAGTTGAGGACAAAGCGTTGAGAAGGAGTTAGATATAATTACAGAATCATAGAGTCACCCAGCACGCAAACAGACCCTTCGGTCCGACCAGTCCATGCTGACCATAATCCCAAACTCAACTAGTCCCACCTGTCTGTTCCTCGCCCATATCCCTCCAAACCTTTCCCCTTTATGTACTTCTCCAAATGTACATCCCAAAGCTCACTAAAGATGTTGCCTAGTATGGTGACGAAACATCTGAAAAACGAACCTTCCAGCTCAGCGAGCAAACCTACATCCAGCACCTCAGCCTGAGCTACAAATCTTCTCAAAGCTCGTTCTCCAAATGTCTTTTAAACATTGTAATTGTACCCACATCCACCACGTTCCTCTGAAAGTTCACGAACCACTCTCTGTGTAAAACAAAATTGAGCCTCATGTCTTTTTAAAATCTTTCCCCCCTCACCTTAAAAATATACCCCCTAGTCTTGAACTCGCCCACCTCACCCTTGCTGTTCACCTGACCTATGCCCCTCATAAAGCTCTATAAGGTCACCCCTGAACCTCCTAAACTTCAGAGAAAAGAGGTTCGGCCTACCCAACCTCTCGTTAAAACTCAAGCCCTCTGTTCCAGGCAACATCTTGGTCAATCTCTTCTCAGCCCTCTCTTGCTTAGTTCTTAAGACAAAAGGGATCCAGAGGGAGAATGCAGGAACAGGGGACCGAATTGGATGACCAGTCGATGATCCTATTGAATGGGAGAGCAGGATTGAAGGGCCAAATGGCCTACTCCAATTATCGATGTTTCCATGGGTCACAGCAGATTCTGTCGGAGAGAGAGAGAGCTTAGAGCTTAAAAGCCACAGACCCATCTCTCTGTGACGTGTTGACTTCGGTGCCATGTTGAGTGGAGACCTGTAGGAGGCGACCACGGGCTCACACAGGAGACTGTCTGATATCTGCTGGCTCCAGACCAACACTCCCTCGTAAATGGCACACGCAGTGACATCAAGCTGGATAATAGACAGCATTGTCTTCGCCACAGGAATTGACACGGGCTTCAGAACTGACCCAACGCGACCGTTCCAAATAGCCTTTGTTCCTCAGACTGACGAAAATGAGCATTGAATAAACAAGCACTGGGCCAGTGCTCAGTCAATAACGGGCTTCCTGTCATTCTCTCTTCAATCACTCACTGTGTGTGT
>NC_057750.1:6512897-6536715 GCF_004010195.1 Chiloscyllium plagiosum | reverse complement strand
CTTACACTCACACACACAGACTCACACACACACAAACACTCACACACACACTCACACGCTCTCTTACACTCACACACTCACACACACATACTCACACACAGACTCACTCACACTCTCACACACCAGACACACACACTATGTTTCCCACGGCAGGTAAAGCTGGGATAGAGAGGGAGTAGTAGGATCTGCTGGGCTGCTCTGCAGAGGGATAGCATGTCTCCCCGTTGCTCCAGAGATGTTGTGAGATCTCTCTTCGAACGGGACAAGGCGGAGAACACTTCAGCTAATTTCTGTCACTTGACAGCTGAGCTAGAGTGATCAGGAGAAACCTGAACAACTGAGTCAGCAAATTCATCTGGGTTTGTGGTTGCAAATACACTCGAGCTTGAGTTCTAAGAAATGCGCGGCAAGGCTTTGTTTTTACAGAATAGTGGTACACCACAAACTTTATAACAGGGGTTCAAGAACTGATAACATCTCAGTGCAAGCACACGGCCTGAAAAAATTCAGGGTGCGTGTAAGATTTAAGAGGCAGATCTGAAAAATGACACCAAGTTCAGTGGGTCACATGCGATTACTGGGGAGGTAGGTGTGACAGGAAAGGTGCTTTCTCCTGGTCAGTCCACCCAGCAACAACCACGCACTGCATTTACATAGTCCCCTGGAGCCTCTCAAGGTGCCTCCTGTAAAATGTCACTGAGTGAGTGTCGTGATGGGAGAGCTCTCCAAGTGGCTACGGAGGAGGGGGAGGGAGAATCTGGGGAAGGAAATTCCAGAGATAGATTCCACCCAGAGCCACGACTGCCCAGTGAGGACGGCCGGGGTGGGGGGGCAACGAAAATCAGAAAGGTCTGGGAGGGCATAGTCGGAGAAATGTATGGATTTCGGGGAACCAGAGAGTTCACCGGAGAGTCGGAGGGAGGAAATGACCCATTACCTCCGCCCCAGACAAAAGAAACCACCAACCCACTCAAATCCCATTTCCCAGCATCACCTTGGCATCACAAGTGCCCACCTTAACATTACTTCAATGTTACCAGGGGTTCTGCCCCTCGCCAGTGACCTACAGATTTCCAACACTCTCCAAATGTGAAAACCTTCCCCTTAAATCCCTTCGAAATGTCCTGCCCCTTCCCTGGTCATTGGTTCCGTCATCAAGGGGAAATGTTCCTTCCTGTTTTACCCTGTCAACGCCCCTCATCATTTTATATGATCGAAATGTACAGAATACTGAACCGCCTGGACAGAGTGGAGGTTGGGAAGATGTTCCCATTGGCCGGAGGGACTCGGACCCGAGGTGACGGCCTTAGAGTGAAGGCAAGACCCTTTAGAACAGAGATAAGGAGAAACGTCTTCAGCCAGAGTGTGGGGAATGTGTGGAACTCACTGCCACAGAAGGATGTGGAGGCCGGGTCATTGGGGATATTTAAGACTGGGATAGATAGGTTCTTGATTGTCAAGAGGATCAGGGGTTACAGGGTGAAAGTGGGAGAATGGGGATTGAAAGACCTATCTGCCATGATTGAATGGCGGAGCAGATGGGCTGAATGGCCTAATTTCTGTTCCTGTGTCATCTGGTCTTATCTCAATCATGTCCCCCCTCTCAATCTTCTCTGCTCTAAGGAAAACAACCCAGTCTGTCCAATCTCTCTTCATCAGTGAAACTCTCGAAGATCAATGAACAATCCAGCACGGGAACAGGCCCTTCAGCCCTCTACAGCCTTCTGTACTAAAACTGTCTTCACTTCCGGGATCTGTATCCTTCTATTCCCTTCCTATCCATGTATCCGGGTCGGTGTGGGCTGCTTGGGCCGAAGGGCCAGTTTCCACACTGTAGTGAATCTAATCTAATTTAATCTATCCACCGTCTGCTTCTACCGTCTCCTCTGGCAACACGTTCCAAGTGCTCACCACCCTCTGTGTGAAAACCCTGCCTCACACATCTCTGTTAAACGCCCCTCCCACCACCCACCCCAATCCCTGAACCTGTGTCCCCTGATAGTACACCCTGGGGAAACAGCCTCATATCTCCCATGCCATTCACAAGCTTACCGACTTCTCTCAAGTCGCACTCCCTCCCCCTCACCTCAACCACCTGCGTTCCAGTGACGATCAGGCAACACCCTGATTAAATCTCCTCCGCACCCTCTCCAGGATTGAGGCAATGGATGGATACCGGGAATTTTAAAAGCAAGGCATTGGATAGACGGGAGCCAATGTTAGTCAGCACCAGGGTGGCGCGACCCAGCATTCCCCTGGGTGTAACACTTTGGTTCATTTCAAAGAGAGACCCCTTCTGACTGAGAGGTTGCTATACTCCAAGTCACCCATCCCCCACCCTCCATGGTCATAGTGTCATAGAGATGTACAGCATGGAAACAGACCCTTCGGTCCAACCCGTCCATAAACCTATACCCTCTAGTTCTGGACTCCCCAACCCCAGGGAAAAGACTTTGTCTATTCCCCCTATCCATGTCCCTCATGATTTTATCAACCTCTATAAGGTCACCCCTCAGCCTCCGACGCTCCAGGGAAAACCTAGAACCTGACCTTTCTCCTTATTTTAAAGGTAAATGTCAGGTGCCGTGTTCCAGACACAATTCAATTGGTCAAACTATTCCCCTCACTCCTGATGAAGGGCTTATGTCCGAAACGTTGACTCTCCTGCTCCTCGGATGCTGCCTGACCTGCTGTGTTTTTCCAGCACCACACTCTCGACTCCGACCTCCAGCATCTGCAGACCTCACTTTCTCCCAAACCACTCAGCGTTAAAGTAAAACACAATTTATTCAAACACCATAGTCAAAACACAACCAAACAAAGAAGGAACAAGCACAGAAATTGCTGGGAAAGCTCAGCAGGTCTGTTGGCATCTGTGGAGAGAAACCAGAATTACCGTTCCAGTGACCCTTCCTCAGAACCGATGGTAGCTAGGAAAGGGTTGGGTTTTGTGCAGAAGATTGGGGGGAGGGTGGGAGGCAGTAAGGGGTAAACGATGGGTGGAAATACAATCCAAAGAGAGAAAGAGAGAGAGAGAGAGACAAAGGAGTGGATAGTGGCGACTAGCCAGGAGAGTGAATGTTGCCTGACCAGCTGTGCTTTTCCAGCATCAACTCCGATCTCCAGCGTCTGCAGTGCTCACTTTCTCCCTTCCACCTCCCCGTCCCAGGATTTGCTCTCTCTCTGTCCTGGTTTTCCCTCTATATCCAGGTTTTGGTTAACCATGGGTTGTCGCAGACCGAGTGATAACAAGATTTGGCGTGTGGGGGTTGGGGGTGAAGACATGGGGGAAGATACCTCAGACTCTAAAACTGTTAAACTCGACGTTGAGTCCAGAAGAATTCCCAGGCGGAAAATGAGGTGCTGCTGTTCCTGCTGGTTAAGCGATTGGTTAACAAACAGGAAACAGTGTTTGGATAAGGGAGACATTTTCAGAAGGGAACATGGAGTGGCACAGGGACCAGTGCAGTGGTCACTTTTATTTACAACATTTATGGACAACTTTAAGGAGGAAATTAGCAGATAACCCAAAGGAACTGGGTGAGGGTGACATACAGACTCTTTCCCCCCCCTCCCCAGGGGGATAGAGACGGGTTAAGCGAGTGGGTACAACCTCCATAGATGGCAGTAAATTATGCTAAACCGTGAGGTTTGCCAGGAAGAATGGAGGGGATGACCATTGTTTAAAAGACTGCAGAACGCTGCAGGCCAGAGGGATTGGAGAATCCTTGCACACGAATCACGGAGAGCTAGCATCCAAGTTCAGTGGGTAACGGGTAATAAAATGCTCGCCTTGACTTCGAAAGAAATTGTGTGCAAACGTAGGGAGGTTTTTCTAAAATGATATACAACTGAAAGGCGGAGGAGAGTCAATGGGCTGAATGGCCTAATTTCTGCTCCCATGTCTTACAGTCAGACCACGGCTGGAACACAATGAACAGTCGGGGGTCCACTATCCAAGGGAAGATATCCCGGCATGGGAGGCAGTCCAGAGAAAATTCACTCGGCTGATCCCAAGTTTGGAGGGAGTGTCTTGGGAGGAGAGGGGGAGTACATCGGGCCTGTCCTCATTGGGATTTAGGAGAATGAGAGACGACTGTATTGAAGTGTACAAGATTCTGAGGGGGCTTGACAGGGGGAGATGTGGGGAGGGTGTTTCCCCTCGTGTGGGTGAGTTCACTCGGCTGATCCCAAGTTTGGAGGGAGTGTCTTGGGAGGAGAGGGGGAGTACATCGGGCCTGTCCTCATTGGGATTTAGGAGAATGAGAGGCGACTCTATTGAAGTGTACAAGATTCTGAGGGGGCTTGACAGGGGGAGATGTGGGGAGGGTGTTTCCCCTCGTGTGGGTGAGTCGAGGCCCAGGGGGGCCCCATCCCAGAGTAAGGGGCACCATCTCAGAGTAAGGGGCCATCCATTGAAGACAGGGATGGGGAGGAATACCTTCTCTCTGAGGGGAGGGAATCTGTCGAGTTCTTTACCGCAGAGGGCTGTCGAGGATGGGCCATTCAAGGCTGAGAGAGAGAGAGAGATTTTTAGTCAGGAAGGGGAATCGTGGGAAAAGGCAGGAAGATGTGGTTGGGGATGATCAGAATGGTGGAGCAGGCTCGATGGCCTACCTCTGCTGCTTTGGTCTCACGGCCTCAAGGTGCTGAGGAGAAGCCAGGAGCAGATGCAGGAGGCAGCTGTCAGACGGAAGAAGACAGGAGTGGAAGCAGAAGAGCATTGCGAAGGGACGGAGGGGAAGGCCTTCCTCACGGCCACCACCGGCGATCTGTCTGAGGAACACTGGACAGGCTCGTGGACCACCTTGGGGTGGTCCTCCAGCCAGTGGCTGAGGTACAAGATGGATGGGCAGTCGCAGGCCCAGGGGTTGCCGTGGAGCTGGATTTGCTCCAGCCTGACCAGGGGCTCGAGTAGGCCGCTGCTGAGGTCACGGAGCCTGTTGAAGTTCAGGTGCAGCAGGCTGAGGCGGGAGAGGCTCTGGAAGAGGCCCGCAGGGAGAGAGGAGATGGCGTTTCTATCCAGGTGCAGTTCCCGGAGGCTCTCCAGCTTCTGGAAGGTTCCGGGGAGCAGGGCAGCAAGGTGGTTGTTATGCAGTTGCAGCTTCTTCAGCTTGCGGAGTGGGGCGAAGACCTGGGGTGGGAGGGAGAGAAGAAGGTTGAACTGTAATTGGAGGTCCTCTAGCCTCTGAAGGTCCTGGAAGATGAGAGGTTGGAGGGAGGACAGCCTGTTGCCATCCAGATGCAACTCTTTCAGCTTCCTGAGGTTCCTGAACACGGCCTCAGACATGGCAGATAGCTGGTTACTACTGAGCTGCAGCTCCTTCAGGTTGACCAGCCCGTCGAAGACGTTGCCGGGGAGAGACCGGAGGGCGTTCTGGTTGAGCTGGAGGACCCTCAGCTCCGTCAGGCCAGCAAAGACGCCCTCGGGGAGGAAGTCAATAGCATTCTGCTCCATCTGGAGCTCCCTCAGGTGCCCCAGGCCTCGGAAGATGGCCGCCGGGACGGCGGTCAGCCAATTGCTGTCGAGGTACAGGGTCCGCAGGTTGGTCAGGTTGGCAAACAGCTCCTGGGGCAGGCCCGAGAGCTGGTTATTGTCCAGCTGGAGCTCCCTGAGCTCCGCCTGCCTCCGAAACAACTCGGGCGGGAGGGCCGAGATGCGGTTGTTGTCCAGGTGCAGTTCCTTCAAGTTGACCAGGCCCTCAAAGATGGCCGCCGGCAGCGAGTCGATGTGGTTGTTGAAGAGGTTCAGGACGGTCAGGTTCCCCAGTTGGCGGAATACCCCAGGAGGGAGGCTGCTGAAGTTATTGAAGCTCAGGTCTAGCAGCCTCAGCCTGTCCAAGCCGAGGAGTGCACCTTCCGGCAACGTGGACAGTCTGTTGTTGCTGAGGTCCAGAATGACGAGCTTCTCGAATCGGATCAGGAACCCTTCGGGAAGGAAGGCGATGCCGTTATTATTCAAGTAAAGGTCTTTCAAGCCCTTCAGGTCCATCATGGCCTCCTCAGGCACTGAACGCAGGTCGTTGTGGCTCAGACTAAGGATCTGGAGTTGGTCAAGACCGTCTAACGCTCCTTTGGTCAAGGCCGGGATGGTGTTACTTCGGAGGTAGAGCTGCTTCAGGTTAGTAAGGCCCCTGAAAGCTCCGGGATGGATGGTCACAATCCGATTGCCGTTCAACTGCAGCAACTCCAAGCGGCCGAGCGCACCGAAGGTACCGGGGGCCAGGCTCGTGATGTTGTTCAAACTCAGCATGAGCCTCCGGAGATTGGAGAGGCCAGAGAAGGCGCCAGCGCTCAGAGCCTGAAGACGGTTGACGCTCAGGTGCAACTCCTGAAGGTTCGTGAGGTTGCTCAAGGACCCGGGCAGCAAGGTGGCTATCCAGTTGCCGGTCAGGTAGAGTTTCTTCAGTTGACGCAGGGAGGCCAGGGCTTCGGTTGGCACGGCGACCAGCCGGTTGTGGCTGAAGTCCAGGATGCGGAGGGGGGACCCCCAGGAATGGGTGGGCGCCACACCCGAGATGTTGTTGTGCTGCAGGAACAGCTCCTCGACGTCGGGTGGGATGGTCCGCGGGACCGTTCCCAGATTCTTCTCGATGCACCACATCGCCCTGGGGGAGGCGCTGGTGCACTCGCAAGGCAGGCAGAGGTCAGAGGGCGGGGAACAGAACCTCAGTGGGCACAGCGTGAGCCCCAGGGCAGTGAGGGTCCACAGCAGTCTCTTCATGGTGGGCTGGAGTCCCTGAAAAATAATCAGATTGCAGGTACCATTGCTTGCCTCTGAATACTAACTACAATGATCACGCGGCCCACCTCCCCCTCCTCATTATCAAGACCCATGTTGCTTCCCCTCCCATCCCTATCCAAGTCCTTTCTGCCCTCTCAAAACCAAGACTTTCTCGTTTCCAAGTTGGAATGGAGTCGGCTCTGAATTAGAGTCATGGATGGTGCGGGTGACGGTGTTGGACTGACTTGGACAAAATGAGAAGACTTCACCAGATGAACGTTTGTGATTTCAAATTGGACGATAACCAAGTGTCGTGTGACTTCTGATTAAAGTCCAGCCTCCATCACTTCCTCTGGCAGCTCATTCCATACACGCACCACCCTCTGTGTGAAAAAGTTGCCCCTTTTAAATCTTTCCCCTCTCACCCTAAACCTTCTAGTTCTGGACTCCCCCACCCCAGGGAAAAGACTTTGTCTATTTACCCTCTCCATGCTCCTCTCCAACCTCCATAAGGTCACCCCCTCAACCTCCGAAGCTCCTTATTGCGTAAAACCAAGAGTAATGGTTTCATTGTCACAGATAATTACCCATCTGATTCAAGCTGGATAAATGCGAAGTGATTCATTTGGGAAGGTGGAATTTGAATGCTGAATATAGGGGTAAAGACAGTGTGGAGGAACAGAGGGATCTTGGGGTCCATGTCCATAGTTGATAGGGTTGTTAAGAAAGCGTATGGTGTGTTGGCTTTCATTAGGTTGAGTTTAAGAGCCGTGAGGTTGTGCTGCAGCTCAGTAGAGCCCTGGTTAGACCACATTTGGAATATTGTGTCCAGTTCTGGTCGCCTCATTATAGGAAGGATGTAGATGGTTCAGAGAGGGTGCAGAGGAGATTGACCAGGATGCTGCCTGAACTGGAGGGCTTGTCTCATGAAAGAAGGCTGAGGGAGCTCGGGCTTTTCACAGTGGAGAGAAGAAGGATGAGAGGTGACTTGATAGAAGTGTACAAGGTAATGAGGGCCATAGATAGAGTGGGCAGCCAGAGACTTTTTTCCAAGGGCGGAAATGGCTGTCACGAGGGGGGCATAATTTTAATGTGATTGGAGGAAGGTTTAGGGGTGATGTCAGAGGTTGGCTCTTTACACCGAGAGTGGTGGGTGTGTGGGATGCGGTGGGAATAGAGTCAGAGACATTAGGGACATTTAAGCGACTGATGGACATGCACATGGACGGCGGTAAATTGAGGGGTGTGAAGGTTAGGTTGATCATAGATTAAGATAAATGTTGGGCACAACCTTGTGGGCTGAAGGGCCTGTCCTGTTCTGTGCTCCATGTTCACTCATGCCCTTTAGGGAAGGAAATCTGCCAACTTTACCTGGTCTGGGCCTACACGTGACTCCAGGCCCACAGCGATGGGTTTGAGTCTCAACTGCCCCCTTGGAAATAAGTGACTAGCCAGTGAGGACAACGCGCCGTGATTAAGTAAAAGAAAACTCGAGGAGGTGATGAATGAGAATTTAACAACAGTTACCATGTGATACCACACCCCCTCACCCTGTCCAAAGTGCAGGTAGGGAAAAGGTTTTGCAGGATCCAAGCAGGGGAGGTTTAACAATTTCAAGCCAAAAGGGACACAATTAAAAGATTATTTATCTCACACTCCATCCAGAACCGTTGTTCTGAACAACTGCTCCCCTCTCCCTCTGTAATCGGCGAGATGGAATATTTCTCAAAAGGGAGCCCTGCTTCCAAAGTTTATCACCATGCATCCAAACAGACACATTTCTGATGCTCGCTAGAACGTTACAGGATAAAAGGACAGATCATAGGATCCCGACGGTGCAGACAGACACCATTGGACACTACGGCCAAGCCACTGAGGCGACAGATCTATTCATTTCTTCCACCCCATGACATGTGGGGAGAAGCTGTGATAATGGACATGGGATGGGAGCTGTGAGACTGAGCAGGTCAATAAACTCTCTGAGTCTGTTCTGACCCTCCGAAGATCATCTCACCCAGATCCACCGTCTCCCTGTAATCCCACATTTCGCATGGCTAACCCACCTAACCTACACATCCCTGGGCACTATTGGGTAATTTAGCACGGCCAATCCACTCTAACCTGCACATCCCTGGGCACTATGCGGCAATTTAGCACGGCCAATCCACTCTAACCTGCACATCCCTGGGCACTATGGGGCAATTTAGCACGGCCAATTCACCCTCACCTGCACATCCCTGGGCACTATGGGGCAATTTAGCACGGCCAATCCACTCTAACCTGCACTTCCCTGGGCACCAAGGGGCAATTTAGCATGGCCAATCCACCCTAACATGCACATCCCTAGACACTATGGGACAATTTAGCATGGCCAATCCACCCTAACCTACACATCCCTGGACACTATGGGACAATTTAGCATGGCCTATCCACCCTAACCTACACATCCCCGGACACTATAGGACAATATAGTACGGCCAATCCACCCTAACCTACACATCCCTGGTCACTATGGGACAATTTAGCACGGACAATCCACCCTAACCTACACATCCCTGGACACTATAGAACAATTTAGCACGGCCAATCCACCCTAACCTCCACATCCCTGGACACTATGGGGTAATTTAGCACTGCCAATCCACCCTAACCTGCAGATCCCTGGGCACTATGGGGCAATTTAACATGGCCAATCCACCCGAACATGCACATCCCTAGACACTATGGGTAATTTAGCATGGCCTATCCACCCTAACCTGCACATCCCTGGACACTATGGGACAATTTAGCATGGCCAATCCACCCTAACCTGCACATCCCTGGGCACTATGGGGTAATTTAGCATGGCAAATCCACCCTAACCTGCACATCCCTGGACACTATAGGACAATTTAGCACAGACAATCCACCCTAACCTGCACATCCCTGGACACTATGGGACAATTTAGCATGGCCAATCCACCCTAACCAGCACATCCTTGGACACTATGGGACAATTTAGCATGGCCAATCCACCCTAACCTGCACATCCTTGGGCACGATGGGACAATTTAGCATGGCCAATCCACCCTAACGTACACATCACTGGACACTATGGGGCAATTTAGCAGGGCCAATCCACCCTAACCTGCACATCCCTGGACACTATGGGGTAATTTAGCACTGCCAATCCACCCTAACATGCACATCCCTAGACACTATGGGGTAATTTAGCACGGCCAATCCCCCCTAACATGCACATCCCTAGACACTATGGGACAATTTAGCACGGCCAATCCACCCTAATCTACACATCCCTGGGCAGTATGGGACAATTTAGCACGGCCAATCCACCCTAACCTACACATCCCTGGACACTATGGGACAATTTAGCCCAGCCAATCCACCCTAACCTACACATCCCTGGACACTATGGGACAATTTAGCACGGCCAATCCACCCTAATATGCACATCCCTGGGCACTATGGGACAATTTAGCATGGCCTATCCACCCCAACCTGCACATCCCTGGGCACTATGGGACAATTTAGCATGGCCTATCCACCCTAACCTGCACATACCTGGGTACTATGGGACAATTTAGCACGGCCAATCCACCCTAACATGCACATCCCTGGGCACTATGGGACAATTTAGCCCGGCAAATCCACCCTAACCTGCACACCCCTGGGCACTATGGGGCAATTTAGCACGGCCAATCCACCCTAACCTGCACATCCCTGGGCACTATGGGACAATTTAGCACGGCCAATCCACCCTAACCTACACATCCCTGGACACTATGGGACAATTTAGCACGGCCAATTCACCCTAACTTACACATCCCTGGACACTATGGGATAATTTAGCATGTCCAATCCACCCTAACCTACACATCCCTGGACACTATGGGACAATTTAGCACGGCCAATCCACCCTAACCTGCACATCCCTGGGCACTATGGGACAATTTAGCACGGCCAATCCACCCTAACTTACACATCCCTGGACACAATGGGATAATTTAGCATGTCCAATCCACCCTAACCTACACATCCCTGGGCACTATGGGACAATTTAGCATGGCCAATCCACCTTAACATGCACATCCCTAGACACTATGCGTAATTTAGCACGGCCAATCCACCCTAACCTGCACATCCCTGGGCACTATAGGACAATTTAGCATGGCCATCCATCCTAACCTGCATATCCCTGGGCACTATGGGACAATTTAGCATGGCCTATCCACCCTAACCTGCACATCCCTGTGCACTATGGGACAATTTAACACGGCCAACCCACCCTAACCTGCACATCCCTGGGCACTATGGGACAATTTAGCACGGCCAATCCACCCTAACCTGCACATCTTTGGACTGTGGAAGGAAACCGGAGCACCCGGAGGAAAACAGGGAGACACAGGGTGAATGTGCAAACTGCAGACAGACAGTCACCCGAGGCTGGAATCGAACCCTGGTCTCTGGTGCCGTGAGGCAATAGTGCTAACCACTGAAGTGAGAATCTTAAACTCCTGTTGTCTCATTGAAACACATCGGATTCTCTAAGGGCTTGATGGGATAAATGCTGGGAGAATGTTTCACCTTGTGGGGGGGGGGGGGGGGGGGGAGATTCGAAGACCAGAGAGGCATGGTCTCAAAGTAAAGGGGCAATTTAACACAGAGATGAGGGGGAATTCCGTCTCTCAGAGTCTTCGGAATTCCTTGCCCCTGGGAGCGGTGGGGGCAGAGTCCTTGTGTCAATTCTTGATCAGTCGGGGAATTATGGGGAAAGGGTCAGAAAGGCGGAGGTAAAGAATGTTGGATCAGCCATGATCCTACTGAATGGCTGGGCAGGCGCGAGGGGCTGAATGGCCTCCTCTGATTCCCGTTTCTTATGATCTACTGGTTTCTTTCTTCTTCTCCGATGAGCTGCTGTTGGTGTGGGTAAGGGATCATGGCGATGGGGAGCCAGGTGTGAATGCAACATGGTGCATGATGGGATCAATTGACCCCTAGAATTCCCATGAGCCCAGACCTCTGTGTGTGAAAAACAGTTTGGTAACCTTCCTCCCTGAGTGGCTGGTTCTGATGGTATCCATATAGCAGTTTGGATAGCATTGTGTACCTTCCCAGGGACAGGCCATTTGGCCCCACTGGTCCACCCTGACGTCAATGCTCCCCATGCATCATGACCCACCCAGTCTTCACCTGACCTCCATCGCTATATCCCTCCCTGCCTTCCTCCCTCATGATTCTGGATCAGTGGTGCTGGAAGAGCACAGCAATTCAGGCAGCATCTCCTCCCTCATGAGCCCAGGTAGTCTTCCCTTCAATCCATTTCTATTCGACCCGAACGTTTGTGGGAGTGAGTCCTGCATTCTCACCATTTCTTGGGGAAAGACATTTCTGGTGAATCCTTGCTTGATTGACCAGTGACATGTCAAATATTTGCTCCCGGGATGTGGGCGTCGCTGGCCGGGCCCAGCATTTATCTCCCGTCCCTAATTGCCCCCTTGAGAAGGTGGGGGTGAGCTGTCTTCTTGAGCCGCTGCAGTCCGTGTGCTGTGGGTTGACTCACAATGCCCCTGAGGGAGGGAATTCCAGGATTCTGACCAAGGAAGGAACGGCTGATATATTTCCCAGTCAGGTTGGGGAGTGGAGGGCAACATGCAGGGGATGGTGTTCCCTTGTATCTGCTGTCCTTATCTTTCTGATGGAAGTGGCTGTGGGTTTGGAAGGTGCTGCCTGAGGATCTTTGGTGAGTTGCTGCAGTGTGTCTTGTAGTCGGTACACACTGCTGCTACTGAGCGTCAGGGGGTGGAGGGAGGGGATGTTTGTGGATGTGGTGCCAATCGACCGGGAGCTGCTTTGTCCCTGGATGGTGTTGAGCTTCTTGAGTGTTGTTGGAGCTGCCCCCATCCAGGGGCATGTGGGGAGTATTCCATCACCCTCCTGACTTGTGCCTTGTAGATGGTGCGGCAGGCTTTGGGGAGTCAGGGGGTGAGTTACTCGCTGCAGGATTCCGAGCCTGTGACCTGCTCTTGTAGCCACGGTGTGTTTATGTAGTGATCCAGTTGAGTTTCTGGTCAATGTAAGGATGTTGAATAGTGGGGGATTCAGTGATGATAACACCATAGAATGTCAAGGGGGTGGTGGTTAGATTGTCTCCTATTGGTGATGGTGATTGTATGACATTTCCTGCTCGGGGACAGATCACTGGATCGGAAGGTGTTTTCAAAGGGGTCTTGCAGAGTTACCGCAGTGCATTGTACATTCTGCTGCTCCAGTGAGTGACTATCTCACATCCTCAGCTCCTGATCCACGTGAAACATCACTGTCCCTCCTCATCTCCCTCTGCATCCGTCTCAATTCTACAGGAGAGAGCTTTAGCTTATCACATTGCATTTCCCCTCCCCCCACCTTACCTCAGTTCCAATCTTCCAGCTCAGCACAAAGGAAGGGAGATTGAAGTTGAAAGCTCTGCTCTTCAGCTGTAAAAGTGGCACTTTAAGTCTTACAGCCAAACTCTTCTTCGGAAATGATTCTGACTTAAAAGATCTTTAATGTTTGGAATAAGGGGGTTGACACAATGAGAAAAGTCCAACCACATACTTACTTCATCACTGAGTTTTAAATTCTTACCTTGTTACCAAATCATTGCAACCTTGTACAGTCCTACAAGCCTTTGAGATATCTTCACTCCTACATTTCTGCCCTTTTGCGGATTCCTGATTTCACTCCATCGCAGTTGATGGTTCAGGTAGCTGCCTCGGCCTTAAATTCTGGAATTCTTTCTCTTATCTCTCTGCCTTTGTGCCTCACTTTCCTCCTTTGGTCACCTGTGCTAACATCTCCTCCTGTGACCTTTGAGACTGATGTGATGTGTCTTGGGGTGTGCTACTAAATTGAAAGTGCTGTTCGAATGCCAGTTCTTGTTGTTTTGCCACCGCGAAAGCCAGAATTGTGTCCACTCCTGGTTTCCTTGAGAAGGTAATGAGCTTTTCCATTGCTACCGTCAGCATGGTGAAGGTATTTGCAGCATTTTGTTGAGTCAGAAGTTCCAGGAATTTGACCCAGCAATGACGAAGGAATAATGATGGCTTTTCAGGTCTGGACGGTGCATAACTTCAAAAGGAACCTGTTGGCAATGGTGTCCCCAATCACCTACTATACTATAGCATATAGTGGAGGTCATGACATCAGAAATAAAGCAGTTAGCTGCTTGAAGTGATTTCAGATAGAATTATAGAATAGAAATCCTACAGTACAGAAGGAGGCCATTCGATCCATGGAGTCTGGACCAACCTTCCAAAGAGGCGAATAATTATGGTCAACACGCACCCCCCCCCCCCCCCCCCCAAGCCAAATAAAACCCCTCTCTCCCAAAATATACTGTGTCAAAATTGAAAGTGACTCACTGTGATGAGGTGCCTCCTGGTCCCATAAGCTACGAGTCCCAGACGAGAGACGCTGGCGTTCCGTCTGCTGGTAGCGACAGGACCACACTGGGTTTCTGACAAGAGGTGCTCCGCGCTCAGCTGAAGGATGTGGACAAAGTGAGAAGCAACGGCTGATTCTTACTCGCACGACAGGTGTCAGGAAGTGGCCACAAACCCAACGCTGGCGTGCGATTCACAGCGAGACATTAAGGCACGCATCTGTCAGCCTTCCGCGCGATCTGCCTCAAAGGATTACCCCATAGGGTGGCAACGACAACAACAACATCCCCCATTTACACGGCACACTCTCCCATGAACCGAAGCGAGGTTGTAGTGACGCGCCTGTTGAATCTGCAACCAGCCCTCCAAAGGTTTCCCAGCGGAAAGTCTGCAGTAGGCCATTCAGCCCAGCGAATCCATTCCGCCACTCACTCAGGTCATGGCTGATCTGATAATCCTCACTTTCATGCCTCGATTCAAGGCTGAGACTGGGCGATGTTTAACGGTGGCTCTGTGGTCAGCGCTGCTGCCTCACAGCACCAGGGTCCCAGGTTCGATTCCAGCCTCGGGCGACTGTCTGCGTGGAGTTTGCGCATTCTCCCCGTGATTAGAATAGATTCCCTACAGTGCGGGAAACAGGCCCTTCGGGCCCACACCGGCCCTCCGGAGAGTAACCCACCCAGACCCATTTCCCTCTGACTAATGCACCTAACACTACGGGCAATTTAGCACAGCCAAGTCACCCGACCTGCACATCTTTGGACTGTGGGAGGAAACCCACACAGACACGGGGAGAATGTGCAAACTCCGCACAGACAGTCGCCCCGAGGGTGGGAATCGAACCCAGGTCCGTGAGGCAGCAGTGCTGACCACTGAGCCACTGTGCCGTGTCATCAAAACATCTCTCGGTCTCAGCCTTGAATATACTTAATTCCAGCCCCATCACTCCTCTACGGTGACAAATTCCACAGATTCCCTCCTCTCTGATCTCTGCACGCTCTCACACAAAATTCTGAGGGGGGAGTTCCCATCAAATTACATTCACCCCAATCCCCTGGGATCAGGAAGAGGGTGTCTCCCGAGAGTACCCCACAGCGCAGCATCCAAGAAGAAAGTTTGTTTTGTTTTCAGAGACGTTAATACATTCTCTGACCCCGTTTGAGGGAACTAACCAGCCCCACCATCTTCAGAGTACAAACAGTCAACAGAACATTGACATCACTGGACATCCTCAGCCGAGAGTCGAATATCTGCCAGGGTTCTGGGCCCCAAATGTTTCATCATCCAAGTGTAGGCCTCCAACTCATCATACATGTCTATCTTTTGACTTTTATTCCCGGGAGTTAGACATCTCTGGCTGGCCCAGCATTTATTGCCCCGTCCCTAACTGCCCCAGAAGGCAGTTAAGAGTCAACCGCATCGCTGTGGGCCTGGAGTCATGTGTAGTCCCGGGACTAGGTAAACGGAAGGGAGGTCACGTTAACGCAAGTGAAGTGGAAACAGAAACAGAATTTGCTGGAAAAACTCAGCAGGCCCGGCAGCATCTGTGGCGAGAAATCGGAATTCCAGTGGCCCTCCCTTAGCCTTGGTCATGGTGGCCATAGAAACAATCATTGATTGGCGATTAAAAATCCATAAGTTGGAAGACTGAGATGAGGAGGAATTTCCTCTCTCAGCGGGCTGAGAGTCTTTGGAACTCCTTGCCACAGGGAGCTGTGGGGGCAGAGACCTTGTGTATGTTTAAGGCTGAGAGGGATTCTTGATCAGTCCGGGAATCATGGGAAAGATTCCCATGTGGGGGTGTTGGGTCAGCCATGATCATATTGAATGATAACGCAGGCTCGAGTGAGCGAGCGGCCTACCTCTGTTCCTATTTAATGTCCTCCAGGTCTGGCCTACATGTGACTCCAGACTCACCTCAACACAGTTCACTCTTAACTGCCCTCTGGGGCAATTAGGGGCGGGCAATAAACGTTGGCTCAGCCAGTGATACCCACATCCCGTGAAAGTAAAATAAAACGAGGTGATTTTTGAAAAATGCCCCTGACCTATAGGCATCGTGACGTTATTAAACCCACCCGGCCTATGAAGATACCTGAATAGTGTGGTGGTAGTGCCCCCCCCTCTCTGGGACAGGAGGCCTGAGTTCAAATACCCCAGAGAGCTCGTAAGTATAAAGTTGGAAATGGAAATTGCTGGAAAAACGGGACTAACAGGGCCAGAGTCCGAGGTTTGATTCCAGCCTCGGGCGACTGTCTGTGTGGAGTTTGCACATTCTCCCCGTGTCTGCGTGGGTTTCCTCCCACAGTCCAAGGATGCGCATGTTAGGGTGGATTAGCCATGCTGAGTTGCCCATAGTGTTAGGTGCTTTAGTTAGAGGGGAATGGGTCTGGGTGGGTTACTCTTCAGAGGGTTCGGTGTGGACTGGTTGGGCCGAAGGGCCTGTTTCTACACTGTAGGGAACCTAATCTAATCTAATCTAAACTCAGCAGGTCTGGCAGCATTTGCGGAGAGAAGTCAGAGTTAATGTTTCGAGTTGAGTGACCCTTCCTCAGGACAGAATGTAAAATTGGTGTAATCCCATAGATCTGTCTCTCTCAAGGGAGAGAGAAAGAGAGACACCTGGTGGTGATTTAACCCGAGGCCTCAAGTAAGAGATTGGAGCAGCGTGGGCCCACACTGACTGGATTTCAGAAGAATGAGGAAGGATTTAATTGAGATATAAAATGTGCTAAAGGGCATTGACAAAGCAGGCACAGAGACGGTGCCTCCTGGTTGTAAGTTTGCTCGTTGAGCTGGAAGGTTAGTTCTCAGACGTTTTGTCACCATGCCAGGTAACATCATCAGTGAGCCTCCGGTGATGTTCTGTCCCATTTGCTGTTTGTGTGTCTCGGTCTGTTGTAGTGGGCGATGTCATTTCCAGTTCTTTTTCTCAGAGGATGGTAAATGGGGTCCAAATTGATGTGTTTATTGATGGCATTCCGGTTTTGAATGTCAAGCCTCTAGGAATTCCGGTGTATGTCTCTGTTTAGCCTGTCCCAGGATGGATGTACCGTCCCAGTCAAATTGGTATCCTTTGTCTGTGTGTGAGGATACCAATGAGAGAGGGTCATGTCTTTTAGTAGCTAGTTGTTTTACTGTGTTGTTTTAATGCATCACAAAACTAGTCCCTTTTTTTCTAAAAGCTGTTCATTGGCTCAAGGATACTCTGTGTTTGATTTTTTTCAGAGGGGCAATAAACCAGGCCGGGCTCCCATCAGTCTGGTTTGGTACCAAGATGAAAAGGATTTTGAGAGACCCTTTGTTTATAGGTAAACAGATGAGACTTCAGGCCAAAGTGGTCATGTTTTAGAAGTGACCTGTATGATGAACGGGGAGTGGTCAGCTCTCTCGCTGAGCGGTTTAGTTCAGTCCTGAACTGGTCAGGAGTCCAACAGGGAGCTGTGTGGAAACTCTCTCTCTCTCTGTCACTTTCTGCCCTTCAACTTCAACCTGTAAGCATGTGTTCCATTTATAAAGTCATAGAGATGTACAGCACAGAAACAGACCCTTCAGTCCAACCCGTCCATGCCGACCAGATATCCTACCTGCCAGCACCTGGCCCATGTGCCTTTTTAAAAGGAGTTTGATTATTGGGACTGTTGTGTATATTCGGAACAGCATAATTAAGTCTCGTTTGGACAGAGTGAGTTCTGTAGAGGTTCCTTATTCTGTTTTTGTGTTTCATTGTGTAATTTTGTGAATAAATTTTTGTCCATTTTAAAATCTGGTAGTCAACCTAACTAATTTAATCCGGGTAATTTTCATTGTACACTGACCGAAACAAATTGCAGAGATATGGTCTGGGGCTGCCTGCTTCAGAATGGTTTGAGTGCTTTAGGGAACATCTCTGGGACACCCGCACCCAATCACCCACACCGCCCCGTGGCCCAACATTTCAACTCCCCCTCCCACTCTACCTGCAGGTCCTGGGCCTCCTTCACCGCCGCTCCCTCACCACCAGACGCTTGGAGGAAGAACGCCTCATCTTCCGCCTCGGAACACTTCAACCCCAGGGCATCAATGTGGACTTCAACAGTTTCCTCATTTCCCCTTCCCCCACCTCACCCTAGTTCCAAACTTCCAGCTCAGCACTGTCCCCATGACTTGTCCGGACTTGTCCTACCTGCCTATCTCCTTTTCCACCTATCCACTCCACCCTCTCCTCCCTGACCTATCACCTTCATCCCCTCCCCTACAGTACTCTATGCTACTTGCTCCCCACCCCCACCCTCCTCTAGCTTATCTCTCCACGCTTCAGGCTCACTGCCTTTATTCCTGATGAAGGGCTTTTGCCTGAAACGTTGATTTCGCTGCCCCTTGGATGCTGCCTGAACTGCTGTGCTCTTCCAGCACCACTAATCCAGAATCTGGTCTGGCCTAGTCCAGCACACTAGTTGGTGTTTGTGGTACCCTGCTGGCTACTTTTCTGCCTGTCTGTCTGATACAGTATTTGTTCCAATCCTTGCGTGGTATTTTGTAAATGACATTAGTTTTGCTGATTGTTGGTATGGGGTCCTTTAGGGTCCATCAGTAGCTGTTTGTGTGTTGGTTGGTTTGTGGGTTACCATGATGCCAAGGGGTCAGAGTACCCTGGTATCCATCTCTGAGATCCCTGTGATGCACGGTAGTGTGGCTCGAGTCTCTGGGCATGTTGTGTCTCCTTGTTTCTTAAAGTGTTTCCTGATGTAGTCAACCTAGAACGAGAGGTCATAGCTTTAGGACAGGGGCTGACAGCTTTAAAACAGAGACGAGGAGGAATTAGCAACAAAAACTGAGATTGCTGGAAAAGCTCAGCAGCTCCGGCAGCGTCGGTGGAGAGAGATCAGAGTTAACGTTTCAGGTCGAGTGACCCCCCCCTTCCTCAAAACCCGGACCTGAAGCTTTAACTCTGATTTCTCTCAGCAGAGTGCTGCCTGATCTGCCGAGCTTTTCCAGCAAGTTCCGTTTCTGTCGCTGATTTCCGCAGTTCTTTTAGTTTTCTTGAGGAGAAGTGACTTCTCTCGAGGCTCTGTGTAACGCCCTCCCCCCCAGAGTGCAGCGGGGGCTGAGACGTTGAGTGAATGTTAGGAAGAGGTAGAGAGTTTTATAATCAAAGGACATGGGGAGCAGGCAAAAAAGTGGAGTCGAAGCCGAGGTGAGATCAGCTAAGAGAGTATTTGAGGAAGGAGCACTCTCGAGGGGCTGAACAGGCTACTGGTTCTTATGCCCAAGGTAAGGTCAACATTTTTACACAATGGAAGCAGCGAGAGGGTTTCCTGGTACGTTGCCACCATCTGGTGGCTCTGACTGGTACTGCAGGCCACTCTTGCCTCATGATTTGGAGATGCCGGCATTAGACTGGGGTGTTAAAAGTTAAAAATCACACAAAACCAGGTTATAGCACAAAAGGTTTCATTGGAAGCACACTAGCTTTCGGAGCATCGCTGGTGCTGTGTGTTTTTGCTGGTGCTGTGTGACTTTTAACTCTTGCCTCAGCTGACCTCAGTAAATGGTGAAAGTGGGCGCTGCAGTTGCTGGAGGTCAGAGTCGAGGTTAGAGTGGGGCTGGAAAAGCACAGCAGGTCAGGCAGCATCCGAGGAGCAGGATTCCCGATGAAGGGCTCCTGCTCCGAAACGTCGATTTTCCTGCTCTTCGGATGCTTGCCTGACCTGCTGTGCTTTCCCAGCCCCACTCTAACCTTGACTCACCTCAGAAATCAGGTGATAAAATGTTCAATTTGGCAAAACCGACCTTGTCCGCAGTCAGAAGGAACCCAGAGTATGGCCCAAACAGCAGAAATAAATCCCAATTTAATTTGAATGTTCTGGTAATCAGCGTAAGGAAATACATTTCTGGAGTAGATGGGGTTCGGACCTAAATTAACTTCAACCTGGAGATTAGGGACATTTCCTCGAGAGTCCCCACTGACTTACCTTGTAGAATTCAAAATATCAATGTATTAATATCATTTATTTACTGTCCTTGGGGAAGGTGACGAAGGAAGAGGACAATTTGAATTAAAAGCAAAATACTGCAGATGCTGAAATATGAATGTAAAGTGTTGGATATTCTAACATTTTTTAAAACTTAACCTACTTTTCAAACCAATCTGTTATTATAGGCCTCTGGAGCAGGTGAGACTTGAACCCAGGTCTCTCAGTTCAGGGGTAGGGACACAGCCACTGAACTATAAAAGGGTCCCTTATGAGACAGGGCTCACCCACAGCAAGTCTCAGTGTGAGAGAGACCCAGCACAATTGGCAGCAGCAGGATTTGATCACATGCCTCTTTCGAGACTGGACCCTGTGCTGTCGGACTCGGTGGTTTTAAGTTGTGGAAGAGATTCAAGGTGGCACTGACACAGAGCGACTCTCTGTGAGCTCTCTACAGCGGATCTTATTTCTTACAATCATTTTAAACCTCAAGTCTCAGGTTTGTAAAAGTTACTAAACAATATTCAGCTGTAACTTAGGACATTATTAAGCTGCAGAAGGTTCAGAAGAGATTTACCAGGATGTTGCCAGGTATCGAGGGGTTTGAGTTATAGGGAGAGGCTGGGGACCTTTTTCACTGGAGTGTAGGAGGTTGAGGGGTGACCTTAGAGATGTTGTTAAAATCGCAAGAGATGTAGATAAGGTGAATGGCGGTTGGCTTTTCCCTAGGGCGGGGCATTTCAAGACTAAGGGCATATTTTTAAGGTGAGAGGAGAGGGATTTTAAAAAGATGTGAGGGGCAAATATTTTACCCAGAGAGTGGTTCATTTGAGGAAATGAACTTCCTGAGGAAGTGATGGATGTGGGGACGGTTACAATGTTTAAAAGACAGTTGGATAAGTACATGGATAGGAAATGTTTAAACGGATGTGGGCCAGGAGCAGGTAGATGGGACTAGTTTAATTTGTGGATTGCGTTCAGCACAGACTGGTTGGACCGAAGGCTCTGTTTCCGTGCTGTATGTCTCTCTTGAAGCAGCCCATGATCTTTTTATGTTATGATCTGCCTGTACTGGTCATAAACCAAACTTTTCACTGCACTTCAGTACACATAACAATAAATCAAGCAATCAAAGCAAAACCTTTCATTGTACTTTGGTAAACGTGACTATAATAAATCAAATCAAAATGACTAAGTCCTCTTTACTAAAACCAGACAAGGCTGGGGGTGGAGGGAATGGGGTGGGGGTGGGGGGGGGGGGGGGTTGGATGTAAGGAGAATGGAGAACAGACACCATGAGGTCAGGCTCTGGAAATCAACATCGAAGCTTTGAGGTTGGCAGGGTCCTCAGCAGAAAAATGAGGACTTGTCTCTCGAGTGAAAATAACAAATGCTGGAAATCTCAGCGGGTTAGACATAGAGAGAGAGAGAGAGAGAGAGAGAGCACTAACGTTTCCAGTCTGACTGATTCTTCACCAGAGCCTTGCTTCTCGAGTTTGTGATGTTGTTCATTGAGCCCAGCACCGAAGTGTCCAGCCTGAGAATAAGGAGGCCTTAGTAAAACGGTAAGGAACTGGGTGTCAGAGGTGTTGTCACAGACAGAGGAGAGGGTTCGAGGTTGGTTTAAAATTGTGTTCTTGCAGCTGCAGGACTGTGCCAATCTCTCCTTGGCCGATGCGGACTACGGGCATGGTTTAGATCCGTCGGGAACTCAGACCGGGCTGCATTTATGTAGCGCCTTAAACGCAACGAACAGGGAAACGTAGGGCCAGGAGTAGGCCGCTCAGCTCCTTGATTCTCGTTCTGTTGCCCAATTAGTTCTCAGCAGGGTTGGAGCTGAATTCTCCCACTTTGGTCCCACTGTTGGAACTCTCGGTCAGAAAGGGGACCATTCCGAAAACAAGACAGAACATCAGCTCTTAAGCTCAGAGAGCGGCTTGTCCAGAACGGATGTTAGGGATCTGAAAAGGCCAATGGTTTAAGCACCCTCTTTCCAGAGGGATGGTGGTGATTTCACTAACTTAACATTCCGCACGCCCAGGATCAAACTCTGGTTTTAAGTTTAATTTGATGTATTATTGTCCTGTGTATACAGTGAAAACTATTGTTTTGTGTGCTATCCAGTCAAATCCTACCTAAGTACATCAGGGTGATAGTACAGAGTGCAGGATACAGTGTCACAGCTACAGTGAAGGTACAGAGAAAGATCAACTTTAATACGTGAGAGGTCTGCTCATTAGTCTGAGCTGCAAGGTCTTAAATCCAATTAATAAATCAGGAATTACAGAGACTGTGATTATTATTTAGAGTTCAAGAATAACCAAAAGAATTGTAAATCAGAAACAATAACCGAAATCATTGGAAAAGCTCAGCAGGTCTGGCAGCATCGGTGAAGAGAAATCAGGGTTAACGGTTCAGGTCTGGCGACCCTTTCCTCCGACCTGTGAAAACCTCACCTGGTTCACAATGACAGGAATAGGAATGGGAGGAGGCCATTCAGCCCCTCCAGCCTGCTTCTGCCATTCAATGGGATGGCGGCTGATCCCACGTTCCTCACGTCCACCTTCCTGCCCGTTCCCCTCGATTCCCCGACTGACCAAGCATCTCTCTCAGCCTTAAATATTCGCAAGGACTCTGTCCATCCCGGGGCATGGAGCTCCGAAGCCTGCGAGAGAAGGGATTCCTCCTTATCCCAGCGTTAAGTGGGTGGCCCTTTATTCTGAGGCTGTGCCCTCTGGTCTACACTCTCCCGTGAGGGAGAGCATTCACTCAGCATTGACCCTGTCGAGCCCGACATGTTTCAATGAGTTCACTCCTCATTCTTCTAAAGACCAGGGAGTAGAGTCGCAAGGCTTAGCTCATGAGACAATCCCAGGGATCATCCCAAGTGGACCTTCTCTGACCCATGTCCATTACAACAATATCTTTCCTGACACATTGGAACCAAAACTGCACTCGATGCTCCAGATCTGGTCTCCCCAGCCCCTCGTATGGTCACAGTAAGGCTTCCCTACTCTTATACCACAACCCCCTTGAAATACAGGCTAATGTTCCATTATTCGAGAGTGTGGTGCTGGAAAAGCACAGCAGGTCAGGCAGCATCCGAGGAGCAGGAGAGTCGATGTTTCGGGCATAAGCCCTTCATCAGGAATGAGGTTTGTGGGCCGTGGGGCTGAGAGATAAATGGCAGGGGAGTGGGGCTGGGGGAAAGGTAGCTGGGAATAAAGACCTTCAGGGCAGAGGAGGTGACCTGGGGAGGGGGTGTCGTGAGAGAGAGAGAGACTGACTGAGATCTTTGTAGAGAGAGGAGGAGAACTTCTTCAAGGTAGGCATCCTTGGAAGAGGCTTCACAGTCAGGTTGAAATCAACTCAGAGAAAGTGAGACTGCAGATGCTGGAGATCAGAGTCGAGAGTGTGGTGCTGGAAAAGCGCAGCAGGTCAGGCAGCCCAGCACCACACTCTCGACTCTGATCTCCAGCATCTGCAGTCCTCACTTTCTCTAATAGAGTCATAGAGTCATAGATTTGTACGGCACGGAAACAGACCCTTCGATCCAATCCATCTATGCCATCCAGATATCCCAACCCAATCTAGTCCCACCTGCCAGCACGCTGCCCATATCCCTCCAAACCCTTCCTATTCATATACCCATCCAAATGCCTCTTAAATGTTGCAATTGTACCAGCCTCCATCACTTCCTCTGGCAGCTCATTCCATAC
>NC_057750.1:6507116-6510906 GCF_004010195.1 Chiloscyllium plagiosum | reverse complement strand
TTCTCTAGCTTCCCACAGAGTTCTAGGGTACACCTGATCAGGTCCTGGGGATTTATCCACCTTTACCCGTTTCAAGACATCCAGCACTTCCTCTTCTGTAATATGGACATTTTGCAAGATGTCACCATCTCTTTCCCTCCAGTTTATATCTTCCATAACCTTTTCCACAGTAAATACTGATGCAAAATACTCATTTAGTATCTCCCCCTTCTCCTGCCGCTCCACATAAAGGCCACCTTGCTGATCTTTGAGGGGCCCTATTCTCTCCCTAGTTACCCTTTTCTCCTTAATGTATTTGTAAAAACCCTTTGGATTCTCCTTAATTCTATTTGCCAAAGCTATCTCATGTCCCCTTTTTGCCCTCCTGATTTCCCTCTTAAGTATACTCCTACTGCCTTTATACTCATCTAAGGATTCCCTCGATCTCTCCTGTCTATACCTGACATATGCTTCCTTCTTTTTCTTAACCAAACCCTCAATTTCTTTTAGTCATCCAGCATTCCCTATACCTACCAGCCTTCCCTTTCACCCTGATAGGAATCTACTTTCTCTGGATTCTCGTTTTCTCAGTACTGAAGGCTTCCCATTTTCCAGCCGTCCCTTTACCTGTGAACATCTGCCTCCAATCAGCTTTCGAAAGTTCTCGCCTAATACCGTCAAAATTGGCCTTTCTCCAATTTAGAACTTCAACTTTTAGATCTGGTCTATCCTTTTCCATCACTATTTTAACTTGAATAGAATTATGGTCGCGGGCCCCAAAGTGCTCCCCCACTGACACCTCAGTCACCGGCCCTGCCTTATTTCCCAAGAGTAGGTCAAGTTTTGCACCTTCTCTAGTAGGTACATCCACATACTGAATCAGAAAATTGTCTTCTACGCACTTAACAAGTCCCTCTCCATCGAAACCCTTAACACTACGGCATGTTCCATAGCTGTCCCTGTGCGTCACCTTCATGTGCTTCATGAACAATTTCCCCCAAAGTCCCTTTGTGTTGCAGCTTTCTGCAATTTCTCTCCATTTTTCAATAATACTGCCCTCTATTGCTCTCATTTCCAAAATGAACAACTTCACACTTTCCCACATTATACTGTATTTGCTGATGTATGCTCGCTTACCTAAATTATCGATACCTCTCTGTAAACTGTTTCTAACCCTCGCACCTTTCCTCTCATGTTAGTGTCACCTGCACCCTTGCCTCTGCTGCACTCCCTCACTCCCTCCAAGTTGTGAATGTATATTGTGAACTGTTGCGGCCCCCTTGAGGAATGCCCACTCGACACAGGTCACCAACCTGAAAACCAAGCCCCTCCCCCCCTCCCCCCACTCACTGCTCGTGAACCAATTCTCTCCCCGTTCCAATACACGACCTCCAACCCCATGGGCTCTAATCACTGAACTTTTTGTGAGGAACCTTGTCAAATGTTTTCTGGACATCCTTAAAGGAAGGAAATCTTCTGTCCTTACCCGGTCTGGCCTACACGTGACTCCAGACCCACAGTGATGGGGTTGAATCGTAACCGCACTCTGGGGCAATTAGGGACCAGCAATAAATGCTGGCCTAGCTGGGAGCACTCATGTCCCATGAAAAACAGTACATGGGGTGGCACGGTGGCTCAGTGGTTAGCGCTGCTGCCTCACAGCGCCAGGGGTCCGGGTTCGATTCCAGCCTCGGGCGACTGTCTGTGTGGAGTTTGCACATTCTCCCCGTGTCTGCGTGGGTTTGCCCCGGTTTCCTCCCACAATCCAAAGTTGTGCACGTTAGGGTGGATTGGCCATGTTAATTGCCCCATAGTGTTCACCGATGTGTAGGTTAGGTGCATTAGTCAGGGGTAAATGTAGAGTAATAGGGTAGGGGAATGGGTCTGGGTGGGATATTCTTCGGAGGGTCGGTGTGGACTTGTTGGGCCGAAGGGCCTGTTTCCACGCTGTAGGGAATCTATGATTCTACAGCAGAATAAAGGCCCTTCAGCCCACCATGTCTGTGCTGACCGAGATGCCATTCTAAGCTAATCCAATCTGCCTGCCCATAGTCTGTATCCCTCTATTCCCAGCTGAAAATGTGTTGCTGGAAAAGCGCAGCAGGTCAGGCAGCATCCAGGGAACAGGAGAATCGATGTTTCGGGCATAACCCCTTCTTCCTGAAGGGAAGGTCTCCTTACAGAGAGGTCTCCTTACTTGAGAAAGGATGTACTGGCACTGGAGGGGGTGCAGAGTGGGTGGCATGATGGCTCAGTGGTTAGCACTGCTACCTCATGGCGCCAGGGACCCGGGTTCGATTCCACCCTCGGCCAACTGTCTGTGTGGAGTCTGCACATACTCCCCGTGTCT
Organism: Chiloscyllium plagiosum; assembly: GCF_004010195.1. Lineage (NCBI taxonomy): Eukaryota > Metazoa > Chordata > Chondrichthyes > Orectolobiformes > Hemiscylliidae > Chiloscyllium > Chiloscyllium plagiosum. The sequence continues at coordinate 6,508,577 of NC_057750.1, read as the reverse complement.
GCGTAGGTTTCCTCCCACAGTCCAAAGACGTGCAGGTTAGGTGAATGTGCAGGCCATGCTATATTTCCCGTAGTGCTCGGTGTATTAGTCAGGGGTAAATACAGGGTAGGGGAATCAGTATAGATAGCTTGCTCTTCAGAGGGTCGATATGGACTTGTTGGGCCGAATGGCCTGTCTCCATACTGTAGGGTATCTAATAATCACTCGGTTGATTCCGGAGTTGAGGGGGTTGGATTATGAGGAGAGGCTGAGTAGACTGGGATTATATTCATTGAAATTTAAAAGAAACATATAAAATTATGAAGGGAATAGATAAGATAGAAGCGGGAGATGGGTGAAACTAGAACTAGGGGCATAGTCTCAAAATAAGGGGGAGTGGGTTTGGGACTGAGCTGAGGAGGAACTTCTTCCCCCAGAGGGTTGGGAATCTGTGGAATTCTCCGCCCAATGAAACAGCTGAGGCTTCCTTAGTGAATATTTTTAAGATTTTTGAACAGTAAAGGGATTAAGGGTTACAGTGAGCGGGCGGGTAAGTGGAGCTGAGCCCATGATGAAGATCAGCCATGATCTTACTGAATGGTGGGGTAGGCTGAGGCTTCCTTAGTGAATGTTTTTAAGATTTTTGAACAGTAAAGGGATTAAGGGTTACAGTGAGCGGGCGGGTAAGTGGAGCTGAGCCCATGATGAAGATCAGCCATGATCTTACTGAATGGTGGGGTAGGCTCGATGGGCCAAATGGCCTCCTCCTGCTCCTAGTTCTTACATTCTTACACCAGGAATATGATATTAACTCTCCCAGGGGTAAAAAAAGAAGCATTAAGCCTTTGTTAAAACGCGCACAATCCTAGCCCATCCTTCACAGCTAATGAGGCTCCAGTAAAGCACAGACACTGGGAAATTTGTGGCACAGCGAGATCCCACAAACTGCAATGCGACCAGTCCAGACATTGGCCGAGTGATGCAGCTCAGTCCAGGAGACCTCCCTATCCTTCTGCTAAACCATGGTGCTGTTCCTGAACGCACTGGAAAGCGAGCAGAAAGCGAGAGTCATAGAGATGTACAGCACGGAAATAGACCCTTCGGTCCAACCCGTCCACGCCGACCAGATATCCCAACCCAATCTAGTCCCACCTGCCAGCACTTGGGCCATATCCCTCTAAACCCTTCCTATTCATATACCCATCCAGATGTCTTTTAAATGTTGTAATTGTACCAGCCTCCACCACTTCCTCTGGCAGCTCATTCCATACACGTACCACCCTCTGTGTGAAAAAATTGCCCTCCAGGTCTCTTTTAAATCCTTCCCCTCTCACCCTAAACCTATGCCCTCCAGTTCTGGACTCCCCCACCCTGGGGAAAAGACCTTGTCAATTTACCCTCTCCATGCCCCTCATGATTTTATAAACCTCTATAAGGTCACCCCTCAGCCTCTGACACTCCAGGGAAAACAGCCCCAGCCTG
>NC_057750.1:6504065-6506174 GCF_004010195.1 Chiloscyllium plagiosum | reverse complement strand
GTTGTAATTGTACCAGCCTCCACCACTTCCTCTGGCAGCTCATTCCATACACGTACCACCCTCTGTGTGAAAAAATTGCCCTTCAGGTCTCTTTTAAATCCTTCCCCTCTCACCCTAAACCTATGCCCTCCAGTTCTGGACTCCCCCACCCTGGGGAAAAGACCTTGTCAATTTACCCTCTCCATGCCCCTCATGATTTTATAAACCTCTATAAGGTCACCCCTCAGCCTCTGACACTCCAGGGAAAACAGCCCCAGCCTGTTCAGCCTCTCCCTGTAGCACACATCCTCCAACCCCAGCAACACTCCGATACCAGAATGGCTTCAAGAATGAGGAGAGTGTGGAGCGGTCAGGGAGTGAAATAGGGAATTGAGGAGAAACATCGTTCCTCAGAGAGTAACTGGAGATTCCAGCAAGGGAAGTGTATCTGACTCCAGATCCAAAGGTTGATCATAGACATTGGCCATTCAGCCCATCGAGTCTGCTCCACCATTCAATGGGATCATGGCTTGGCCTGAGAGCCCTCATCGCCATCTTGCTGCCTTTTCCCTCAATTCCCTTCCTGATGAAAAATCTCTCTGTCTCAGCCTTGAATATCCTTAATGCTCCAGCCTCGACAGCCCTCAGCGATAAAGACTTGCACCGATTGACTTCTCTTGGAGAGACGATATTCCTCCCCATCTCTGTCTTCAATGGGTGACCCCTTACTCTGAGATGGTGCCCCTGAGGCCCTAGAGTCTCCCACACGAGGGGAAACACCCTCTCCACATCTCCCCCTGTCAAACCCCCTCAGAATCGTGCACATTTCAATAAGGTCGCCTCTCATTCTCCTAAATTCCGATTAGGACACGCCCAATCTTAAAGCTTAAATACGTGAACTAACAGATTCAAGAACAGCTTCTTTCCCGCCGTTATCAGACTTCTGAATGGACCTCTCAAATTTTACATTTAATGTCGATCTCGCTCTCTGTGCACCTTCTCTGCAGCTGTAACACTGTGTTCCCCACTCGGTTCTGCCACCCCGTGACCTATATTTGGTATGATCAGCCTGTATTGCACACAAAACATTTCACTGTGCCTAGGTACATGTGACAATAATCAATCAAATCAAATCAAACTAAACCTATTCAACTCCTCCTCATAAGACAGTCTCTCTATACCCGGGATTCAGCTGAGTGAACCTTCTCTGAGCTGCCTGCAACGTTGAGGAAAATCCCAATGCTGTTCACAATATTCCAACCATAGTCTGACTGCTGCCTTGTACAGTTTTAGTACCATTTTGGGGCGACATGGTGGCTCAGTGGTTAGCGCTACTGCCTCCCAGCGCCAGAGACCCATGTTCGATTCCAGCCTCGGGTGACTACCTGTGTGGAGTTTGCATGTTCCCCTCGTGGGTATCCTCCGGCTGCTCCGGTTTCCTCCCGCAATCCAAAGATGTGCAGGTTAGGATGGATTGGCCGTGCTAAATTGCCCATAGTGTCCAACGATGAGTAGGTTGGGTACATGAGTCAGGGGCAAATGTGTGGGATACTCTTCGGACGGTCAGTGTAGACTTGTTGGGCCGAAGGGCCTGTTTCCAAACTGTAGGGACTCTCGTTCTAACTTGCCTCCAAAACTGAAGACCTGTCAACCATGGCCTTCTGTTCTGACACGCTGTGTGGTAGTTTGACAAAACATGCTGGTCTCTCCAACAATGCCCACTTCCCAAGATAGAACAAGGAAGGAGGCCATTCAGCCCACACTCCCACACTCCCTCAGATCTTGCGTAGTCCTGCAGTTATCTTTCTCTTTTTCCACTTCCCCTTTAGATACCTTCGATTGAACTTGCTCTTTCAGCTGACACCTTCCACATCACATTGTTTGCTGCATTAAAACAATTCCTCATTTCCCTTCAGTTCCCTTTCCCAGTCATCTGAATTCTGCATCTTCCAACCTTCCAACAGCCCCTTGTCAAACAGGCCACACCAAGCCCTCCAAAGGTGCACACAATAATGATGGAAGCCAGGGTAGACAAGCAGGAGGCTGGAGGAACACAGCAAGGCAGGCAGCATCAGGAGGGACAGGCAGGAGGCTGGAGGAACACAGCAAGGCAGGCAGCATCAGGGGGGA
>NC_057750.1:6490416-6503020 GCF_004010195.1 Chiloscyllium plagiosum | reverse complement strand
GGGACTGGCAGGAGGCTGGGGGAACACAGCAAGGCAGGCAGCATCAGGAGGGACAGGCAGGAGGTTGGGGGAACACAGCAAGGCAGGCAGCATCAGGAGGGACTGGCAGGAGGCTGGGGGAACACAGCAAGGCAGGCAGCATCAGGAGGGACAGGCAGGAGGCTGGAGGAACACAGCAAGACAGGCAGCATCTGGAGGGACAGGCAGGAGGCTGGAGGAACACAGCAAGGCAGGCACCATCAGGAGGGACAGGCAGGAGGCTGGGAGAACACAGCAAGGCAGGCAGCATCAGGAGGGACAGGCAGGCTGGGAGAACACAGCAAGGCAGGCAGCATCAGGAGGGACAGTCAGGAGGCTGGAGGAACACAGCAAGGCAGGCAGCATCAGGAGGGACAGGCAGGAGGCTGGGGGAACACAGAAAGGCAGGCAGCATCAGGAGGGACAGGCAGGAGGCTTGAGGTACACAGCAAGGCAGGCAGCATCAGGAGGGACAGTCAGGAGGCTGGAGGAACACAGCAAGCCAGGCAGCATCAGGAGGGACAGGCAGGAGGCTGGGGGAACACAGAAAGGCAGGCAGCATCAGGAGGGACAGGCAGGAGGCTTGAGGTACACAGCAAGGCAGGCAGCATCAGGAGGGACAGTCAGGAGGCTGGAGGAACACAGCAAGCCAGGCAGCATTAGGAGGGACAGGCAGGAGGCTGGAGGAACACAGCAAGGCAGGCAGCATCAGGAGGTGGAGAAGTCAACGTTTCAGCTCCAGAAGAAGAGTTCCACTTGAAACTTTGACTTCTGGCTTGCTGTGTTTTTCCAGCTTCCTGCTTGTCTACACTAAAGGCACATGGCCTTCCCTGTTAAATAGAAACTGAGGAACAGGAGGAGGCTATTCAGCCCCTTGATTCAATTCCACCATTCAATGAGATCTGTGGCTGATCTCCGACCTAACTCTATTTACCCGCCTTTGGCCCATATCCCTTAAAACCTCTGTTCCACAAAAAATTATTTATCTCAGATTTAAAATTAATAACTGATCCAGCATCCACTGCCATGTGTGGAAGAGCATTCCAAACTTCTCCTGCCCTTTGTGTGTACCAGCGCTCCCTAACATCTCTCCTCAACGCTCTGGCCCAAATTCTCAGACTATACTCTCAGATCTAGAATCCCCAACATTTGGAATAGTTACCTTTACCTTGTCTTTCCTTGTTAATATCTTGAAGTCTTTGATCAGATCACCCTTTAACCCTGTAAGTTCTAGAGAAAAACTGGCCTAATTTAGAGTCTTAGAGATGTACAGCATGGAAACAGACCATTCGGTCCAACTTGGCCGACCTCAAAACCCAACCCAATCTAGTCCCACCTGCCAGCATTTGCCCTGTATCCCTCCAAACCCTTCCTATTCATATACCCATCCAGATGCCTCTTAAATGCTGTAATTGTACCAGCCTCCACCACTTCCTCTGGCAGCTCATTCCATACACGTACCACCCTCTGCGTGAAAACGTTTCCCCTTAGGTCTCTTTTATATTGTTCCCCTCTCACCCTAAACCAATGCCTTCTAGTTCTGGACTCCCTCACCCCAGTCTCTTCATCCTACCCATGCACCTCATGATTTTATAAACCTCTGTAGGGTCACCCCTCAGCCTCCAACGCTCCAGGGAAAACAGCCCCAGCCTATTCAGCCTCTCCCTATAGCTCCAATCCTAATAACCTCTTTGGAAATCTTTTCTGCACCCTTTCAGGTTTCACAACATCTTTCCCTAATGTTATGAAGATGTGGGTGGACTGCACCTTTAAGAGAGTGAAAGCTAGCAGTGACAGCACCAAGTGGTCTCAATAAGACACAATGTAACATGTGCTCCAACTACTGGGGTAGCTGGTTACCTGGAAATGACAAAACAGTGCGAATTTGGCCAAATAATTTAAATTATACCCCGAAAAATACCAAATTCTAAATCAGTTTGAATTCAGTATATTAACAATCTTAAAAGCCAATCTCACAATCCAATGCTTTGGGGGTATAAGACTGGGGGAAATTGACCAGTTGGGAGGAGAACTGCCAAGCCAATGACACCTGTCCCCTGCCCCGAAAATAGCTCTCTTAAAGGTACCTTAATCGATCAGGAACCTGGGAAACAGACTTCCCAAGAAGAAGACAGGAATGCTGCCTGGACTGGAGGGCTTGCCTTACGAAGAAAGGTTGAATAAGCTCGGACTTTTCTCTCTGGAGAGAAGGAGGAAGAGAGGAGACCTGATCGAGGTGTACAAGATAATGAAAGGAATAGATAGAGTCAATAGCCAGAGACTTTTCCCCAGGGCAGGATTGACTGGTATGAGGAGTCATCGTTTGAAGATATTAGGAGGAAGGTTATAGAGGAGATGTCAGAGGTAGGTTCTTTACGCAGAGAGTTGTGAATACTTGGAATGCATTGCCAGCTGTGGTGGTGGAAGCAGAGTCATTGGGGACATTTAAGTGACTGCTAGACATGCAGATGGATAGCAGTGAGTTGAGGGGCGCGTAGGTTAAGTTACTATATTTTACATTACAACATCGTGGGCCAAAGGGCCTGTTCTGTGCTGTACTTTTCTATGTTCTATGTAGGTAATTCAGAGAAACCAGAAAGCAGTCTGGTTTTGAGATAAGAAGTGTTGTTCTGTAAATCGTAATTGGGAGTTTTTTTCAGACTAGCATTATAGAAGGGAAAGTAAATGATAGGTCAGAGGAAGGAGTTGTAAATAGTTATTAGTTAATTATTCTCTGTTATACTTTAAGAAATAAAGTTATTAATTTTTACTTTAACTAGTTCTTGGCCTATCGAATTTTTACAGATTACTGCACAGAATAAATCTTTTCTGTGTTGCTCGTTTTAAATTAAGCAGGAGAGCTTACCCCATGTCGGAACAGTTTGGGGGCTCGTCCAGGATTTGAACTGGTTTAGACAGGTTTGATTAGATTTGGGGGGTACCAAAATTCCCGGTAGATTGCAGGTTAGTCAAAAGTGGGTACTGCAGATGCTAGAGATTAGAGTCAAGATTAGAGTGATGCTGGAAAAGCACAGCAGGTCAGGCAGCATCCGAGGAGCAGGAAAATCGACCTATCGGGCAAAAGCCCTTCATCAGGAATGGCAGGTTACTGCCCTAAATCTTTAAATAAAATGTAGGTGCAGCAATTTGTTTACTTTCAGTGACTTGTGGTTAATTAAATTAAAAGTGAGAGAAATAGCTCTTAAAATTGCTGAAGAGGTTCTGGGATTTGAAGATGATTCTCAAATTTGCCAAGAAAGTTTAGTAGGAAAGAAAAAGGCCATACTTTTAGAATTAGCAAAGAAGTTAGATTTGGGGTTAACCAAGGACAAAAATAAAGCTGAAATTGTAAAGGGATGACTCAAACCCTTAGGTGTGTCAGAGAAACAGACAAGTGCAGTAGCAGTTGAAAAACTTAAATCACAATTGAGGAAAGTGGAGTTAGAAGATAAACAAAAAGAGAGAGAGGAAAGAGAGAGAGAGAGGAAAAGAGAGAGAGAGAGGAAAAGAGAGAGAGAGAGAAGGTTCTTGGCTGAGGAAAGAGAGAGAGAAGAAACAGAGAGAGACGGGCGGCACGGTGGCACAGTCGTTAGCACTGCTGCCTCACAGCGTCAGAGACGCGGGTTCAATTCCCGCCTCAGGTGACTGTCTGTGTGGAGTTTGCACGTTCTCCCCGTGTCTGTGTGGGTTTCCTCCGGGTGCTCCGGTTTCCTCCCACCATCCAAAGATGTGCAGGGTCAGGTGAATTGGCCATGCTAAATTGCCTGTAGTGTTAGGTAAGGGGTAAATGTAGGGGTAGGGGTATGGGTGGGTTTCGCTTTGGCGGGTCGGTGTGGACTTGTTGGGCCGAAGGGCCTGTTTCCACACTGTAATCTAATCTAAATCTAAATCTAAAGAGAGAGAAAGAGAAAGAGAATTTGAACTTGAGACGTTGCAAGTTAGTCAGCAAAGTTAACAGGATGGAAGTTAAAAGATATATATATATATTATGTATGTCAAAACTCTGCCACATTTTGATGAGGAAAATGTTGAAGCCTTATTCATTTCATTTGAAAAATTGGCGAGGCAGATGGAATGGTCCAAGGATTTATGGGTAATGCTAGTTCAGACTAAACTGGTAGGCAGGGCTAAGTGAGGTTTTTGCCGCGCTGTCAGATGAGGGGTCAAGAGATTATGAAGAGGTTAAACTGTCTAATTTAAGTGCTTATGGGTCGGTGCCAGAAGCATATAGGCAGCGGTACAGAATCACAAAGAAGGAACCAGGTCAGACTGATGTTGCTTTCGAAAGAATTAAACACAGTCATTTGATCGATGGGCGCGTGCTTTGAAAATAGATAAGACATTTGAGGCTCGAAGAGAGATAATTCTGCTGGAGGAGTTTAAAAACTCACTTCCAGAGATGGTCAGAATTCATGCAGAGGAACAGAAAGCTCAGGAAGTGAGAAGGGCAGCAGAATTAGCAGATGAATACATGTTAGAGCATTCATGCTAGAATTTCATCCTTGTGAGGGATAGAAGTGGGGAGAAGGGGAGACCCTACACTACTGAACCAAGAGTAGAGAACACTGGTAAGATTTAACCACAGGATAAAGAAGCCCAAGAGGGTGGGAAGGAGGTGTAAGGCCTCAAATGTTTCCACTGGGGTAAAGTGGGACAGGTAAGGACACAGTGCTGGTCGTTAAAGAAAGGCATTGTGGGAAAATATATGGTAAAAGAAGCTAAGCCAGTGGCATTAGGGAAGGGAGTAAAGGAGACCCCCAAGAAGAGCTGAGGAACTGCAGGAGGGTGCACAGCTGAGGCAGGGGCTGGGTCTGGGGTTAGTATCTGACCCCTACAAATAAATTGCCTCTGTGGGTAAAACTTACTCAGAAAGAACAGGGGAGAAGGACAACAAGTTATAATTTTGAGAGATACAGGATCTAACCAGTCGCTGATAGTAGGGGATGAGTGAGTATGCACTCTTTCTGATCTGTCACCCAAGAGTGTGGTAATTTGTGGGATAATGGTCAGAAATTTAGCATTCCCCTATGTAAAATCAGGTTGGAGTGACAACTTAAGACTGGGGACGTTACAGTGGGAGTGATTGACAGAGTGTCGGTTCCAGGAATTCAGTTTATTCTTGGGAATGATTTGGCAGGGTCCAAGATGGCAGTGGCACCCTTTGTTGTGGAGAAGCCCAAGGAAGACCAAGAAACTGAGGAGTTAAAGCAGAAATATCCTGGTATATTTCCCAGGCTGTGTGGTAACCAGATTCCATTATCATAAGTCACAGCACGAAGCAAAAAGTAAAGAGAAAGATGAAGGAGTTGAGGTTCAGTTAGCGGACACCCTGTTTGATGTAATGGTCCAGGAAAAACCTGAACAGACAGAGGGTCAGACGGAAATGTTTAGTCCTAAAAGGCTAAGAGACTTGCAACAGAAAGACAAGACGATGAGAGGTATATATATGGATGTGTACTCCGAAAAGGAGGCAGAGAATATTCTGGAGGGCTAGTATCTGAAAGATAGTATCCTAAGACAGAAATGGAGACCACGGCAGGTTAGTGCAGAGGGGGTATAGGCCGAAGTGCACTACTTGTGTTGCAGGTAGCATACAGACAGGAACTGTTTCGGGTAACACATGAACTACCTGTAAGAGGTCACCTAGGGGTATGAAAGAGGCTGAAGAAGGGCTCATGCCCGAAACGTCGATTCTCCTGCTCCTTGGATGCTGCCTGACCTGCTGCGCTTTTCCAGCCAACACATTTTCAGCTCTGATCTCCAGCATCTGCAGCCCTCACTTTCTCCAAGGGGTATGAAAGACTCAGGCTAAGGTACAAAAACATTTTTATTGGCCTGGAATGCACAAGGATGTGGCTAACCTTTGCCGTACGCGTCCTAAATGCCAAATGGTGGGTAAGCCACAGGTGGGAATAAAACCAGCCCCTTTGTTGCCAGTTCCCTCATTTGAAGAATCTTTCACGTGGGTTATAATCGATTGTGTAGGTCCCCTCCCGAGAACTCAAAGTGGGAACCAGTACTTGTTAACCATAATGGATGTGTCAACCAGATTTCTGGAGGCAATTCCATTACAGAGTACCAAGGCAAAAAGGTAGTTGAGGAGTTAGTAGCTTTCTTCACACACTGTAGGCTACCCAGAGAGATCCAGTCAGACCAAGGGTCAAATTTTACTGCTAGGCTGGTTAAGGAGGTTATGGATAGTTTAGACATAAAGCACTTTAAGTCCAGTGTGTATCATCCTGAATCCTAGGGAGCTTTAGGAAGGTAGCATCAGACTTTGAGGACTATGTTAAGAGCATCCTGTCAGGGTTACCCGAATTATTGTGATAAAGGTATCCCATTCATATTGTTTGCCATTAGAGATGTCCCAAATGAATCTACTCAGTTTACTCCCTTTGAGTTAATATTCGGGCATGAAGTGAGAGACCCTTTGAAATTAATTAAAGGAAAATTGACAGGACCAAAGTCAGAGATCTCGCACTTAGATTATGTATCAGAGGTGAGGGAGAGACTAAATGAGTGGGTGAGTTAGCTAAACAGCACCTAAAATGGGAACAGTGTAGAATGAAACAGGTGACAGATAAAATCTCTGAGACTCGGATGTTTTCCTGTGTGGATGACGTGTTCATACTGGTACCGGTTTAACCAGCCATGGTTTAGTGGTCCCTATCAAATTGACAAAAAGTTGAGTCAGGTGAACTATCGAGTAAAGATGCCAGATAAGAAAAAAAGGTATCGGGTATGTCGTGTGAACGTGCTGAAACCGTGTTACACGAGAGAGAAAGAACTGGAGAAACAGATGTTAATTACTGCCCCGCAGAGTGAGGAATCCAATACAGATGTAGTGGATTTTGAGGTGTCTCAAAATAGGTTAAAAAATGAAGAAGTTCTTGAGGAGTGGGATAGGTTAGTAAGCTATCTGTCTCAGGAGCATAGAATGCAGTTGAAAGGTTTGTTACTGTAGTACAAGGACATATGTAGGAATCAGATGGGGAGAATTAATGCTATTGTACATGAAGTAGACATAAGGAATACTGCTCCGATAAAACAATACCCCTATCGGCTTAATCCTTTCAAAGCCAGACAGGCCCAGATGGAGGTGGAGGCCTTGCTTGACGAGAACATCATCGAACCGAGCCAGAGTGAGTGGAGTTCGCCGATCGTCTTAGTTCCCAAACCAGACGGGACTCAACGATTCTGTGTGGATTATTGGAAGGTCAATGTCGTTAGAAAATCAGACTCCTATCCAATTCCTAGATTGGAGGACTGTATCGAGAAAGTCAGACAAGCCAGTTACATCACCAAGTTGGACTTAATACGTGGTTACTGGCAGGTACCTTTATCAGAGTTGGCAAAAGATATTTCTGCATTTGTAACCCCAAATGGGCTATATCAGTTTAAATGGTTGCCCTTTGGAATGAAGAACGCACCCACCACATTCCAAAGACTCATGAACAGAGTTGTGGTTGGACTAACAAACTGTGCAGTCTATTTGGACAATGTAGAGATCTTTAGTAAGTCCTGGAAAGATCACATGGTACAGTTGGCAGAGCTCTTTGAAGGACTACAAGAAACAAAACTGGTGGTTAACATTAATAAAACAGAATTGGCAAAAGCAGAGGTGACGTCATTGGGACATAATGTCGGTCATGGAAGGTTGACCCCACAGAACGCAAAGACAAAGGCCATCGAGGAATTTTCACAACCAACCTCAAAGAAAGAGGTGCTTCGATTCTTCGGACTCAGCAGATTCCATCGGAAGTTTGTTCTAAACCTCAGCCCTGTAGTGGCACCGTTAACCAGTTTGCTGAAGAACACACAGTTTCAGTGGACAGAACTTTGCCAAGAGGCATTCGGCCATTTGAAATCAATATTAACCACCAAACCAATTTTAGCTACACCAAACTTTTCAAAACCTTTTAAAGTCGCCCTTGATGCTAGTGACATTGGGGTTGGAGCTGTACTCCTACAGGAAGGTGAGGATGGGATTGACCTGCCCATTGGTTTCTTTTCGAAGAAGTTCAACATCCAGCAGAGAAAATACTCCACAATCGAAAAGGAAACGATTGGGTTTGGTACTGGTCTCATAATATTTTAATGCATATGTCATGAACAGTGTGTTGGAGATGGTAGTGTACACTGACCACAATCTGCTTACATTCTTAGAACTTGTTAAACATAAGAAAATGAGACTATTTCATTGGACTCTTATGTTGTAGACTTTAAATTTTAAAATTGTACATGTTGTGTGCCGTACGAATGTATTCGCAGATTTAACTGATAGCGTTGAGATGAGATTTGTTTTTATTTAATGTTATATATATACAGGTATATGGGAAGAAGTTAAGATGAACTTATGTTAAAGTTATCTGTATGTTAGGGTAATGTGTTTAAAAAGTAGAGAAAAAAAAATGAAGCCATCTTTTCATTATGATGGCTCAATTTATTTTAAGGGGAGAGGTGTTATGAAAATGTGCGTGTACTGTACCTTTAAGAGAGTTAAAAGCTAGCAGTGACAGCACCAAGTCATGGAGTCATAGAGATGTACAGCATGGAAGCAGACCCTTCGGTCCAACCCGTCCATGCCGACCAGATATCCCAACTCAATACTCTCACCTGCCAACACCCAGCATATCCCTCCAAACCCTTCCTATTCATATACCCATCCAGATGTCTCTTAAATGTTGCAATTGTACCAGCCTCCCCCACTTCCTCTGGCAGCTCATTCCATACACGCACCACCCTCTGTGTGAAAAAGTTGCCCCTGAGGTCTCTTTATATCTTTCCCATCTCACCCTAAACCTATGCCTCTAGTTCTGGACTCCCCGACCCCAGGGAAAAGACTTTTGTCTATTTACCCTATCCATGTCCTTCATGATTTTATAAACCTCCATAAGGTCACCCCTCAGCCTCCGACACTCCAGCGAAAACAGCCCCAGCCTGTTCAGCCTCTTCCAATAGCTCAAACCCTCCAACCCTGGCAATATCCTTGTAAATCTTTTCTGAACCCTTTCAAGTTTCAAATCTTTCCGATAGGAAGGAGACCAGAATTGCATGCAATATTCTAAGAGTGGCCTCACCAATGTCTTGTACAGCCACAACATGACCTCCCAACTCCTGTACTCAATTCTCTGATCAATAAAAGAAAGCATACCAAATGCCTTCTTCACTATCCTATCTACCTGTGACTCCACTTTCAAGGAGCTATGAACCTGCAATCCAAGGTCTCTTTGTTCAGCAACACTCCCTAGGACCTTACCGTTAAGTGTATATGTCCTGCTAAGATTTGCTTTCCCAAAATGCAGCATCTCGCATTTATCTGAATTAAACTCCATCTGCCACTTCTCAGCCCATTGGCCCATCTGGTCCAGATCCTGTTGTAATCTGAGATAACCCTCTTCGCTGTCCACTACACCTCCAATTTTGGTGTCATCTGCAAACTTACTAACTGTACCTCTTATGCTCGTGTTCAAATCATTTATGTAAATGCCAAAAAGTAGAGGACCCAACACCAACCCTTGTGGCACTCCACTGGTCACAGGCCTCCAGTCTGAAAAACAACCCTCCACCACCACCCTCTGTCTTCTACCTTTGAGCCAGTTCTGTATCCAAATGGCTGGTTTTCCCTGTATTTCATGAGATCTAACCTTGCTAATTGGCATGGTGGCACAGTGGTTAGCACTGCTGCCTCACACTGCCAGAGACCCGGGTTCAATTCCCGCCTCAGGCAACTGTCTGCATGGAATTTGCACATTCTCCCCGTGTCGGTGTGGGTTTCCTCCAGGTGCTCCGGTTTCCTCCCACAGTCCAAAAATGTGCAGGTTTGGTGAATTGGCCATGCTAAATTGCCTGTAGTGTTAGGTGAAGGAGTAAATGTAGGGGAATTGGTCTGTGTGGGTTGCTCTTCAGAGGGTCGGTGTGGACTTGTTGGGCTGAAGGGCCTGTTTCTACGCTGTAAGTAATCTAATCTAATCTAAATATTCCAACAGTGTTCTCAATAAGACACAACGTAACATGTGCTCCAGCTATTGGGGTAGCTGGTTGTCTGGAAACGACAAAACAGATGCGAATTAGGTCAATTAGTTTAAATTATACCCTGAAAAATACCAAATTCCAATCAAGTTTCAATTCCAATTGAGTATATTGACAACCTTAAAAGCCAATGACACAATCTGATGCTTTTGGGGTATAAGATTGGGGAAAATTGAACAGTTGGGAGGAGAACTGCCAAGCCAATGACATCTGTATACTACCCAGAAAATAGCTCTCTTAAAAGGTACCTGAATCGATCAGGAACCTGTGAAGCAGACTTCCCAAGAATACACGAATTCAGAGAAACCTGAAAGCAGCCTGGTTTTGAGATAAGAAGTGTTGTTCTGTAAATGTTAATTGGAAGTTTTATCGAACTAGTATTATAGAAGGGAAGGTAAAAGATAGATCAGAGGAAGGAGTTGTAAATAGTTGTTAGTTAATTATTCTCTGTTATACTTTAAGAAATAAAGTTGTTAATTTTTACTTTAACTAGTTCTTGGCCTATTGAATTTCCACAGATTACTGCAGGGGATAAACCTTTGCTGTGTTGCTGGTTTTAAATTAAGCAGGAGAGTTTACCCCATGTCGTAACAGTAATTTGTGTAATCCCTCCTCATAACTTAACCTCTGCAGTCCAGGTATCATTCTTATACGTAACAGTGGAAATAGTTTATCTTTATCAACCTTATCAATTCTGCTAATATCGTGAAAACTTCCATCAAATCACCTCGTTTTAAACATAACACAATACAGGCCCTTTAGCCCTCGATGCTGTGCTGGCCTTTTATCCTACTCTATCCTACTCATTTTGGAATCAGAGAATCCCTACAGTGTGGAAACAAGCCCTTCGGCTCAACAAGTCCACACCGACCCTCTGAAGAGTAACTCACCCTGACCCATTCCCCTACCCTATTATCCTACATTTACCTCCGACTAATGCACCTAACCTACACATCCCTGAGCACTATGGGCAATTTTCCATGGGCAATCCATCCTAACCTGCACATCTTTGCACTGTAGGAGGAAACCGGAGCACCCAGAGGAATCCCATGCAGACACGGGGAGAATGTACAAACTCCACACAGACAGTCACCCGAGGCTGGAATCGAACCCAGGTCCCTGGTGCTGTGAGGCAGCCGTGCTAACCACTGAGCCACTATGCCTCCAAGAGACAAATTTGTTCATCAGAAGAAATTCACATATTTATATATTTTTCTCCCCTCCTTTATTCTCAAACAGGTGGCATAAGAGCGTTGGTATTGCTAACTGCCCCTTGTGAAAGTGGTGGTGAGCTGCCAGTGTGGTGTAGGAATCAGAGACAATGATTTGGAGATGTCGGTGTTGGACTGGGGTGTACAAAGTTAAAAATCACACAACACCAGGTTATAGTCCAACAGGTTTAATTGGAGGCATTAGCTTTCGGAGCGACGCTCCTTTATCCTCCAAATCACCTGATGAAGGAACGGCACTCTGAAAGCTAGTGCCTCCAATTAAACCTGTTGGACTATAACCTGGTGTGGTGTGATTTGTAACTAGAGACAATGACCACATTGAGTGGGATAGTAGACTGGTAGGGCTGAACGGCCTAGTCCTGCCTCTATTTCCAGGTCCCCCTGTTGTTCCTCTTGGTCAGAACAGAAGGTTAGAAAACTACAAGCCCCAGGATGCACCTTGGCACTTCTTGTTTTGCCAAAGAGGTGGAGCCTGAGGGGTGGCTCACTGTATTCTGGGAGGTGTAGTTTCTTCCAAGGCCTCAACCGAGCCTGGGATTTGGGCTAGGGCACACCAAACATACAAAACAAACACAACGTTTTCAGGCAGCTGCCGCTCAGTCGCAGCTCCAGGGCAGTGACACCCACACACACCCACACACACACCCACACCTCCCTTGGACAGTAACGGATCCAGCTAAGGGTGTGAACACTTATTGCACAATAAACACATTCAGGCCTTTGTTCAGAGTTTGCAGCTAAAACCCAACAAAAGCCAAGCTTTGTAAGGAATTTCCCTCTCTCGCCAGTTTACTCAACACTTTCCTTATTTTAAGAGAATAAACCTGACCAAAATTTAATGCCTTTCAAACATCCCCCACCCCTACTATGCTGCCTGACTGTAATCCTCTCCTGTCCTTCACAAATATTTGTGTCTGTGTTTGTGTGTGTCTCTGTCTTTCTCTTTCTATTTTTCTGTGTGTGTCTGCTTCGCTCTCTGTCCCTCTCAGTTTCTGTGTTTCTCCATCTCTTACCCTGTGTCTCTTTCGCTCCCCCCTCTCTTCCTGTGTCTTTATCTCACTGTCTCTCTTTCTCTCCTTCTCTGTCTTTTTTCCAATTTCTCTGTTTCTCTCCCCCCTCCCTTTGTTTTTCTCCATATGTGTGTGTCTCTGTTTTTGTTCTTTGTTTATGTGTTTTCCTCTCTTTCTCTCTCTCTCTGTGTATGTCTCTCTCTCCCTGTGTGTGTGCGCATCTTCCTCTCTCTCTCTGTCTCTCCCTGTGTGTGTGTCTCTCTCCGTGTCTCTGTCTCTCCCTGTATGTTTCTCTCTCTGTCTCTCCATGTG
>NC_057750.1:6476582-6489384 GCF_004010195.1 Chiloscyllium plagiosum | reverse complement strand
TCTCTCTCTCTCTCCCTGTCCCTTTATTCTCTCTCTCTCTCCCTGTCCCTTTATTCTCTCTCTCTCTCCCCCTCTTGTTCTCCCGCTCCCTCCCTGTCTCTCTCTCTCTCTCTCTGTCTCTCTTCCCCTTTAAAAGTCTAGTCCCTTTAATTTCGCTGTCAGTCTGATCTCGTTCGTCTTTCGGACGTGTTTCCTGTGTTGCTGGGGTGGGTTCGCCTGTTCCAACCTCTCTCTCTGTCTCTCTGTATCCACCCCAATGTCTCCCTGACTTCCCTCCCCACCGGATCGTTAGAGGTTTATCTTTGACCGACCCAGAGGGAAGGGAATTGGACGGTGGGGAGGGGAGGGAAGATGGAATGGGAAGATCCCACACAGTGTTGATGCTCCCGGACTGCCCCTGAAATTGACGCCAGCCTTGTCCCTTACACTGGGCGGGCAGGGATGCCCGGGAAGGGGCTATTCATTGCCATAGCGCCGGCTCCCTCCGCTCTGGATCCTCGGGAGCTACCCTCTGTGAACAAGGGCAGAGTGCACTGAAGAGAAAGGGAGGAGGAGGAGGAGGAGGGGGAAAAAAAGGGATCGGAAGGCATTGTTTTATTTTAACTCAAATAAGAAAGGCCAGAGCAGGAGAGAGGAATAACTGAGCACACCCCTCCATCCCCCTTGTGCAAATCCACTCGAAGGAATATTGATGTATTTTCTGCCTCTGGGAGGGGGCATTGAACTGACGAAGGAACCATGTCCTCGAGATTAACACTCCCCTCTCCAAATGAACGCAGTTTGGAACATGTGAGTATAACTGGAGGGAGATGAGGGGTTGGTAAAATCTCCCTAATTTGCCATGCTTTCGGTCAATGTTAACGCTTCCTATTTCTGCTGGTTGTGTGTCGAGAGAAAATTCCATTGCAGTGTGCACACCACGTACTGCAATCATTTTAACAAACTATATTCAGATAGATGAGTGTGGGGGGGGGGGGTTTGATACATAATATTTATATTATATTCCCTGATATGCATGTTCCATTTATGAAATACAATATACCTTGAATCTATATCATGCCTAGCTTCTATCTTAATTAAAATATTATTTCTCAAGCCATTTCTTGATAAATATGATGTATAATTATGCAGCATGCTGTAATTGTGTAAGCTGTATCTTAGGTATATCTTAATTATGTATTGTACTTTTGTGTACCTTTAATTTGTATATGTGATTATCTTAATTCAATATATTACCGTTTTATGTAACTGCCTTCATTTCCATTGGTGGCTGAATCTCAGTAAAGTCAGGTTCTGCCCTTCTGGGGTAGGTGGCTCTCTGCAGGAATGTATTTTTGATTTTGGTGGTGGGGAGTGGGGGGCTTGCAATCTGTGACTCCCGTCCGCTGTCCCCGCCTGCGATGTGTGTCACTTAAGACCATCAGACGTAGCGGAGGAAGTAAGGCCATTCAGCC
The DNA here is from genome assembly GCF_004010195.1 of Chiloscyllium plagiosum. Taxonomy (NCBI): domain Eukaryota; kingdom Metazoa; phylum Chordata; class Chondrichthyes; order Orectolobiformes; family Hemiscylliidae; genus Chiloscyllium; species Chiloscyllium plagiosum. Next base: position 6,487,930 of record NC_057750.1, on the reverse strand, counting down.
CATTGGGTCCATTCTGCCATTTAATCATGGCTGATGGGCAGCGGTCACTTGTGGCCTGTGTGTGCGTGTCTCTGTCTGTCTGTGTGTGTAGGGGTTGGAGGTATTCCCTTTTGTCACCTAAAGACCAAGGAAGAGACAAAAGAAAGGCTTGCATTCATGTAGTGCCTCCATACCCTGGAGCGCTTCAGGGTAAACACCATCCTTCTGAGGTGCAGTTCCGCTTGTAAGCGCACAGCAAGCTCCCACAACTGGCATCTGGATCATTTTCCTTAAAGCGCTCCAAAAGGATGGGAACATTGATAGGGTTTGGAGAGATATGGGACCTTCGGGTCTGCTCTGCCGTTCAATAGGATTGTGGACTAATCTTCCAAGTCAGTCCCCTGTTCCCACATCCACTCCCTTGGACCCTTTAACCCTGAGAATATGAGTTCAGAGGGATTTGGGCCAAATGCTGGCAAATGGGACTAGATTACTTTAGGATATCTGGTGGGCCTGGACAAGTTGGACCGAGGGGTCTGTTTCTGTGCCCCACATCTCTATGACTCTATAACGGTATATAACGTTTTGAAAATATTCAATGTTTTGCACTCAACTGCTTTCTGTGACAGAGAATTCCACAGGCTCCTCCCCCCACCGGGTGGAGGCATTTCTCCCCATCTCAGTCCTTCCCCTTCCCCTTACAGGGTGAATCCCCCTCAGTTCTGGTCTCCCTGGTCATCAGGAACATCCTTCCTGTCGAGAATGTGGTGCTGGAAAAGCACAGCAGGTCAGGCAGCATCCGTGGAGCAGGAGAGTCGACGTTTTGAGCGAAAGCCCTTCATCAGAATTCCTGATGAAGGGCTCTGGCCCGAAACGTCGATTCTCCTCAGATGCTGCCTGACCTGCTGTGCTTTTCCAGCCCCACAGTCTCGACTCTGATCTCCAGCATCTGCAGGCCGCACTTTCTCCTAACATCCTTCCTGTGCTTACCCTGCCGAGGGTCCTGTACGAATCTTGTAGGTTCCAGTGAGATTTCTACTTCATTCTTCTAAACCTCAGTGGGTAGAGTTCTGACCAATCCAGTCTCTCTTCATACATTAGCCCTGCTATTCCCAGGAACCATTAAACCTTCACTGCACTCCCTCCATCTCCAGAACATCCTTCCTCCGATAATTGGACCACAAAGCGGTTGTAATGACGTACGCATTTTATATTTGGATGTGTGAGTGATGATCATAGAATCCCCTACAGTGTGTGGAAACAGGCCCTTGGGCCTAACAAGTCCATGCCAACCCTCTGAAGGGTAACCCACCCAGACCCCATTCCCCTACATTTACCCCTGAGTGATGCACTTAATCTACAGGTCACCGAACACTATAGGCAGTTTCCCACAGCCAATCCACCCTGACCTGCACATCTTTGGACTGAGGGAGGAAACCCACGCAGACACGGGGAGAATGTGCAAACTCCACACAGGCAGTCGCCCGAGGCTGGAATCGAACCCGGGACCCTGGCGATGCGGTGATGTTCTGTTCAGCCTATTACTGAGCAGGGCCCTTTCCCACTCTTACCGCCCCCTGTTGGTGTGTGGTGGAAGGATATCACTTGTTGCCGTTGAGCTGGGTGGCTCACTTGGCCATTTCGGAGGAAGTTGACAGTCGGCCACCACCATGTGGGCATGGAGTCACGTCATACAGTCACCGAGGTCTACAGCTCGGAAACAGACCCTTCGGCCCAACTAGTCATACAGTCATCGAGGTTTACAGCTCGGAAACAGACCCTTCGGCCCAACTAGTCATACAGTCACCGAGGTCTACAGCTCGGAAACAGACCCTTCGGCCCAACTAGTCATATAGTTATCGAGGTGTACAGCTCGGAAATAGACCCTTTGGTCCAACCCGTCCATGCCGACCAGGTATCCCAACCCAATCTAGTCCCACCTGCCAGCACCCGGCCCATATCCCGCTGAACCCTTCCTATTCATATACCCATCCAGATGCCTTTTAAATGTTGTAATTGTACCAGCCTCCACCACTTCCTCTGGCAGCCCATTCCATACACGCACCACCCTCTGTGTGAAAATGTTGCCCCTTAGGTCTCTTTTATATCTTTCCCTTCTCACCCTAAACTGGATTTGAGCTACAGGGAGAGGCTGAACAGGCTGGGGCTGTTTTCCTGGAGCATCGGAGGCTGAGGGGTGACCGTACAGAGGTTTATAAAATTATGAGGGGCATGGATAGGGTAAAGAGGCAAAGTCTTTTCTCTGGGGTGGGGGAGTCCAGAACTAGAGGGCATAGGTTTAGGGTGAGAGGGGAAAGATATAAAAGGGACCTAAGGGGCAACTTTTTCACGCAGAGGGTGGTGCGTGTATGGAATGAGCTGCCAGAGGAAGTGGTGGAGGCTGGTACAATTGCAACATTTAAGAGGCATCTGGATGGGTATGTGAGTAGGAAGGGTTTGGAGGGATATGAGCCAAGTGCTGGCTGGTGGGACTAAATTGGGTTGGGATATCTGGTCGGGTTGGACCGAAGGGTCTGTTTCCATGCTGTACACCTCTATGACTCTATGACTGTATGTCCTCCAGTTCTGGACTCCCCCCACCCCACAGAAAAGACCTTCGCCCAGAGGCCCACTGAAGATGTTACCTAGTAGGGTGACAAAACGTCTGGAAATGAACCTTCCAGCTCAGTGAGCAAACCTACACCCAGGAAGAGAGTTTGTCTATTCCCCCTATCCATGCCCCTCATGGTTTTATAAACCTCTATACGGTCACCCCTCAACCTCCAACGCTCTAGGGAAAACAGCCCCAGCCTGTTCAGCCTCTCTCTGTAGCTCAAACCCTCCAACCCTGGCAACATCCTTGGAAATCTTTTCTAAGCCCTTTCAAGTTTCACAACGTCCTTCTGATAGGAAGGAGACAGAAATGTGTAGGGTAAGGGAAGCAATTTCCTTCCCTAAAAGGCATTAGTGAACCAGATGGGTTTTTGAAACATGAGAAGCTGGTTGTGGTCACTGTGACTGAGGTAGCTTGATAGATTTACATTTAAGTCCTGCTAGCTCTCACAATAGGATTTGAACTTGGAACCACAAAGCATTAGTCTGCACTTGAGATTCTTGCCCAGAGAGTGGGAGAATGTTGATGCACTTAGATAACGAGGATGCAACTGTGCATGTGTTCAGGAGTGAGATTTGGAGACAATATCTGTTAAAGCTGACATCGGGCATGGTTCTGCCAATCAGAATTGTTTCACATTAATTTGACGACCTGCGGTACTATACAAGTGATCATGTGGTTTTGAATGTGTAGAGGGAGCTTTACTCTATTGATTACTGTGCTGTCCCTGTCCTGGGAGTGTTTGATGGCGACAGTGTAGAGGAGGCTTTACGTTCAGGTTAAAACAGTAGAGCTATGCTTTTTATATAACCCTGTGGTGTACTTGTCCTATCTGTAGTCCCTTCACCTGACAAAGGGGCAATGTTCCAAAAGCTTGTGATTTCAAATAAACCTGTTGGATTATAGTATGGTGTCAGCTGACTTTCTGACCTTGTCCACCCCAGTCCAACACCGGCATCTCCATGTCATGGCTACCTGTCCTAGGACTGTCTAATGCAGACAGTGTTGAGAGAATTTTACTTTCAGGTTTAAGAGTAGAGGGAGCTTTACTCTGTATCTAACCCCGTGCTGTCCCTGTCCTGGGAGTGTTTGATGGGGGGACAGTGTAGAGGGAGATTTACTCCGTATCTAACCCCGTGCTGTCCCTGTCCTGGGAGTGATTGATAGGGGACAGTGTAGAGGGAGCTTTACTCTGTATCTAACCCCGTGCTGTCCCTGTCCTGGGAGTGTTTTGATGGGGACAGTGTAGAGGGAGCTTTGCTGTTTATGTAACGCTGTGCTGTATGAAACGTGTTGAGTATTCAGATTACTAGGCTTGTGCAGAGTGTTGGGTTGGGTTGTGTGGCATGAATAATTGGTTCTGAAGGTGATCCATGCCCCATGGCAGAGAGAGAGACGTGCCAAACCCATTCTCTAAACACTGGACTGGCTCTGTAGTTCACATTTAATATCAACCTTGTCACAAAGTCACCGTGCAATGAAGAGAACAACTTCCTCTTATTTCCACGAATGTCTTTAATTAGTCATTATAAAAACATTGGAGATGGGCTGGGCAGGTGAAGGGTTGAGGGAGGCTGTTATATAAGAGTCCTCGAGTACTGTTGTGTAGAAACCGGCCCAAACTGGTCCATGCCAACCCTGATACCCACTCAGCTAGTTCCATTGCCCGCATTTGGTCCCTATCCCTCTAAACCCTTCCCATCCATGTACCCATCCAAATGTTTTTAAAACGTTGCAATTGTACCTGCCTCAACGTTGACTTCTCCATCTCTAGATGCTCAGAGAAAGTGAGGACGGCAGATGCTGGAGATCAGAGTCGAGAGTGTGGTGCTGGAAAAGCGCAGCAGGTCAGGCAGCATCTGAGGAGCAGGAGAATCAAGGTATTGGGCATAAGCTGTGGTCCTGGCAACATTCCTGATGAAGGGCTTCTGCTCGAAACGTCGATTCTCCTGCTCCTCGGATGCTGCCCGACCTGCGCTTTTCCAGCACCACACTTCTCCACCTCCTGATGCTGCCTGCCTTGCTGTGTTCTCCCAGCCTCCTGCCTGTCCCTCCTGATGCTGCCTGCCTTGCTGTGTTCCCCCGCCTCCTGCCTGTCCACCTTGGATTCTGCCTGCCTTGCTGTGTTCCCCCAGCCTCCTGCCTGTCCCTCCTGATGCTGCCTGCCTTGCTGTATTCCCCCAGCCTCCTGCCTATCCCTCCTGATGCTGCCTGCCTTGCTGTGTTCCTCCAGCCTCCTGCCTGTCCACCTTGGATTCCAGCATCTGCAGTTTTTTTTGTCTCAACCATTTTGTCTGGCAGCCCATTCTATGCCCGCACCACCCTCTGGGTGAAGAAGTTGCCCCTCAGGTCCTTCCTAAATCTTCCCCCTCTCACCTCAAACCTATTCCCTCTAGTTTTCAATTCCCCATTCCTGGGAAAAGACAGCATGCCTTCATCCTAGCTATGACCCTCATGGTTTTATGCACCTCAATAAGGTCACCCCTCTCTCCTACGTTCCAAGGAATAAAGTCCCATCCCGGCCAACCTCTCCCTGTATAATTCAGGCCTACTCGTCCTGGCAATATTCACGTAAATCGTCTTTGCACTCTTTCTTGTTTAACTATGTCTTTCCTATAACAGGGTGACCAAAACTGTACACGATACTCCAAGTGCGGCCTCACCAATGACCTATACAACTGTAACATAACGTCCCAACTCCTACACTCAGTGCCTTAACCGATGAAGGCCAGCATGCTAAATTGGTATTGAGTGTCAAGAGTTGGTCAGTTATGTAAAGAGTAGCCTTTCTGTCTTATGATTGACTGTGTATACTAATGACAGGCTAGGTCAACCAGTGGAAGGAATGTGGCTCCTGCAATTAGGATAGAGAGAGCCTGCTCCCCCAGCATCCTCACCAATATCCTACATCACTGAAATGGGGAGAGATTACAGAACTGTGTGTGGTGCAGAGGGATCTGGGTGTCCTGGAACATGCAGTCATGGAGATGGACAGCACGGAAACAGACCCTTCGGTCCAACCCGTCCATGCAGACCAGATATCCCAACCCAATCTAGTCCCACCTGCCAGCACCCGGCCCATATCCCTCCAAACCCTTCCTATTCTTATACCCATCCAGATGCCTCTTAAATGTTGCAATTGTACCAGCCTCCACCACTTAGAACATAGAACATTACAGTGCAGTACAGGCCCTTCGGCCCTCGATGTTGCGCCGACCTGTCATACCAATCTGAAGCCCATCTAACCACTTCCTCTGGCAGCTCATTCCATACACATACCACCCTCTGTGTGAAAAAGTTGCCCCTTAGGTCTCTTTTATACCTTTCCCCTCTCACCCTAAACCTATGAGCTAGTTTTGAGGTTCAGCGATGATTAAGGTGGAGGGGCTGGTGAATGGAGTCTTTATGTATTGGCTGGGGAATGGAATGGAAAAATAGAGGCATTTTGCTACAGTTATACAGACTCAGAGTTGTGTGCATGGTTCACCTTTACTTCTTTGAGAAATGATATAATTGCATCAGAAACAGTTGAAAATTGATATCACTCTTTTCAGGGATGGAGGGGGCTTTTAATGGGGAGAGGTTAGACCACAGGAACACAATGAGGCCATTAAGCCCATCGAGTCCACTCCTCCATTCCATCATGGCTGGTATGTTTCTCAACTCCATTCTCCTTATTTCTCCCCTTCTCAGTCACAGATCTGGGCGGCACGGTGGCACAGTGGTTAGCACTGCTGCCTCACAGCGCCTGAGACCCGGGTTCAATTCCCGCCTCAGGTGACTGACTGTGTGGAGTTTGCACGTTCTCCCCGTGTCTGCGTGGGTTTCCTCCGGGTGCTCCGGTTTCCTCCCACAGTCCAAAGATGTGCAGGGTCAGGTGAATTGGCCATGCTAAATTGCCTGTAGTGTTCGGTAAGGGGTAAATGTAGGGGTATGGGTGGGTTGTGCTTCGGCGGGTCGGTGTGGACTTGTTGGGCCGAAGGGCCTGTTTCCACACTGTAATGTAATGTAATGTAATCTATCTATCCCTGTCCTATAAACACTGTGATTTGCCCTCCACAGCCCTCTGTGGCAATGAGTTCCACAGATTCCTCACCCTCTGTGGGGAAATTCCTCCTCATCTCTGTTTTAAAGTGTCATCCCTTCACTCTGAGGCTGTGCCCTCAGGTCCTAGTCTCTCCTACTCATGGAAATACCTTCTCCTCAGTTTTGAACCCACCTCCTCTCACTCTATATCTATGAGCTCTTATTCAAGATTGAGTTCCCTCTCATTGTCCCACAATCAGATTCTACCCCCCCCACCTTCTGAGCTCTAGTGAGCCCAAGCTTTCCAATTGCTCCTGATACAACAGCCCTTTCATCCTGGAATCAATCTGGTGATCCTCCTCTGAACTGCCTCCAGTTTCACCACATCCTTCCTTAGATTACTTAACAGTGTGGAAACAGGCCCTTCGGCCCAACAAGTCCACGCCGAAGCACACCACCCAGACCCATTCCCCTACGTTTACCCCTGCACCTAACACTACGGGCACTATAGCATGGCCCACCATGTAAGAATGCAAGAACTAGGCACAATATTCCAGGTACAATCTCACCGATGCCTTGTATAATTGTGACAACATCTCTTCACTTTAATAATCCAATTCTTTTTTCACGTCCATTGTATCCAGGCCTCTCAGTATTCTGTAATTTTCAATCAGATTGTCCTCCTAAACTCTACGGAGTACAGGCCCTGAGTCCTCAAATGCTCCTCACATGACATGTCCTTCATCCCTGGGGATCGGACAAAGTTAAAAATCACACAAAACCAGGTTATAGTCCAGCAGGTTTATTTGGAAGCACTAGCTTTCCATAAGACCATATCCATGGGGATTCTTCTTGTGAGCCTCCTCTGGACCCCCCCCCCAAGGCCAGCAGATCCTTAGTGGTATTCCTGCTGGACTGTTAATCCAGAGACCCAGGCAATGTCCTCGAGACCCAGGTTCGAATCCCATCAGGGCAGACGGTGGAATTTGAATTCAACAAAAATCTGGGGATGATGACCATGAATCCATTGTCAATTGTCAGAAAACCCATCCAATTCACTAATGTCCTTTAGGGAAGGAAACTGCCATCCTTACCTGATCTGGCCTACATGTGACTCCAGACCCACAGTAATGGGGTTGACTCTTACATTGCCCTCTGAACAGTTAGGGACAGGCAATAAATGCTGGGCCTAGCCAGTGGCACCCTCATCCTGATGCCCTCATCCAATAATGCCATGGTGGGAAGATTTGAGCTACAAGGAGAGGCTGAACAGGCTGGAGCTGTTTTCCCTGGAGCATTGGAGGCCGAGGGGTGACCTTATAGAAGTTATAAAATCAAGAGGGGCATTGATAGGGTAAAGAGACAAGGCCTTTTCCCTGGGGTGGGGGAGGGCATAGGTTTAGGGTGAGAGGGGAAAGGTATAAAAGGGACCTAAGGGGCAACTCTTTCATGCAGAGGGTGGTACCTGTATGGAATGAGCTGCCAGAGGAAGTGGTGGAGGCTGGTACAATTACAACATCTGGATGGGTATATGGATAGGAAGGGTTTAGAGGGATACGGGCCAAGTGCTGGGGAATGGGACTAATTAGGTCAGGATAATTGGTCGGTGTGGATGAGTTGGGCCAAATGGTCTGTTTCCATGTTGTATGTCTCTATGACTCTCTCTGACTAAAACAGGGCTTGTCACACCTCATTAGTATTGAGGAGAAAGAGGGGGTGATTTGGTTCAAACACCACACTATGAGAAGCTTTCAGTGGATTGAAGATGTTTTGTGTGTTTGTAGAAGAGAATGAGACCCACACACGGTTGAAGAGTAAGTTGTTGTCTATTTGAGACAGTGGTGAGCGGGGATTTGTTTCCTGTCAGTGGAATTCTCACCCAGGAAAGCTGTGAAGGTAGAATGATCAATATTTGGTTGTAAGCTTGCTCGTTGAGCTGGAAGGTTTGTTTTCAGACGTTTCGTCACCATGCTCGGTAACATCATCAGTGAGCCTCCAGTGAAGCGCTGGTGTTCTGTCCCACACGCAGTTTATGACTCTCAGTCTGTTGTAGTGGGTGATATCATTTCCGGTTCTGTTTCTGAGAGGTTGGTAAATGGGGTCCAAATTGATGTGTTTATTGATGGAGTTCCGGTTTGAATGCCAGGCCTCTTAAGGAATTCCCGCGCGTGTCTCTGTTTAGCCTGTCCCAGGATGGGTGTATTGTCCCAGTCAGACTGGTGTCCCTCTTCGTCTGTGTGTAAGGATACTAGTGATAATTGGTCATGTCTTTTGATCAATATTCTTCCCGAATACATCCTCATGAGACCTTGGGATCAAAGGTCATTGGGGAAAGTGGGATTCAAAGCATATGTTGATTGGCCATGATCTTAGTGATTGGTGGATCAGCCGCGAGGGGGCCGAATGGTCTCCTTCTCTTCCCCTTTTTGTGTGTGTGTGTGTGTGTGCGCGTCTGTGTGTGTGTGTGTGTGCGCGTCTGTGTGTGTGTGTGTGTGCGCGTCTGTGTGTGTGTGCGCGTCTGTGTGTGTGCGTCTGTGTGTGTGTGTGTGCGCGTCTGTGTGTGTGTGTGCGCGCGCGTCTGTGTGTGTGTGCGCGCGCCTGTGTGTGTGCGCGCCTGTGTGTGTGTGCGCGTCTGTCTGTGTGTGTGTGCGCGCGTGTATGTGTGTGCGCGCGTGTATGTGTGTGCGCGCGCGCGCGCGTTCCAAGGCTGGATTGATTGACCCCGGGGCTTGAGGTTCCTGGTGTACACACTGGAAAGCTGAGACCCTGACTGGATCAGCCGTGATCTGATGGAGGTACGGATTGATTCACGTTTAGAAACAAAAAGTTACTGCAGATGCTAGAATCCAAGGTAGACAGGCAGGAGGCTGGAAGAACACAGCAAGCCAAGCAGCATCAAGAGGTGAAGAAGTCAATGTTTTGGTCTCTTTCTCGCTCTCTCTCTCTCACTCACTATCTCTTGCTGTCTCGCTCGCTCTCTCGCTCTCGTGCTCTCTCTCTCTCTCTCGCTCTCTCTCGCTCTCTCTCTCACACTGTGCATTGTGACAATGGGTGCAGGCTTCCAGAGGTGGTGTGAAAGCCAAATAAATGGTTTAAAATTAAGGAAGTGAAGGTTATGTCCCCCTCCCAGACAGTGTCCTAGTTCTGTCCAACCCCTGTCCTCGACTCTATGAAACAGTATTCTCTGAATAGTTTCGCTGAGGGTCTATCGAGGTAGATCTTGTCTGCTTCCAACACCAGCCCCTGCTACACCCACCCTGCTCACACTGTGTTTCCATCTGTTGCCTGGAGCTCACAGCCCTCACTCGGCACATTGTGGGTTTGAGTCCTAGCCTAGAACCTACAATCCAGAACTCGAAGAGCTCCGACTGAAACATCAGCGCCGAGGGAGTGCTGCACTGCCGGAGGCAACAAATTCTGCTCCACCGAGACACACCAAAGGCGAGAGGACGTTCTCTCCCAGGTGCCCCGCCGCCATTTGTAATTTTCTAATCGCCCCCTGTTGAAAGGTCTCTGCTTCTCTAGAGCACATGGGGGTCTTGAACCTGGGTGTCCTGGGCCAGAGTAGGGACATTACCCACCAGCACCCCAACCGAAAAAGCGTTTCTCTGCTCGCTTATTTGATTGTTACCTGTGGGAGCTTGCTGTGCTTAAATTTGCTACTGTTTTCTTCCCATGGTACTCTATTCCGCCCCCACCCACCCACCCACCTCACGCCACTGCCCATCCTGAGTTGGAAATATCCAAAGTTTCCTTCAGTGTCGCTGGATCAAAATCCTGGAATTCCCTCACCAAGGGCATTGTGGGTGTCCCTAAGCAGATTCAAGATGGCGGCTCGACCCACCTCAGGGCAATTGGGTAACGGGCACTAAATGGTGACCTGGAATTCACCTTTAGTGAATTCCTTTTTGTTTTAAAATTACAATGTTGACGACACCTTCAAACCAAAACAATGTACCCCTTTAGCTGAAAGGAGTGGACAGTGTCTTAAAGGAACATTGAGGGATATCGTCAACATTCTTGAGTTTCCTTTTAATTCATGGTGTGGGCATCATTATCTGGACTGGTACATCCCTAACACAACTCCAAAGTTCGAGTTATAAAGAAAAGCTGGAACTGTTTGGACTGGAATGTAAGAGGTTGAGGGGTGACCTTTCATAAAATCACGAGAGGTATAGATAGGATTGATGGTGTGTGTCTATCCCTGGAGGGGTGGGAGATTTCAAGACTAGGGGGCAAGTTTTCAAGGTGAGAGAAGAGAGAGATTTAAGAAAGACATGAGGCGCAATTTTTTTTTAAACAGAGGGTGGTTTGCGCGTGGGAATTAACTTCCAGAGGAATTAGTCATAGAGATGAACAGCACGGAAACAGACCCTTCGGTCCAACCCGTCCATGCCGACCAGATATCCCAACCCAATCTAGTCCCACCTTCCAGCACCCGGCCCATATCCCTCTAAACCCTTCCTATTCATATACCCATCCGGATGCCTTTTAAATGTTGCGATTGTACCAGCCTCCACCACTTCCTCTGGTAGCTCATTCCATACACGCACCACCCTCTGTGTGAAAAAGTTACCCCTGAGGTCTCTTTTATATCTTTCCCCTCTCACCCTAAACCTTTGCCCTCTAGTTCTGGACTCCCCCACCCCAGGGAAAAGACTTTGCCTATTTACCCTATCCATGCCCCTCATGATTTTGTAAACCTCTATAAGGTCACCCCTCAGCCTCC
>NC_057750.1:6468369-6475546 GCF_004010195.1 Chiloscyllium plagiosum | reverse complement strand
TCTCTGTCTCTGTCTCTGTCTCTGTCTCTGTCTCTGTCTCTGTCTCTGTCTCTGTCTCTGTCTCTGTCTCTGTCTCTGTCTCTGTCTCTGTCTCTGTCTCTGTCTCTGTCTCTGTCTCTGTCTCTGTCTCTGTCTCTGTCTCTGTCTCTGTCTCTGTCTCTGTCTCTGTCTCTGTCTCTGTCTCTGTCTCTGTCTCTGTCTCTGTCTCTGTCTCTGTCTCTGTCTCTGTCTCTGTCTCTGTCTCTGTCTCTGTCTCTGTCTCTGTCTCTGTCTCTGTCTCTGTCTCTGTCTCTGTCTCTGTCTCTGTCTCTGTCTCTGTCTCTGTCTCTGTCTCTGTCTCTGTCTCTGTCTCTGTCTCTCTCTCTGTCTCTGTCTCTGTCTCTGTCTCTGTCTCTGTCTCTCTCTCTCTCTCTCTCTCTCTCTCTCCCCCTCCCCCACTCTCCCTGAGTTCTGGTACACCCGCTGTTGCTTGAATGAGTCAACCTGATAGTTGTTTTAATTCACGGCGAGAGAGAGAGAGAACAGATCTTTCTCGCGTCAATCTGACCTGGATCCCAACCAAATTCCCAAGATGGAAACCAAGCTGCAGCAACAGCTGATGCCTCCTCGTTGCTGACGCTTTATTTATTTCTGCTGTTTTCCCTTCTTTCTGTTCTGCGTTGTTAGGAGTCGTTGTCGTTTACAAAGCCCTTTTTACACAACCTCACAATATCCCAGAGCGCTCTGAACCCAAGCAGGAGTTGCCAAAGAGTGCTGAGTGTCAGAAACATGGGGAGCCAGTTAACTCACAGTTAGCTCCTACACACAGCAACGTGATGACCCTCCCCAGGTTGTCTGACTTGGTGCACGTTAGCTTGTGGAATCCTTGCAGTGCAGATAGAGGCCATTCAGCCCCAGAAGTCTGCACTGACCTCAGACTTGCCCACCCCCCCCACCCATTCAGGAGCTGTCGGGCGTGAACACCAGGCTATGGTCGGGCCGTGGGCTCTGATCGCAAAGTGGCCACATCCTGCACAAGCTCACGCGAGGCCAGAGCAGGTGCAGGCCATTCGGCCCTTCAGGCCTGCTGCCCTGTCTGTGGCTGACCCTCCAACAGAATGCTGTGTTCTTCCTTCCTCCCCCGTATACCTTTTGATTCCCTTCAGCCCCGAGAACGATATCCAACTCCTTCTATAAAACAGTCAATGGCTGGGCCTCAACCCCTTTCTGAGGCAGAGAATTCCAGAGACTCCCCCAATCTCTGGCTCAGTGGTTAGCACTGCTGCCTCACAGTGCCAGGGACCAGGTTCAATTCCAGCCTCGGGCGATTGTCTGTGTGGAGTTTGCACACTCTCCCCGTGTCTGTGTGGGTTTGCTCTGGGTGCTCCAGTTTCCTCCCACAGTCCAAAGCTGTGCAGGTTAGAGTGGATTGGCCGTGCTAAATTGTCCCATTGTGCCCAGGGATGTGCAGGTTAGGGTGGGTTGGCCGTGCTAAATTGTCCCGTAGTGCCCAGGGATGTGCAGGTTAGGGTGGGTTGGCCGTGCTAAATTGCCCCATAGTATCCATAGTTGAAGTAGGGTGAGGTACAGGATGGGATGGGGCAGGGGGGGAGCGGGGTGGATGAACAATGTCAGAAGTGAGTGGGAAAGCTGGGCTCAGTGTGTAAGGAGTTGGGATTCAGTCACACTGTGGGGCCTGGAAACAGCCAAATAGATATTTAGCACAAACGTACATGCATACACAGGCAGACACAGATATACACATGCATGCGCAAACATACACAGACATACGCACATGCTCAAGCATTCACACACAGACATATGCACACACACACACGCGCATGTGCAAATGTACACAAATATGCACACACAGACACGCGGATGTGCAAACACACACAGACATATGCACACACAGACACGCCGCATGGGCAAACATATGCAGACATATGCACACGCAGACATATGTGTGTGTGTGTGTCTGTGTCTGTGCGCATATGGGCAGCTTCTCTCTCTTTCTGAACATGGAAAGTCAGCAACTGACGTTGACCCATGTATCCACACGTTTCATCTTGACCCCCCTTAAGCTTTCTGATAACGGGTGAAATCCCAATGATAAGACTCCCAGTGTACTCCGTTATTGGGTTTGGGATAGACGGAGGTTTTATGAACAATCCAAACGATGTGGGAAAACACCTAGAAATGTTCTTGCCTTCCGAGAGAGAATCTCCCTCACCTACCCAAATCCCAACTTCCAGAACTACTCCACCTCCTCATCTCTGTCCCCCTCTCCCAGTCATTTTCTCCCTCCCTCCCTCAGGAATAGCAGATGGAATGTGATGGTGTATGGGGCAGGGAACTGAGTACAAGAGAGTAGAGAGGGTATGCTTCAGTTAGACAGAGTATTGGCACTACCACATCTGGAGCACGGTGGACAGGCCTGGTCAGCGTACTAACTGGAGGCAGCCCAGAGAAGGTTTACTAGGCTAGCCCCTGGAATGAGAGGATTGCCTTATGAGGAATGGCTGGGCCTGTACCCTCAGGGGTTTGGAAACGTCGGAGCTGATTGATCCGAAACCTGTCAGACCATGAGAAATAGGAGCAAGAGTAAGCCATTCGACCCCTTGAGACAGCTCTGCCATTCAATGGAATCATGGCTCATCCAACATTCCCCACGCCCACTTTCCTGCGATTTTTTTTTTCCCCTCATAACCCTAGATTCCACGACTGATCAAAAATTGATCTATGGACCAGGCCAGAACCCCCTCAAAACATTGCAAGAAAGTAGCCCAGACCTTATCTTTGCGAGTTGGTTTAAGCAGGTGTAAAGTGGATATTCCAGGAGCGATGCAGCTGGTCAAACCACTCAGTTTAAAACCAAACAGAATTTATTTACAGGATTACCGAATGAAACACAAACAAAAGGGAATAGAACACAGAATAACTTAACCTTTCCGAAAACCCAACAGATCATCCCAACTTAATGATGCTGTTCCCAGTAACTGCAACAATCCTCATGAACACCCCTTGGCACAAAATGGGAAAATCCAACACAGGGGAGAGGTCAAAGAGAGAGGGAGGATCAGCATGGACCTGCTTCTGTGGGTCCAGCAGCTTTTACCACGCTGCAGTTACAAACCAAACCAGACCAGAGAGAAGCAGAACTGGCCGCTCCCCTTTCATTGGACAAGGATTGTTTCTCAGAAACTTGAAAGCCTGTTGTCTGAGGCAGTATCTGTTAGTTACTGGCCCTAAAACCCCTCAAACCCAGATATTTTGGAATCTGTGTCTTTTACAATCTCTCTAGAAAAAAAAAGCCAAGGGCAACATAACCTTGTTGAAGGAGCAGCTTTGTTCCTTCAGTGTCGCTGGGTCAAAATCCTGGAATTCCCTGCCCAAGGGCATTGTGGGTCAAGCCACAGCAGCGGTTCAAGATGGCGGCTCTCCCCCACCCTCCCAAGGGACAAGAGGGACGGGTAATGAATGTTGGCCCAGCCAGGGATGGCACTGTTCCATGAGAGAATTTTTTTTTGAATGGTTGAAATGTGCACATTGTTTTCATACCTCTGGAATCTTCCGGAAAGCTTGTCGCAATTCCTAATCCTGGACGGGGCTTTTAGAGAGTAAGAGGTCACAGTTCACACACCATCGGGTCAGGGAAGACTGAAGTAAATTACGAGGAATGGTGAGGAGGAGGAGGTATTGACCAGTTCATTTCCTGGAGTGGTTGATGTGTGAAAAGCCATTGCTTGAAGAGGGGGAGAAAAAAAAAACACAATTAAAATGGGCCAATTCGCAAAAAGGATCTGTTATCCTGACATTGCTATCGTTTGGAACATTATCTCCTCCCTCCCCTATTCAGAAACGTTCTTGCCATTCATTGTTGTATAAAAGAATTGCATTTCTGTATCGCCAGTGTTGTGCCGCTGATGGAAATCCTTTTAAAATCAGGCACTGTTACAGCAGGTCTGTGCACAGCAAGATCCCATTGATAGCTGGGTGATAGTGACGATGTATTAGCTACAATGGGGGAGGGCTCTCCCTGGTCATCTGCAGGTAGTGGGATCTTTGACATCCGCCTGGGAGGGGAGATGGGGTGTTTGTTTGATGTCGTGACTCCGGCGTGGGGAGTGTGTCGACCTGGGTTACAACGTCGTGGTTCTGGGGGGGGGGGGATTTGACATTGGGAGTTTGTGACTTTCCGTTGGGAATATTAAATGAGGCTGATCCGTGTCTGTGATCTCTTCCAACCGCAAAACCCTCTGTGTCTCCTCAATCCTGGCCACATAGAAAAATAGGAGCAGGAGTAGGCCAATCGGCCCTTCGAGCCTGCTCCTCCATTCCATTTGACCAAGGCTGATCATCTAGCTCAATCCTTGCTTTTTCCCCCCTTTGATCCCTTTAGCCCTGAGAACTCTATCTAACTCCTTCTGGAAAACATTCAGTGTTTTGGTCTCACCTTGCTTTCCATGGCAGAGAATTCCACAGGCTCCCCCACTCTCTGGCTGAAGACATTTAGAACAAAGAAAATTTACAGCCCAGGAACAGGCCCTTCGGCCCTCCAAGCCTGTGCCGATCCAAACCCACTGTCTAAACCTGTCACCCAATTCCTAAGCATCTGTATCCCTCTGCTCCCCACCTACTCATGCATCTGTCCAGACGCACCTTAAATGAATCCCTCGTTTCTGCCTCTGCTGGCAACGTGTTCCAGACACCCACCACCCTCTGTGTGAAGTACTTGCCGCGTGTATCCCCCTCAAACTTTCCACCTCTCACCTTGAACCCATGACCTCTCGTTATTGAATCCTTCACTCTGGGGAAAAAGCTTGTCTCTATCCACCCTGTCTATACCCTTCATGATTTTGTAAACCTCAGTCAGGTCCCCCTTCAATCTCCCTTTTTTTCAAGAAAAAAAACCTAGAAAAAGCTTGTCTCTATCCACCCTGTCTATACCCTTCATGATTTTGTAAACCTCAGTCAGGTCTCCCCTCAATCTCCCTTTTTTTCTAATGAAAAGAATCCTAACCTACTCAGCCTCCCTTCATAGCTAGCACCTTCCACACCAGGCAACATCCACGTAAACCTTCTCTGTACCCTCTCCAAAGCGTCCACATCCTTTTGGTATGTGGCGACCAGAACTGAACACAGTATTCTAAATGCGGCTGAACCAAAGTCTTGTACAATTTTAACATAGCCTGCCAGCTCTTATTTCTGCTCATCCCAGTCTTAGATGGCTTATCCTGTATCCTTAGACTGTGACCCCCTGGTTCTGGTCCTCCTAGTCATCAGGAACATCCACCCTGTGTTTACTCTGTCTGGTCTAGTTCGAATTGTGTAGATTTCTATAGCAGCCTGCCTCATTCTTCTTAACTCCGATGGATAGAGTCCAAACTGGCCCATGAGTTAGTCAGAACAGTCCCTCTTCTCCCCCCACCCACCCCAAACTTTTAATCGCTTCACCGGCCTGAGGTCCAAGCTCTAGAATTCCCTTCCTAAACCTCTCTGCCTCTCTCTACCTCACTTCCCTCCTTTTTAAAACTCTCCTTAATCATCTTCCTGTCTCTCCAAAAGGTCCAGTATCCCGTTGTCTGACTTGACGTCTAATCTCTCTTAATGATCCATCTTTTGAAGGGTCTTCAAGCTCTCTCATTGTCAAGGGGAGGATATCCTCACCGGAGAGGGTGTGTAAACGGTTCACCAGACTGACCTTTCCAAAAAAAGTGGATGTACTGACTTTGGAAACTTTGGATAGGTTGAGCGAGTGGGCAACAACTTGGCAGATGGAGTTTAATGTCGGAAAGTGTGAGATCATGTAAGTTGGAGGAATCAAAAGGAAAACCATTATTTATATAGAGTCACAGAGGTGTACAATTCGTCCATGCCGACCAGATATCCCAACCCAATCTAGTCCCATTTGCCAGCACTTCGCCCATATCCCTCTAAACTCTTCCTATTCATATACCCATCCTGATGCCTATTAAATGTTGTAATTGTACCAGCCTCCACCACTTCCTCTGGCAGCTCATTCCATACACGTACCACCCTCTGGGTGAAAAAGTTGCCCCGTAGGTCTCTTTTATATCTTTCCCCTCTCACCCTAAACCTATGCCCCTCTAGTTTTGGACTCCCCCACCCCAGGGAAAAAGACTTTGACCATTCACCCTGCCCATGCCCCTGATGATTTTATAAACCTCTATAAAGGTCACCCCCCTCAGCCTCCGATGCTCCAGGGAAAGCAGCCCCAGCCTGTTCAGCCTCTCCCTGTAGCTCAAATCCTCCAGGAGAAAGTGAGGTCTGCAGATGCTGGAGATCAAAGTTGAAACTTTATTGCTGGAACAGCACAGCAGGTCAGGCAGCATCCAGGGAACAGGAGATTCGACGTTCCGGGCACAGGCCCTTCTTCAGGAAGGGCCTGATTCCTGAAGAAGGGCCTGTGCCCGAAACGTCGAATCTCCTGTGCCCTGCATGCTGCCTGACCTGCTGTGCTGTTGCAGCAATAAAGTGACTTAATTGACACATATAAGACAATCAGAGGTGATAATTAGCATGAGAGGACACAGCTTTAAATTGAAGGGTGATAGATATAGGACAGAATGGTATGGTATAGGATAGGTAGGTTTCAGATTGGCTCCACAGGTCGGCGCACTATCGAGGGCCGAAGGGCCTATACTGCACTTTAATGTTCTACATTCTATGTTCTACCTGTGGAGGGACAGGCAGTGTTAAGGAGGTGGGGAGGCTGCAGAAGGACAAGCTTGGAAGCTGGGCAAAGAAGTGGCAGATGGAATACAATGTGCGAAAGTATAAAGTTATGTACTTTGGTGGGAAGAATAGATGTGTAGACTGTCCCCACAATCTGAATTGGAAAACGCGTCAGAAATCTAAAGCTCAAAGGGACTTAACAGTCCTAGTTCAGCATTTTCTTAAGGTTAATTGCAGAGTCAGTCAACAGTGAGGAAGGCAAATGCAATGTTAGCATTCATTTCAAGAGGGCTAGAATGCAAGAGCAGAGATGGACTCCTGAGGCTCTGTAAGTCTCTGGTCAGATAGCATTTGGAATATTGTGAGCAGTTTTGGACCCTGTGTTTCTGGAAGGATGTGCTGGCCTTGGAGGGGGTTCAGAAAAGTGATCTCGGGAATGAAGGGCTTGTTATATGAGGAGTGGTTGAGGACTCTGGGTCTGTACTTAATGGAGTCTAGA
>NC_057750.1:6464911-6468145 GCF_004010195.1 Chiloscyllium plagiosum | reverse complement strand
AAGGATATTATTAAACTGGAGAGGGTTCAGAAGAGCTTTACCAAGATGTTGCTGGGAATGGAGGGTCTGAGGTACAGGTAGAGGTTGGGACTTTTTTCACTGGAGGTTAGGAGGTTGAGAGGTGACCTTTTATAGAGGTTTATAAAATCATGAGAGGCATGGATAATAGTAAAGGTCTTTTCCTTAGGGTGGGGAATTTCAAGACTTGAGGGTATATTTTTAAGACGAGAGGAGAAAGATTTTAAAAAGGATACGAGGGGCAACTTCACACAAGAGGGTGGTCTGTGCGTGGAATGAAGTGCCAGAGGAAGTGGTGGATGTGGTACAATTACAGTATTTAAAAGACATTTGGATAAGGACATGAATAGGAAAGGAGAGATACATGGAGGGATATGGGCCTGGAGCAGGCAGATGGGACTAGTTGAGTTGAATAAGTTGGACTGAAGGGTCTGTTTCCGTGGTGTATGACTCTATGGCTCTTAACTGCCCTCTGGGAAATTGGGGATAGGCAATGAATTCTGATCCAGGTAGTGATGCGCTAGAGGTCATCAATATAAGATAGTCCGCTGGAACTTCCCATTGGAAATCTGACAGCACCGTCCTTGGCCAGAGAGTTGGGTGAGAGTGGGGTTCGCTCCCATGGCGAGTGTCTGAGGTGATTGTTGTGGATTTAAGGCCCAGCTGGATGAACAGGTGAGGGGTTGGAATCAAAGTGCCATGGAAAACTCAGTGGGAATGGCCTGTGGAGGGAGGGACAGAATTAACGGTCCAAGTCCGGACTGACCCCTCCATGGAAGGTGAAGAGGGAGATTGAGGCGATGAAACCATGGAGGAGGCTTAAGCAACAGCACGGCCTATTTGGGCCAAACAGCCTATATCGGTGGAAACAATGGAGTCACTGTGGGATGTGGCGCCTTAGTCTGTTTACGCTGACCTGGGGGCTCTCTGAAGGGATGGCAGTGAAAGGAATAAACTGTTAGAATTGACCTTTTGTTAATGTCAAGCCGAGGTCAGCACATATCACTGGAACGTTTTACGTAAGATTCAGTAACAGGAGTAGGCCACAGAGCCTCCTGGGTCTTCTCTGTTCTGCCCCTCGATGAGACCCATGGCCGACTGGATGGTTTTATAAATATTTGAGTTGATGGCAATGAGGATAAGGCCAGGCCAGATGCTGTGTGGAATCTGATCAGCTCTGTGTTGCTAGAGGGGGGGTGGCTGGGATCTGAGCTACCTGATCCCACCAGCGACAGGAATGTATGGAGGGTTACCAGGTTTCTGCTCCGTTTATCTCTCGAGCAATCGTTCCCTCCAGATGACTTGCTGTGCTGGATTGGAACCTTTGGTAGGCTTGGCTTCTGTGTGAATGCGAAGAGACTGTTAGGAATCTGAGACATTCCCAGACAGCGTGACAGGATGCTGGATTCCGGGAGAGTCCCATCAGCAAGTTCCCACTCCTTATATTTTTAGGATTATTCAACATGTGTCTTTTGCAAACAAAGCATCGTTTTAATGTGCCCATGAGTTTTCTGAAGATTCCATGAAATCCTGAATTGTTGGTAACTTGGAATGTAGGTAGGGGTCGGAGTTCATGGGCCTGCACCGTGGGTAGCCGGGGGTCAGAGTTCATTGGCCAGGCCCTTAGGTAGCCAGGGGTCGGAGTTCACTGGCCAGGCCCCTAGGTAGCCGGGGGTCGGAGTTCACTAGCCCACACCATGGATAGCTGGCGGTTGGAATTCACGGGCTCGCACCATAGGTAGTCAGGGGGTCAGAGTTCACTGGCCAGGCCCCTTGGTAGCCGGGGGGTCAGAGTTCACTGGCCAGGCCCCTAGGTAGCCGGGGGTTGGAGTTCACTGGCCCGTACCATAGGTGGCTGGGGTCGGAGTTCAGCTCGTAACGTTTAACTGAGAGAATGTTGTGGGATTTTTGATGTAATAATTCAGCGTTTAATTTGACAAAGTCTTTGAGTTGAGTTAGGTTATTGTCCCCTCCAGGAATTTGATTGAAGGGACAGACATTGATGTGGACAGTTGTAAAAATTGTCACTCCAGTGATCTTCAGGAAAGTGAGAATTGGAGTCATCAACACTCCAGGATTGGAGCAGCACAGTGGCTCAGTGGTTAGTGCTGCTGCCTCACAGCGCCAGGGACCTGGTTCGATTCCACCCTCTGGCAACTGTCTGTGTGGAGTTTACACATTCTCCCCATGTCGGCGTGGGTTTCCCCCCCACAGTCCACAGATGTGCAGGTTAGGGTGGATAGGCCGTGCTAAATTGCCCACAGTGTTCAGGGATGTGTAGGTTAGGTGCATTAGTCAGGGGTAAACATAGGGGAATGGGTCTGAATGGGTTACTTTTCGGAGGGTCAGTTTTGGTCCAAAGGGCCTGTTTCCACACTGTAGGGATTCTATGGTTCTATGGATTGGCCTGGAGTCACTAGGAATTGACAATTCATCTTCAGGATGAGCCGGGGAATAAAACCCAAGAGGAAAATCATGAGGCCCCAGCTCCTCAAGAAGATGTTTTCTCAAGATGGGACGAACGTTGGAGTGGGACGTCCATAGATCATCCAATCAGATTGTGAAGCATTTGTTTTACTTTTGGATTGGCTGGGAGGCTGTGAGGATTGATGGGTTGGGCAGCCAATGGGGATGAGGGTGTGAGGGAGGGGAGGTTTAATGGGAGGAGATGTGATTACGACCTCCAGGAATTCCATCAAGCAGGGGTGTGTGTGTGTGTGTGTGTGTCTCATGAAAGACTAATTTCTGACAACGCCAACGTGACCAAGATTACTTCAAAGCCCCACAGTTGGTGTTGGCTCTGTATCTCCCCTTCAGTCTTCCTACAGATGCAAATATATTTTTGACAACATTTTAACTTCCATGTTCTGAAAGGGGATGGATGTAAATGCTGGGGAATAGAGTATTTTCATTTTAGACCCCGGACTTAACATCAAACACTCCCAACACAGGGACAGTGTGGGGTGAGAGACAGAGTAAAGCTTCCTCTACACTCTCCCCATCAAATACTCCCAACACAGGGACAGGATGGAGCTAGCTACAGAGTAAAGTTCCCTCAACATTGTCCCCCATCAAACACTCCCAGGACAGGGACAGCTAAAGCTTCCTCTACACTCTCCCCATCAAATACTCCCAACACAGGGACAGGATGGAGCTAGCTACAGAGTAAAGTTCCCTCAACATTGTCCCCCATCAAACACTCCCAGGACAGGGACA
>NC_057750.1:6438493-6457900 GCF_004010195.1 Chiloscyllium plagiosum | reverse complement strand
TCTCTCTCTCTCTCATTCTTCCATCCTCTCTCTCTCTCTCTCTCCCCACTGCCCTGTTCCTCTCTGTGCTCAGTGACACTAAGTTTTATAACTGAGTGAATAATGTTCCCACTAATATCTGTTGCCACTGACAATAAAATGCACGTGAAATGCTGTCCAGAGCCTAGCCAGTGTACACTGCCATCACTTTATTGACCAGAGTGTGCCCGTGAATTGTCCAGATGCTGCCTGCAGCCAGTGAAGGATAACCACAGTCAGGCTTTTGAAGTGAACTAGGCCAACGAGAATCTGAATCAGGGCAGAAATGAAAGTATAAGCGATGGCCTTTCTGAAGCTCCCTCTGTGCTGATCCAGCTCAATTACCCTTTCGTCTACACAACGTGTGATTTATTGGGATATTCTAGAGTCATACAGGACAGAAACTCACCCTTCGGCCCAACTCGGCCATGCTGACCAAGTTTCCGAAACTGAACTTGTCCCATTTGGCCCACATCCCTCCAAACTTTCCCTATCTGTGTCCTGTCCAAACGCCTTTTAAATGCTGTAATTGTACCAGCCTCCACCACTTCCTCTGGCAGCTCATTCCGTACACGCACCCACCCCCGTGTTTAAAAAGTTGCCCCTTCGGTCTCTTTTATATCTTTCCCTTCTCACCTTAAACCTGTACCCTCCCCCACCCCAAGGAAAAAATCGTTGTCTATTTACCCTATCCACGCCCCTCATGATTTCATAAACCCCTATATGGTCGCCCCTCAGCCTCCGACGCTCCAGGGAAAACAGCCCCAGCTGATTCCGCCTCTCCCTGTAGCTCAGACCCTCCAATCTCGGTAACATCCTTGTAAATCCTTTTGTTTTTGGACCCTTTCCAGTTTAATAACATCCTTCCTATAGCAGGGCGACCAGAATTGTATGCAGCACTCCAAACCTGGCCTCACAATGTCTTGTGCAGCTGCATGTTGTTCAAACTATTTTTAATCTCCCTCTTTTCCCCTCCCCACCCCCCCAAAAAAACTACTGGCACTGAAAATTTGTAAAGTTCCCACTTGACGTGACACAACGTAGGCTCCTTGTTTTGCCAAGATGGTCCTTTCTCACATTAAAAGTCTCCCCACCCCCCCCAAAAAAAATACTGGCACTGAAAATTTGTAAAGTTCCCACTTGACGTGACACAAAGTGGGCTCCTTGTTTTGCCAAGATGGTCCTTTCTCACATTAAAAGTCCCTATGAATTCCCGACAAAATCAAATCAAATCTCCCGCTCCTGAGCTTTTCTCTGAGCTCTGCGTGTGAGGTGGAAATTCCGTGCAGACCTCTTCCTCTTCCGTCTGTGGAATTAGTTTCCCAGAGAGCGCCTGGTTTATTCAAGGCCGAGTGAGTTAGGTGTTTGAGAGAGAACGTTGAGGTCTCGGGAGAGGACGGGGGGGGCTGGTAGAGGCAGGAAGTCAGGATTGAGTTGGATCAGTCATTGTCTAATCGAGTGTTAAACGAGCCTGAAGGAGCCGGATTGGGTCATAGTCCCACGTTCTTTTCAGAACATAACGTATTGCATAGAATCCCTACAGTGTGGAAACAGGCCTATCGGCCCAACAAGTCCACACCCACCCTCCAAAGAGTAACCTACCCTAATACTCTACACTTACCTCTAAATAATCCACCTTAACCTGCACATCCCTGGGCACTATGAGACAATTTCCCATGGCCAATCCACCATAACCTGCTGCACATCCCTGGGCACTATGAGACAATTTCCCATGGCCAATCCACCATAACCTGCACATCCCTGAACACTATGGACAATTTAGCACGGCCAATCCACCTTAACCTGCACATCCCTGGGCACTATGGGACAATTTAGCACGGCTAATCCACCCTGACCTGCACATCTTCGGACTGTGGGAGGAAACCGGAGCACCCAGAAGAAACCCACGCAGACAGTGCAATCTCCACGCAGACAGTCACCCGAGGTGCGAATCGAACCTGGGTCCCTGGCGCTGTGAGGCAGCAGTGTTAACCACATTTCCTCACATTGACCTTCTGCAGAATTTCCACAAAACACTATTTATAATTTTTTTTTTAAAGTTTCAATAAAGGAGAATTTAAGTCCACTCAGCCCATTTCACAGCCCTGGGCTCGAAGGCCTGATGCCCCATTGGAGTCCCTGCCTGGGCCCATGTTGGAGAAAACACGATCTGGAGTCACGGACTGACTGACCAATGCTGCCGCAAGGAGTCCCAGGCCGTTGCCGACGAAAACAACCGTCGAAAGAGCCCCCAGGCCGTATCAGACCAACCTTGAAGCCTCCAGGAAATCCCGGGCCTTTGGAATCCTAGCCCCCGGCCCACCTCACCTTCAGCTGCCCCCAGAAGCCATCATTGTTGGTGACACCATGTAAATGGTTGACCAGATAGAGTTGCCAATTCCGACTGGAAACATTCTGTCCCCCTGCTCCCATTGCCACCTGGGAGGTGTCATGATGAGCTCCCCCCTTCTTCCCTGACAGGCTCCTGCCCTCGCTAGGCCGATACTGTTAATATCGCAGTGGAATGATTGTCCAAATTTTGAAATTTTGTGGACCTTAGTCACCAACGCACCTTCTCCCCCCCTCCTCCCCCCCCCAACTTAAAGGTTCCTTCTGATTGGAGATGGTGTTGCCCTGGGGTGCTCCACTCCCACTTAAGATGGTAGGTTACGTTGACAACAGCAGCCCTTCCGTGTAGGCCCAAGGCTTCAGACCGTGACCTTACCAGCCACTACCGCCCGCCTTTAGTGCGTCCCTCAGCACGTAACCCTTGCCTCTTTATGTCCCACCATGGTTACTCTCGCAATGTGGCTGCCATTTGTAGATGCCCATCCCTAACTTCAGGCTCATGTTCTGGGGTCACAGTCAGAACCCCACCAGAGCACACTGGGGGAGGTTAGAATTCCCATCGGAATCTGAAATAAAAAGCTAATCTAATGGTGACCGTGTCAATTTATTGTAAAAACCTCATCTGGGTCACTAACGTCCTTCAGGGAAGGAAACTGCTATCCTTACCTAGTCGGGCCTACAGGTGACTCCAGACCCACAGCGATGTCAGAGGCTGAGGACTGACCTTTTGAGGTTTATACAATCATGAGAGGATAAATAGACAAGGTATCCTCTCCTGATTGTCTTAACCTCTGGGGTGGGGGGGTCCAGGTCTAGAGGGCATAGGTTTAGGGGAAAGATTTAAAAGGGAACCGAGGGGCAACTTTTTCACGCAGAGGGTGGTGTGTGTATGGAATGAGCTGCCAGAGGAAGTGGTGGAGGCTGGTACAATTACAACATTTAAGAGGCATCTGGATGGGTATATGAATAGGAAGGGTTTGGAGGGATATGGGCCGGGTCCTGGCAAATGGGACTAGATTGGGTTAGGATATCTGGTCAGCATGGACGAGTTGGACCGAAGTGTCTGTTTCCATGTTGTATGTCTCTTTGACTCTCTCTGACTAAAACAGGGCCTGTCGCACCTCATTGGTGTTGAGGAGAAAGAGGGGGTGATCTGTTCAAGCACCACACTATGAGGGGCTTTCAGTGGATTGAATATGTTTTCTGTGCTTGTAGAAAAGAGAATGAGACCCACACGGTTGGATGGGTGTATGATTGGGAAGAGTTTAGAGGGATCTGCTCCAAGTGCTGGCAAATGGGATTAGGTTAGATTAAGATATCTGGTCGGCATGGCCGAGTTAGACCGAAGGCTCTGTTTCCGTGCTGTACATCTCTGGGCAGGTAGGGAAGGGTAATAAATGCTGGCCAAACCAGGGATGCCCCATTCAGTGGTTTGAACACCCCCTCGTCTCTGCGGCATGAGGTTCTGTCTCTGGGTCCCACTTGAAGTTTGGTGGGGACGCTCCCAGACAGAGAGGACAGCTCTGTTAGAGGTGCCGCCATCTTGATTGAGACCTTTTAAGTGGAGGGCTCAGGGTGAGAGATCGTGATAGCGTCTGTTCTGAGGTACAGGTGGGGAGGTCTCAGTTAGCACCCTGGCTGATATATCCCCCTCGATCATCAATGCGATGGGATTGCTATCTCACTGGTCCTTGTAGGAGCAGGTTGTGTGCCTATTAACTTACATTGTAACAGGGGGCAGGGATAGTGTGAATAGACAAGTTTTTTTCCCTCGGGTAGGGGAGTCCAGAAACAGAGGGTTTAGGTTTAAGGTGAGAGGGGAAAGGTTTAAAAGGGACCTAAGGGGCAACTTTTTCACACAGAGGGTGGTGCGTGTATGGAACGAGCTGCTAGAGGAAGTGGTGGAGGCTGGTACAATTACAGCATTTAAAAGGCATCTGGATGGGTATATGAATAGGAAAGGTTTGGAGGGATTTGGGCTAAATACTGACACTAGATTAATTTAGGATATTGGGTTGGCATGGATGAGTTGGACCGAAGGATCTGTTTCTGTGCTGTACGTTTCCATAACATTGTCCTCAAGGGCACTTTGGGACAGCCTGTGGTTGTGAAAGGCGCTACATAAATGCAAGTCTGGTTTGCCCTTCCCTGCCTTTTTGTTTTTAAAAGAGATAAATGATTCCCTTCCTATCGAAAGGGCCTTCTGTCCAGCTGCTGAGTTTTTTGGGGTGGGTCAGTCAGGAGTGAGAGACCAGTGCGGTGACTGAGAAGGGGTGGGGTGGTAGTGGGGGGGGGGGTTAGGAGAGAAAACAAACCAGTAACCCGTTCCCCTACTTGGCGGATGAGGCAACGGCAGATTTGTTAAACCGGTTATTTTGAAAGTCCTGTTTCCTTTCGAAAATGTTGAAAGCTCCCTTGTGCGTGTGTGTTGATGTTATGTTTTTATTCCATCACTGTTGCACAACGTGGGACTTTCTGTGAGCTGTTTTTTTTTATTTCCCCTGTCGAGCTGTTGGAGGGGTGCACAGGAAGATCCCAGGCATGTCCAGAACTCTGCGCGGAGTCAGGATCTGAATCAGAGCGAGAGAGAGAGAGAGAAACGTTTCCCCCCGTCTCAATATGGGTCAGGAATAGGGGTGGGGTGGATCTAGTTTAGTTTGGGATTATGGTCAGCATGGACTGGTTGGGCCGAAGGGCCTGTTTCTGTGTTGTATGACTGTGACTCTGTTTTAAGTGGGCAACCTTGTATTTTTGAAAAGTGACCCCCCCCAACCCCCCCCCCCCTGGTTCTTGATTCCCCCACGAGAGGAAACATCCTTTCCATGTTGGGAGGTTTTGTTACACCGAGGCTGCTATATAAATGGAGGTAGTTGCTGTGTTATGATTGGACGGTTTGAGTGCCGTCCCTCCGCATTGTTCTGCACATCGTTCAGAGTGTCCTGTGGTGATCTAGTTCCAAGCTTCTGTGAGAATTCACTTCCTCTAGGATATCCCAGCCCCATCCCAACTCATCACTTGACTGCCCCCAACCTCTCTTCTCTGACCCCTCACCCACTGCTGAACCCTTCCTTTCTCCCCACTTTCCCCTGTTATGGACCAGACCCAATCCCTTCAAATATCCAAAGGAGATAACTTCGGCCCTCACTTTTTCTTATGTTAAAGGGACGCGTTGGTCAAACTACGAGTCTTGAAACGAGACACTCTTTATTCAAACACTATACACAAAAGGCACCAGAAGAAAGAGAAATTTGAATAACTTTATTGGAAAACTTAGAATCATAGACGGTTCAACCACTAAACAGTAACTATTTCAATAGAGTAACATCCCATAAACACACCCTTGCCAAAGGCAAATTCAATAAATTGGATAGTCTTACAAATAATTCTCCACATCAGGAGAAAACACAAATCGAGAGAACTCTGAGAGAGTAGCAGGGAGAGATGTACTGCAGCTTCAAGACCCCAGTAACAACTGCTACTAAAAGTTCTGTTTCTATAGAAGTATGACTCCACCCGTTCAACCTGCTTCTATTGTTCCAATCTTCTTAAAAACAAAACTAAGGCCTGACAGCTGTTTACTTTATTGGATCCAAATAGACAACTTCGACTTCTGTCTTAAAATCTCTCTTGCAACAAAAAAAGGGGCAAAATACACCCCAGTGTTCTCCTCACTCCTCTGTCTCTGGGCCTCTCCTGCTGCCCCTTCTCCTGTTGGTCCTCCTCCTCTTTACTCTACGCCCATCTCCCTCCAAACCCCTCCCCTCACTCTTTCCTTTTGTAATGTGCTGTTGTAGACTCTTCCACAGTCCACTCCTGGGTCTGCCTCTCCTGTGGGTCTTGACGGATCTGTCGTGGAGTCTGCCCGACAGAGCGAGCCCACTAGGAGACTGCTCAGCTCTGTCAGTTAACTTAGTTAACCCGTTAGCACAGAACTTGAGCCGAGAAAACGGGGACGTGATGGTAAACCGTCTCACCTTGCGTTCATCAGGACCAATGCAAGAATGCCAAATCTCAATGAGAACAGCCGCTTACACAGTAGGAAAAACAAAAATGCTGATTGGTTGGCAAGTCAACTTTCATTGGCTGAGCCGTTGCCAGAAGACAGGATGGCTAAGGTGTTTACCACATTTGCCTTCATTGTTGAGTCCTTTTGAGTGTATGAGTTGGGACATCATGTTGAGGTTGTACAGGACATTGGTGAGGCCTCGTCTGGAGAACTGTGTACAGTTCTCCCTGTTATAGGAAGGATATTATTAAACTGGAGAGGTTCAGAGGGGATTTACCAGGACGTTACCAGGAATGGAGGGTTTGAGTTATAAGGGGGTGCGGCGGTTAGGTTGGGACTTTTGTCACTGGAGCATTGGAGGTTGGGGGTGACCTTACAGAGGTTTATAAAATCATGAGAGGTATAGGAAAGGTGAATGTCTTTTCCCTAGGGTGGGGAGTTCAAGACTAAAGGGCACATTTTTAAGGCGAGAGGAGAAGGATTTAAAAAAGACATGAACAAATATTTTACAAAGAGGGTTTTAGATTAGATTAGATTCGATTCCCTACAGTGTGGAAACAGGCCCTTTGGCCCAACAAGTCCACACCGACCCTCTGAAGAGTAACCCACCCAGACTTATTTCCCTCTGACTAATGCACCTAACACTATGGGGCAATTTAGCACGGCCAATTCACCCTGACCTGCACACCTTTGGACTGTGGGAGCACACCCACGCGGTCACGGGGAGAATGTGCAAACTCCACACAGACAGTTGCCCGAGGCTGGAATCGAACCCGGGTCCCTGGCGCTGTGAGGCTGCAGTGCTAACCACTGAGCTATCCTGCCAAGGTTCCTGAATGGGAATCATAGCAGCACTACAACCCATCGGTGGCATTGCTCAACAGTGTGGTGGACAGACCGTCTCTGTACACAACTGGCAGTACCCCACTCATAGACCTTGAGGTGACCCCCGAAGAACACTTTGCGAGACATGCTGTTGCTGGAGAGTCAGGCCTGCCCTGGCCTGGTCTGTATTGCTTTGCATTTTCAACTGTGTTTCGTTTTTTTTTAAATCTTGTGTGGTTCCCACTTTGGTTGATAAACCACCAAGTTGCAGGTACGTGCTCTGTTTTGAAGGTGGTTGGTCTGCGATACTGCAAGGATTATTTCAACATCGCTAGGGTAGGGAAGCTTTTTAAAAAAAACTGTGATGATTCCCACTCCTCCCCATTGTCTAAAGAAACAATAGGAGGAACCCCAGACGTCCAGAGCACTCGCAGCCAATGAGTTATTGAGGTGCAGTCTCTGTTGTGTTGTACTGTTTTGAAAGAGCCATCTGCATATAGTGTCCACTTGTAGCTGCTGTACAGAGCAGCACCAGCAGATGAAGATATGAAAAAAAGGTATAATGGAGATGTGGTGGCTCAGTGGTTAGCACTGCTGTCTCAGCACCAGGGACCTGGGTTAATCCCACCCTCAGGTGTCTGTCTGTGTGGAGTTTGCACGTTCTCCCCGTGTCTGTGTGGATTTCCTCCCACAGTCCAAAGATGTGCAGGTTAGGGTGGATTGGCCGTGCTAAATTGTCCCATAGTGTCCAGGGATGTGCAGGTTAGGGTGGATTGGCCGTGCTAAATTGTCCCATAGTGTCCAGGGATGTGCAGCAGGGATGTGCGGGTTAGGGTGGATTGGCCGTGCTAAATTGTTTCCGTAGTGCCCAGGGATGTGCAGGTTAGGGTGGATTGGCCGTGCTAAGTTGTCCCGTAGTGCCCAGGGATGTGCGGGTTAGGGTGGATTGGCCGTGCTAAATTGTCCCCGTAGTGCCCAGGGATGTGCAGGTTAGGGTGGATTGGCCGTGCTAAATTGTCCCCGTAGTGCCCAGGGATGTGCAGGTTAGGGTGGATTGGCCGTGCTAAATTGTCCCCGTAGTGCCCAGGGATGTGCAGGTTAGGGTGGATTGGCCGTGCTAAATTGTCCCCGTAGTGCCCAGGGATGTGCAGGTTAGGGTGGATTGGCCGTGCTAAATTGTCCTGTAGTGCCCAGGGATGTGCAGGTTAGGGTGGATTGGCCGTGCTAAATTGTCCCCGTAGTGCCCAGGGATGTGCAGGTTAGGGTGGATTGGCCGTGCTAAATTGTCCCGGGGTGTGCAGGCTAGGTGAGTTAGTCATGGGAAATGCAAGGATAGGGTGGGTCTGGATGGGAGGCTTTTTGGAGGATCATTGTGGACTTGATTGGCCGAATGGCCAGTTTCCACATTATGGGGATTCTGGGAGAAATGCGGGATAATTGTTTATCAAAATAACCACTGACTTCGCTTGTGCGTTATTTTAACCGTTGCTAAATTGCAAGTGCTTGGCGTGAGGCCAGGGATCTTTGAGTTGCTGTTGTCATGTGACAGACAATTTATGCAAAGCGAGCTCTCTCACGTACCGATGTGATAGTAACCGCATCTTAGTTGGTGGAGGAATAAATATGAGCCAAGCCACCGAGGACAAGTCTTGACACCTCTAAGACAAGGGGGATCTTTAACAACCCCCTGAGAGGGGGAAATGGGGCCTGAGTTTTAACAGTTGGAGGCTGTGAGTTGTGTTGATGATCCTCAAAGGGATGATGTGTTGGTGCCCACTGTGAGGGGAGTCAGACAGAAGTGTGATTATAGATCAGTTATGACCATGTTCCTCATTGACAAAGGTCGACATGAACCAATCAGTACCTTTTGATGCTCAGCATTCTGGGGTGCTTCATTGGGACATTCCCAAACCAGTTTTGATGTTGACTCAGACCGAAAGTGAGAAGGGCAGGTCTGAGGCTGGGAATCCTGCAGCGAGTAACTCTCACCCCCTGACTCCCCGAAGCCTGTCCCACCATCTACAAGGCACAAGTCAGGAGTGTGAGGGAATACTCCCCACTTGTCCTGGATGGGGGCAGCTCCAACAACACTCGAGAAGCTGGACACCATCCAGGACAAAGCAGCCCCAGCCTGATTGGCCCCACATCCACAAACATCTACTCCCTCTACCACTAATGCGCAGTAGCAGCAGTGTGCACCATCTACGCCAAATTCACCAAAGATCCTCAAGACAGCACCTTCCAAACCCACGACCACTTCCATGTAGAAGGTCAAGGGCAGTGGATTTAGGGAACACCACCACCTTCAAGTTCCCCTCCAAGCCACTCATCATCCCAACTTGGAAATATATCACCATTGCTTCAGTGTTGATGGGTCAGAGCCCCCTCTATAAGGGCATTGTGAGTAAATTAATATAATGGAGACTCAATGGGGAAGATTTTTTTTTAAAATTCATTCATGGGATGTGGGTGTCCCTGGCTGGGCTCAGCATTTATTGCCCATCCCTAATTGCCCAGGGGGCAGTTAAGAATCAACCCCATTGCTGTGGATCTGGAGTCACGTGTAGGCCCAGACCAGGTAAGGATGGCTGTTTCCTTCCCTAAAGGGCATCAGTCAACCAGATGGATTTTTTCCAACAATGGATTCCTGATCATCATTAGACTCTTAATTCCAGATTTCTATTGAATTCAAATTCCACCAACTGCCGTGGTGGGATTCGACCCCAGCACCCCAGAACGTGAGCTGGGTCACCTGCAGTAACAGTCCGTGATGATGCCACTAGGCCGTCACCTCCCTGTTGAGTTCCCCTTGAAAGAGAAGAGGGGTGGAAAGGGTTTAGGGACACAGTGCCAGATCTTGAGGCCCAAGTCCCTTCCGCTAGCAGAGCGCTAGAAATCGGGGAGAGTCTGGAGGAGGAGTCCGGCGATCGCGAAGGGTTGCTGAAGTCACAGGGCCAGAGAGAAGTGAATATCATTGGGGGAGCAGGGTCACCACATGGCTCTTGGTAGCAGCCATTTCCATTCCCGCTGGGGATGGCCCTGTTCTGGCTTCCCTCAACTTGCTGACCTTCCCTCAATCATTTCTTTCGCTCTTCCGAGACCCTTTTGAGTGACTGAGAGAGAGCGAACATTACCCACCATTCCACCCCACCCCTGAAAGTAGCAGCGTCTCCTCAAAGTGCATGGCGTGGGGGGGGGTGGGGGGTGTACAGGGAGGGGCGATGCACGCCTTTAACGACCTCACCGCCTCACTGGCGTGCTTGATGTCTCTCAGCTGCATGTATCCCAGAAAAAATATATAAATGGTTTCAACGTTTGCAGAAAGAATGGACAGGGATTAGGATTTGCAATATGGTTAACTTTCACCTTGTGGCACCTGGTCTCAGTTAAATGGGCTAAAATGTCTGCCTGGGCCAGTTGCCATGGCGATTTAGTAGGCCCTGTTAAAAGCCCTATCGATCGACAAACTAAGCACGCTCATTGATTTATTGAGTGGCATATTTTTGTCTTGCCGTGGAGCCAAATGGAAGATCAATACCATCTCCCCAGGCTGCCAGAGGTACACGTTCCCGGGAGTGTGTGTGTCTGAGGGCAGGTAGGCCTCAGGCTTAAGACCGTGCAATATTCTCCTCAGGGAAGCGTTCTCCATTAACGCTGTGGTAACGAGGCGGAGGGAGAAAAAGCTTTCATTCATAAAACGCTACTTGGCTCCTACAAAGTAAGCCCACAATGGCCTCTCTGTTTGCCCCGCAGTTGAATAAACAGTTTAAGGTGTTTAACCAGACACGGCTGCTTACTCCGGGCCTCTTGACTTAGAGGATCCTGAAGCCACACTCCCGAAGATGTTCAAATCCTGTGCATTACTGAGGGAATGCTGCACTGTCCGAGGCCATGATGGCTCACTGAGGTACCCCCTTCAATCAAAGTACCATGCCAACCTTTCAAAGCGGAGCAAGCGAGTTCCCCTCCCAACCCCCCGCCCCCCCCCCCCCCCCCACCACACACATTTTCCTGCCTGATATCTACCCCCCAGTCCACACTTTTCTTTTCAAAGATGAATAGATTATCTGCAGATACTCACGTTTCTGTTTGTGGGATCTTGCTGTGCATTGATTTGGCTGCCTAATTTCCTGCAGTGTGCCTGTGTGTGTCACTGCCTGGAAAAGGCTTTTGGGCGGTCCCAAGGCCCTGAAAGGCGCTATGTCAACGCTCGACATTTTGCCCACGGACGCGTTTGCCTGATTGCGCACGGTAAGATCCCAGCAATGGGGTCAATTTCCGATTGATCCGGTTTATGGTGTAGGTCGTGGGGGGGTGGGGGCGGGTGGAGGCATTTAAGATGCTGGTCAGGGCGTCATGGGAGCTGGCATTTGAGGTAGGTGGAGACTTTGGAAGGTCATAGGTCACGAGGGGACTTGAGAAGGTTTAAGGTTGGGGTGTTGCTGAGACCAGGAGAAGCCGTGAGGTAGTCTGGGTGATGGTGATTTGGTCAAAGCCAGCGCAACTGTGTGGATGGATTCTCGATGAAGGAGAGAAGGAGATTCCCGGAGATAGCGGAGTCCCGGGTACAGTCACAGGAACAGTGTTGCTTTGTAGCGTTCCAGAGAGAGAGAGAGCGAGAGAGAGAGAGAAGCCTTTGTCCAAGTAATTGCTGCTTGTGTTCCAGTTCCCTGATGACATTTCGGAATCTCCTCTTGCCCGTCAATCTCTGTATAATTGGGAAGCAGGCGACCCAGTGGTGTTTTCCGTTAATCCGAAGACCCGGCTAACTTTCCGAGGAGTCAGGTTCAAATCCTGCAAGGGATTCGAATTCGGTGAAAAGCTGTGGAATTAAGCGTCCAACGATGACTATGAATCCATTGTCAGAAAACCCCATCTGGTTCACTAATGTCCAACAGGGAAGGAAACTGCCTTCCTTACCTGGCCTGACCTATACGTGACTCCAGACCCACAGTGATGGGGTTGACTCTGGGCAATGAATGCTAGGCCTAGCCAGAGGCAACCCTACCCTGTGCATGAATTAAATGAAAATAGAAAGAGAAGAGACCACAGTAGGCCATTTGGCCCATTGGGCCTGCTCTGCCCTTAGGATCATAGAATCCCTACAGTGTGGAAACAGGCCCTTCAGCCCAACAAGTCCACACCGACCCTCTGAAGAGTCTCCCAACCAAACCTATTACGCTACCCTATTACTCTACTTTTAACCCTGATTAATGTACCTAACATACACATCGCTGGACGCTATGTACAATTTAGCACGGCCAGTCCACCCTAATCTGCACATCCCTGGGCACTACACACATCCCTGAACACTATGGGTAATTTAGCATGGCCAATCCACCCTAACCTACACATCCCTGAACACTATGGGGTAATTTAGCATGGCCAATCCACCCTAACCTACATATCTTTGGACTGTGGGAGGAAACCCACACAGACCCTGGGAGAACTCCACACAGACGGTCGCCCGAGGCGGGAATCGAACCCGGGTCCCTGGTGCTGTGAAGCAGCAGTGCCAACCACTGAGCCACACAGCGCCACCCTCCATTGAAGGATCGTGGCTGACTATCTGAATCCCTCATCTGTTCCCACTTTCTCCCCGATTCCCTTTGATCCCCTGAGCCCTAGTCGCAATGTCTAACTCCTTCTGGAAATTGGTCAACGCTTCGGCCTCAACCAACGCTCAGTGGCCAGTTACTGATGGCCTCAGACCACGGGTTTTGAGAGCAAGTGAGCTTTGTCCCTGGGACCTGTGGGAGAGGATTCAATTTAAATCTTTTTCCAGGACACGGAGCATGGGACAGTCGGGACGCGGTGCAGGTCGGGGAGAGGGTTATTGGGATGTGACACTTTCTCCACAACTCCTTGGCCTGCTTCTCCAGAAGAGATTTGCGTTTAAGTAGCGCCTTGCTGTAAAGGCGCTTCACTCAGGCCAGGGCTTTATCAGAATCCAAGATGGGGGTGTGGGGACAGGTTTAATCAAGGCAGGAGGGTACTTTTAAACTCTGCAGACTATTCCGGAACACTCCGTCTCCTGGTACAGGAGGAACTTTCAAAAGGGGACCGCTGGATGAATACTTGAGAAAGAATGAAGAGTTCATGAGATGGAAGGGGTTGTCCCTCTAAAGCTGTCCCCTCATGATCCTACACTGCTCCTGAAAATATCCACAGAAAGGTGCCAATGGGGCCATCCCTTCGGTGATAACCCTCTGAAGCAGCTATGTCTGAGTCTGTGTCCGACTCCCCCTCGGAAGTTGTTTTAGAATCGGCTTTGCTACCCTCCCTTCAGGCGTGACCTTCCCAGGTCTCCATCAACTCGCTGCTATCCAAAACCAGACGAAAGTTTCTCCGCCTCGCTTCCTGCTTCTGTGGCTAGTGGCCTTAAAGTTTTGACGGCTGGGCTTTGGCCTTCCCTTGGACCACTTGGCTCATCCTCACGGCTCTAACTAAATGCAAACATCTGTGGCGGAAGGGAATGGGGCAATGAACGATGTGAAGGTGTCAGGAACACACACCCTTGTCCAACCCTAACACACGGCCTCCAATTCACCAACGTCGGGAAGACCACTTGGCTCATCCTCACGGCGCTAACTAAATGCAAACATCTGTGGCGGAAGGGCGTGGGCCAATGAACGATGTGAAGGCGTCAGGAACACACACCCTTGCCCAACCCTAACACACGGCCTCCAATTCACCAACGTCGGGAATCCATTTCCCACTCTGCCTTGCAAACGGGCCGTCCAGCCCACTGAGCTAACCAGGCCCCAGTACAGGGGTCCTCCTACGCTGTGGTGGTAGAGTCCCCACCTCTGGACCAGGAGTTCACATCCCACCTGCTCCAGAGGGTGTGTGTAATGGCATCACTGAACAGATTGATGGGTACCTCCTGACGCAGTGTTAAAACTCAGACCGCGTCTGCTATCTCCCCCTCCCCCTCGCCTCACCCCAGATTTGGGGGTACAATGATTTTGTTTTTGGATTGTCTTTGGGATGTCTTCTGGGGAAGAGGTGACCTGTTCGGGGGGGGGCGGGTGCAGGTTGCGCCTGATCTGGAGGGCGGTAGGGGGGGACAAATATCTTATTGGCCAGTTTTGTCCCTATTATTACGATACCGTTTGGGGACATGTACGGGAGCAAACCCCACTTTCCTACTTAGAGTGTAACGGCAGTGGAGAAAAGGCGAGGGGTGAATTGTATAAGGTGTTGTTGGAACTGATTTGGAGGAGTTGGTGTTGGACTAGGTTGGACAAAGTTAAAAATCAGGATCAGAGTGGTGCTGGAAAAGCACAGCAGGTCAGGCAGCATCCGAGGAGCAGGGGAATCCTCATTCCTGATGAAGGGCTCTTGCCCGAAATGTCGATTCTCCTGCTCCTTGGATGCTGCCTGACCTGCTGTGCTTTTCTAGCAACACACTCTTTGACTCTGACTCTCCAACATCTGCAAACTACAGTTAATTTGAACTGGAGAGGTGGGTGTTCGGCAAAGTTGCAGCTGTCGGTCTCCAGCAGGATCTCTCCCTCGTCTATCTGATTCTCCACCGCCATGACTGGGAGACCATTGCTAAGCTGGGTGAAGCTGAATGCAGCATCAACACACAGCCACTCAGCATGGAAACAGACCCATCAGTCCAACCACTCCGAGTCATAGAGACGTACAGCACCTTTTGGTCCATCTCGTCCATGCCGACCAGATATCCCAACCCAATCTAGTCCCACCTGCCAGCACCAGGCCCATATCCCTCCAAACCCTTCGTATTCATATACCCATCCAGATGCCTCTTAAATGTTGCAATTGTACCACCACTTCCTCTGGCAGCTCATTCCATACACGTACCACCCTCTGCGTGAAAAAGTTACCCT
Organism: Chiloscyllium plagiosum; assembly: GCF_004010195.1. Taxonomy (NCBI): domain Eukaryota; kingdom Metazoa; phylum Chordata; class Chondrichthyes; order Orectolobiformes; family Hemiscylliidae; genus Chiloscyllium; species Chiloscyllium plagiosum. Next base: position 6,442,843 of record NC_057750.1, on the reverse strand, counting down.
TCAAGTCCCTTTTAAATCTTTCCACTCTCACTTTAAACCTACATCCTCTAGTTTCGGACATGCCCACCCTTGGGAAAAATGACCTTTTGCAATTCACCTTATCCATGTCCCTCGTAATTTTCAACATTTTTGGGATTTTACCGCTGGAGCATTGGAGGTAGAGGGGGTGACCTTATAGAGGCGTAGAAGGTCATGGGGATGTGGGCCAGGAGAAAGCAGATGGGACTCATTTAGTTTGGGATTATGGTCGATTGGACTTCCCTCCCTTTATTGGTCAGAGTATTGAGTACAGGAGTTGGGAGGTCATGTTGCGGCTGTACAGGAACTAGAGGGCATAGGTTTAGGGTGAGAGGGGAAAGATATAAAAGAGACCTAAGGGGCAACTTTTTCACACAGAGGGTGGTACGTGTATGGAATGAGCTGCCAGAGGAATTGGTGGAGGCTGGTACAATTACAGCATTTAAAAGGGCTGTTTTCCCTGGAGCGTCGGAGGCTGAGGGGTGACCTTATAGAGGTTTATAAAATCATGAGGGGCATGGATAGGGTAAATAGACAAGGCTGTGGTTGGGGTTTGGGGGAGTCCAGAACTAGAGGGCATAGGTTATGGGTGAGAGGGGAAAGATATAAAAAGGAGCAACTTTTTCACACAGAGGGTGGTGCATGTATAGAATGAGCTGCCAGAGGAAGTGGTGGAGGCTGGTACAATTAAAGCATTTAACAGGCATCTGGATGGGTATATGAATAGGAAGGGTTTGGAGGGACATTGGCCGGGTCCTGGCAGGTGGGCCCAGTTCAGTTGAGGAAAGCTGGTTGGCATGGATGAGTTGGGCTGAAGGGCCAGAGGAAGCGACAGATGCGGGTATAGTTACAACATTTAAAAGACATTTGGACAGGCACGTGGATAAGAAAGGTTTAGAGGGATATGGGTCATATACTAATGTCCTTCAGGGAAGGAAACTGCCATTCTTACCTGGTCTGGGCCTACATGTGATTCCAGACTCTGGACAATGTGGTTGTCTCTTAACTCCCTTCTGAGTAACTGGGCAATCAGTGTTAGTCTAGGCAACGACACCCTCATCCTGTGAATGAAGAAAATAACAACGCAAGTAAGTGGTTCAGTTTGGAAACTTTGGTCAGCATGGTTGACTTGGCTCAAAGGGCCTGCTTCCATGCTCGTCTGTGTGAGGAGCTAACCCACACTCCCCTGTTTACTGTCCCTCACCTAGTCGCTAACCAGGTTAGCAATCTGCCTTCAGTTGCCTGAGCCCCAATTTCACCCCCCCGGTCTCTTCACAAGAACTTAATCACACACCTCCCGCAAGTCTGTGTAAATAATGCCCAGTGACATTCCTCCCCCACCCACTATTTCAATAACCTCTTCACAATAAAAGGTTCAATTAGGTTTATCAGGATCCTTGACAAATCTCAGCTGGCTCTCCCTAATCAGTCACATGTCCTTGAGATGCCGTCATTAATTATAGACTCGTTGGCTTCCCGTTAACAGATGTCAGTCGGACTCTCCAGAGCTCTGTCCTAAGAGAGTGGAGTGATCCATGTGATTCAGGAGGGGGTTGGGGCAGATTGTAAGCAAAAAACTGGAAAAGCACGGTGGCCCAGTGGTTAGCACTGCTGCCTCACAGCGCCAGGGACCCGGGTTCGATTCCAGCCTCGGGTGACTGTCTGTGTGGAGTTTGCACATTCTCCTCGTGTGTGTGGGTTTCCACTGGGTGCTCCGGTTTCCTCCCACAGTCCAGGGATGTGCAGGTTAGGGTGGATTGGCCATGCTAAATTGTCCCGTTGTGCAGGTTGGGGTGGATTGGCCGTGCTAAATTGTCCCATAGTGTCCAGGGATGTGCAGGTTAGGGTGGATTGGCCATGCTAAATTGTCCCATAGTGTATAGGATAGTCAGGGGTAAGTATAGAGTAGTAGGGTAGGGAGGGAAATGAGTCTGGATGGTTACTCTTCGAGGGTCAGTGTTGGGCCGAAGGGTCTGTTCCAAACTGTAGGGATTCTGTTAAAAGATCTGAAGATTGAAACAGGGGGTGAAAAGCAGGAAACACTCGTTTTGTGGATTTCTTGAAAATATATCTTCAACAAAAGAACTGTGGATGCTGGAAATCATCAGAAATTTCTGGAAAAGCTCAGCAGGTCTGTCAGCAGTCTATGGAGAGAGAAATCAGTCGACCTTTCGGGTCCAGTTCTGAGGAAGGGTCACCCGAAACGTTAACTCTGATTTCTCTCCGCACATGCTGCCAGACCTGCTGAGCTTTTCCAGCAACTTGTGTTATTTTTGGCTTTTTAAAATAAAGCTGGTCCTCCCTTGTCAGAAACTCTAACAACAATCTGAAAGTGAGTACAAGCCCAGGGATGTGCGGCGAAACAATGACCCCCAAGTCCAAGCCAGGGGGCGAAACGTGGCATTGATATAAGGTGAAGAACTTCAGATGCTGGCCATCTGAACCAAGAATAATAAACGGAACGTTTATAAGGGGAGGCGATGGTCTAGTGTTATTATCGCTGGACTGTTAATCCAGAGACAAAATCAAATTGCTGGGAAAGCTCAACAGGTCTGGCAGCATCTGTGGAGAGAAATCAGTTAATGTTTTGGGTCCAGTGACATTTAGTCAGAGACTAGTCACAGCGGAATTATTCTGAGGAAAGGTCACTCTTATTTCTCTCCACAGATGCTGCCAGACCTGCTGAGCTTTTCCAACAATTTCTGTTTCTGATTTCCAGCGTCTGCCGTTCTTTCGATTTTTCATGTTCCAAACACCGAGGGAATGTTCTGGGGATCTAGGTACAAATCCTGCCAGAGCAGCCGGTGGAATTTGAATTAAATAAAATCTGGAATTAAGAGTCTGATGAGATTAGAATCCCGACAGTGTGGAAACAGGCCCTTCGGCCCAACAAGTCTACACCGACCCTCTGCAGAGTAACCCACCCAGACCCATTTCCCTCTGACTAATGCACCTAACACTATTGACAATTTAGCATGGCCAATCCACCCTAACCTGCACATCTTTGGACTGTGGGAGGAAACTGGAGCACCCGGAGGAAACCCACGCAGACACGGGGAGAATGTGCAAACTCCACACAGACAGTCACCCGAGGGTGGAATCGAACCTGGGTCCCTGGTGCCGTGAGGCAGCAGCGCTAACCACTGAGACGCTGTGCCAGCCCTAATGATGATCATTGTTGATTGTTGGGGGCAAACCCATCTGGGTCACTAATGTCCTTTAGGGAAGGAAACTGCCATCCTTACCTGGTCTGGGCCTACACGTGACTCCCAGACCCACAGCGATAGGGTTGACTCTTAACTGCCCTCTGGGGCAATTAATGCTGACCCAGCCAGTGATGACTTCATCCCGTGAATTAATTTTTTTAAAAAGCTGGAGAAACTCAGCAGGTCTGGCAGCATCTGTGGGGAGAGAGAGAGAGAGAGAGAGAAGGCAGAGTCCTGAAGGAGGGTCACTGGACTCGAAAGGTTAACTCTGCCAAACAAAAAGTTAATTTTATCTCCGGAGAAGGTCATTGAGCTGAGGGAGTCTGAGGAGGGCAGTGGGAGGAAGACCGAGCAATCAGGGATAACTTTTTCGGGTGAACTGGGCAGCACTGTAGGGTCCAGGCCTAGTCTGAGGGTTAAGGCATGGAGTTTTGGCAGATTGAGACCATGCCTGTGATACCGACGGTCTCTGGGATTGGGGGGCGCTGCGAGCAACGGGGATTGCGTTTGCCAGGGGTCCGAAATAAATAACATCCGCCCAACTTCCTGCGCGTGACAGCGCCTTATCTCTGTGTTTGGTTTGTACATCGCAGTTTTCGACTGTTTCAAGGCGAAATGGTGAGGGCGGGCTCTGACAAGAGAATGGGGGGGGAGGTGGGGAACACGTTTAAAAATGTGGGGTTTGGGGTGACAGGGAGGGATCCAGTCGCAGGCTTTGAAATGTCGGCGTTTCCGAAAGCAGCAAATTTCATCCTCCCGTCGGAAGGATGTTGTGAAATTTGAAAGGGCTTAGAAAAGATTTACAAGGATGTTGCCAGGGTTGGAGGGTGTGAGCTACAGGGAGAGGCTGAACAGGCTGGGGCTGTTTTCCCTGGAGCGTCGGAGGCTGAGGGATGACCTTATAGAGGTTTATAAAATCATGAGGGGCATGGATAGGGTAAATAGGCAAAGTCTTTTCCCTGGGGTATGGGAGTCCTGAACTAGAGGGCATCGGTTTAGAGAGAGAGGGAAAAGATATAAAAGAGACTTAAGGGGCAACTTTTTCACACAGAGGGTGGTACGTGTATGGAATGAGCTGCCAGAGGAAGTGGTGGAGGCTGGTACAATTACAACATTTAAAAGGCAT
>NC_057750.1:6430082-6434217 GCF_004010195.1 Chiloscyllium plagiosum | reverse complement strand
ATGCCCCCTCCCCCTGCCCCTCTCCCTTCTCCTTCTCCTTCTCCCCCCTCCACCCGCCCATCTCCCCCTCACTGATGATTGATGGGTTTAGTCTCCAATGGGGACAGATGGGCCAAGGCTGGTCTAAGTTCTTCTCTCCGTACTTTCTGTTTGGCTCCAGGTGGCAATAAAGATCATCGACAAAACCCAACTGAACCCAACCAGTCTGCAGAAGGTAAGAGGTGGTCCCAGTTCGTGAACTGTTCATTCTGTGATGATAAATGCTGGTGAAAGAAAATGGCAGAAGCTGAAATGAGGGTCCCAGGCTGGGACGTTTGGTTTTTAGGCTGAGACCTCCTGAGTAACTCCTTCCCCAGTCATCCTAATCCAAGTCTTTATGGATTTTGAACAAATTGTCCAAAGGTACGTGTGTGTCTTTGGGTTGGGGACTAGGCCCCAGACATTCGGGTTTGGGTCGAGGCTTGGGGAGTGACTGTTGGAGTCGCCACCTCAGTTTCGGATATTGGAGCTAGGTCCTGGGAGTTGAGCCATGGGCCTGTGGTTGTTGGGGCCTTTGGGCCTGGGTCTTGATGTTGTTGGAGTTTGCAGCATTCCCCCCAGGTGGTTGGAGCCTGGGACTGCGAGGTTGTTGGGGCCTGCACCCCGAGGTTTTTGGAGTGTGAGGCATGGTCCCCAGGTGGATGGAGTTTCGGGCGTGGTCCCCGGGTGGTTGGAGTTTGGGGCCTGTTGCCCGAGGTTGTGGAGTTTGGGGCCTGGTGCCTGAGGTTGTGGAGTTTGGGGCCTGGTCCCCAGGTGGTTGGAATTTGGAGTCTGGTGCCCGGGCGGTTGGAGTTTGGGACCTGTTGCCCGAGGTTGTGGAGTTTGGGGCCTGGTCCCCGGGTGGTTTGGAGTTTGGGGCCTGGTCCCCGGGTGGTTGGAGTTCGGAGCCTGGTGCCCGGGTGGTTGGAGTTTGGGACCTGTTGCCCGAGGTTGTGGAGTTTGGGGCCTGGTCCCCGGGTGGTTGGAGTTTGGGGCCTGTTGCCCGAGGTTGTGGAGTTTGGGGCCTGTTGCCCGAGGTTGTGGAGTTTGGGGCCTGGTGCCCAGGTGGTTGGAGTTTGGGGCCTGGTCCCCGTGTGGTTGGAGTTTGGGGCCTGGTGCCCGGGTGGTTGGAGTTTGGGGCTTGGTCCCTGGGTGGTTGGGGCCTGGTCCCCGGGTGGTTGGAGTTTGGGGCCTGGTGCCCGAGGTTGTGGAGTTTGGGGCCTGGTGCCCGAGGTTGTGGAGTTGGGGCCTGTTGCCCAAGGTTGTGGAGTTGGGGCCTGGGCCCTGAGTGGTTGGAGTTTGGGGCCTAGTGCCCGCGGTTGTGGAGTTTTGGGCCTGGTCACCAGGTGGTTGGAGTTTGGGGCCTGGTCCCCAGGTGGTTGGAGTTTGGGGCCTGTTCCCCAGGTGGTCGGAGTTTGGGCCCCACGCCCCAAGATTGTTAGGACCTGAGGCGTTTCAGCAGGTGGCTGGGGTGGCATGGAGGGGAAGCAGCTTTGAGGTTTGAGCCAAGCCTCAGGCCTGAGGGGCTGGTGCTGCAATGTATGGCCTGGGCCTTGGAGATGGTAGTATTTGCCTCAGAAAGGTCTGAAATTGGACAACAGAGAGCGTCGTTCCAATAGGGCTACATCGGGTGAAGTTATTTGGGACTAAGTGTGGAGACGGTGGCCTATGGCTCTGAGGAGAGAGCCAGTTGTGTTGAGGAAAGTTGGTGGTGCAGGGATGGTGTTGACAGTTGTTGAATGTTTGCTGACTGTAACTGGGGAAGTGTATTGATCCATATGTTTCACATTGCTTATCGATTATTGTGTCTGACCGGATGATAAGGGTCGTACTGTCCTGTCAACATCAATTACTTCAGGTCAGCTTTCCTTGAAACTTCTGTCAGAATGGTTTGCGCACGGCTAACCAGAGAGTGCAGGATTTGGAGGGGGTTTATATACAGAATAACAGCACCCCCGGAGTGTGTGACAGTGGAATCTAATCGAAGGGATCGGGGTGATTTATATATAGAATAACACATACCCAGGAGTGAGTTACAGACCGGAATCTGATCATGGGGTTCGGGGGATTTATATACAGAATAACAGAGCCCCAGGTGTGAGTTACAAACTGGAATCTAATTGAGGGATTCGGTGGGTATATACATTGAATAACATAGCCCTTGGAGTGAGTTAAAGACTGGAATCTAATCGAGGTTTGAGGGGGTTTGTATACAGAATAACAGATACCCGGGGTGAGTTACAGACTGGAATCTGATCAATGGGTTCGGGGAGGGTGTTTTATATATAGAATAACAGATACCTGGGAGTGAGTTACAGACTGGAATCTGATTGAGGGGTTTGGGGGGGTTTATATATAGAATAACAGATACCTGGGAGTGAGTTATAGACTGGAATCTGATTGAGGGGTTCAGGGGGTTTATATATAGAATAACAGATACCCGGGAGTGAGTTATAGACTGGAATCTAATTGAGGGGTTCAGGGGGTTTATATATAGAATAACAGATACCTGGGAGTGAGTTATAGACTGGAATCTGATCAAGGGGTTTGGGGGGGTTTATATATAGAATAACAGATACCTGGGAGTGAGTTATAGACTGGAATCTGATCAAGGGGGTCGGGGGGAATGGGGTTTGTATACATAGAATAACAGCTCCCCAGGAGTGAGTTACTGACTGGAATCTGATTGTGGTTTATATATAGAATAAACAATACCAGGGAGAGAGTCACAGACTGGAATCTGATTGAGGGGTTTGGGGGGGTTTATATATAGAATAACAGATACCTGGGAGTGAGTTACAGACTGGAATCTGATTGAGGGGTTGGGGGGTGTTAAATATAGAATAACAGAGCCCTCAGAGTGAGTTATAGACTGGAAACTGATTGAGGGGTCCGGGGGATGGGATTGTTATATATAGAATAACAGCTCCCTGGGAGTGAGTTATAGACTGGAAACTGATTGAGGGGGTCAGGCATGTTGTTGTGTGCACAGCCCAGGAGCGAGTGTAAACTGCTGTTCTCTTCCAACCGGACAACAGCGGCTGTGAGACTGCTTCCTCAGCTGTGGAGCCGCCTTCAGAACCTGCTGAGGTTCTGAAGGGCGCTACAGGAATGCAAGCGTGCTTTTCAGTCATGCTGTCGCAGGGGTCTGTTGAAGACCTGTTTTGTGTCTATTTGTTTNNCACAGCAGCCAAGCTCCTTGAGCTGGGAGGGGGAGGGGGATGGGGTGTGGGGGGATGGGGTGTGGGTGTGGGGGGTGAGGTCCACACACAGATGGCTGCAGGACGCTCCCGAGGACCTTGGTGCTGGCAGCTTTGAACGCGGGGCCCAGTCCCTCTCTGCTCCGTATTGTTCCCAAGACCCAGTTGCTATGGACGGTGGGGGGAAGGGGCGAGAGTGACCGAGACACAGGGAGAGCACGAACAGAAATCTGTGTGTTTTATTAAAAAGAGCCTCTCTACGACCTTGTCTGACCTTTTCCAGATCAGGCAGACCAAGGGCAGCCGCTCTCCGTGCTGGTGGGTGGAGGGGGATGGGGTAATGTTGCCATAGAAACGTGGGAGCAGAACGAGGCCCTTTGGCCCCTCGAGGTCACTCATAAAACGTTTGTTTTGTCTTATATAAACGTGAGTGGTAAAGGATGTAATCACCGAGAATTCCAAAACAGATGAAGTGATGGCTTTTATGAAGGAGAGACCACGCCTGTGCAAGTTAATTAAAACGTCTTGATGGGGGAGTGAGAATGGCAAGCAGGATAGATAGAGGGGAGGCAGCGGATGTAATATATTTGGGTTTTCAGAAGGCGTTCCATAAAGTACCACGCGTTAAAAGAGGTCATGTATTAGGATGGAGAAAAGATTGATTAGCGGTCTCCTCTACATTGGGGAGACTCGACGCCTCCTAGCAGAGCGCTTTAGGGAACATCTCCGGGACACCCGCACCAATCAACCACACCGCCCTGTGGCCCAACATTTCAACTCCCCCTCCCACTCTGCGGAGGACATGGAGGTCCTGGGCCTCCTTCACCACCGCTCCCTCACCACCAGACGCCTGGAGAAAGAACGCCTCATCTTCTGCCTCGGAACACTTCAACCCCATGGCATCAATGTGGACTTCA
>NC_057750.1:6429149-6430046 GCF_004010195.1 Chiloscyllium plagiosum | reverse complement strand
TCATCCCCACCCCCACTCACCTATTGTACTCTATGCTACTTTCTCCTCACCCCCACCCTCCTCTCATTTATCTCTCCACCCTTCAGGCACTCTGCCGCTATTCCTGATGAAGGGCTTTTGTCCGAAATGTCAATTTTCCTGCTCCTTGGATGCTGCCTGACCTGCTGTGTTTTTCCAGCACCACTCTAATCCAGAATCTGGTTTCCAGCATCTGCAGTCATTGTTTTTACCCAGCTTCTAGGAAACACAGAGTTAGGTAAGGGAGGCATTTTTAGGATGGCAACCTATAACTGTTGGAAGCCCACAAGGATCAATGCTGAGACCACCATTATTTACAATATATATCGATGATTCGGATGAGGCAAGTGAATGTATTAAAGCCAAGCTTCCAGATGACACAAAGTGACAGGGCAAGGGCTGAGGGCGATACAGTCAAGCCAAGCAGGTGGAGTACGATGCAGGGAAATGATAGAGAGGGGCTGAATGTTATTTAAATGGAGAAAGACTGCAGAAAGCCACAGACCAGTGAGATCTGGGAGTCTTGAATCACAAAAAGCCAATATTGCAAGTTCAGGCCATCGAAAAGGCAAAGGGAATGTTTGTCTTTATTTCAACAGGAATGGAATCTAAAAGTAGAGGTGTCTCACTAAACCTAGACAAGGCTGTTCCAACTCCAGCCATGTCCTCACCCACACCTAGATTTCCATCTCTCCATCATTGGCATTCATTCCCTCCGTTGCCTGGCTCCTAACCTCAGGAATTCCTCCCTGACTCTCGGTCTATCTGTCTCTCGCTCTCTCACCCTTTCTCTCTCTCCCTCTGTTTCTCTCTCCCTCCCTTTCTCTCTTTCTCTCTCTCTCTCTCTCCCTCTGTTTCTCTCTCTCTCTCTCTCCCTCA
>NC_057750.1:6426178-6429111 GCF_004010195.1 Chiloscyllium plagiosum | reverse complement strand
TCTCTCTCTCTATCTCTCTGTCTTTCTCTCTGTGTCTCTCTGTCTTTCTCTCTGTCTCTTTCTCTCTGTCTTTCTGTCTCTCTTGTCTGTCTGTGTGTGTGTCTCTCTCTCTCTCTCTCTGTCTTCTCCTTTAGGGTCCTCCTTGACTACTCTATTCCCATCATCTACTCTTAGATCGCAATTTCCAGTTTTGTTTCGGAAGCCTCTCGGGCTATCACCTGGAAGATAGGAGCAGGAGTAGTCCATTCAGCCCTTCAAGGCTACCCCGCCATTCACTAATTTATGTTAACGTGAAAGTGCTATATAAATACAAATTGTTGTTGCTGAGTTGTTCCCAAATCAAGGATTGAACCCAATGGCTGCGGGTGCTAGCAGTGAGCTCAATGGAGTGGCATCCATCCACCCCAGACTCTGAAATTCCCCAATCCCATCCTGATCCTGGACATGGTGAGGAATGGGTTTGTCCCATTGTGTCCCTGGGCCTGAGGATTGATCCACCCAGGATCCACTTCTCAGTTAGTTGGCAAATACAGTCAGGCGTCTTGGTCTCTGCAGCTGAATATCCACCAATCCGACCGTCCCCCTGAGATATCGGAGCCGACCAGTGCCAACAGTCATTCCCCTGGGATATGGAGGAAGGATTTGAACCCTGGGTCGTCCTTGACTGTTCATGTTTGAATATCTGTTATCAGTGAGCACTGGCTTAAGCATTTTAATTTGCTTTATTTTCCATTCCTGCAGTGGAGATTTCCAATTCAAGTGTTTTATTTCTGTAAATAAGGAATCGCACAATGGAAATTGGTCTCTTCCTCGTTTTGGTCTGATTCAGACCCCTGAGTCTTTTGATGATTTAATACGTCATTGCTGAATGCCTTTCCCAAATAGGGATTACACCACGGCCAGTTTGAGAAAGAAAGGGGCAGGGCAGGGCGGTGGGGGGGGGGGGGTATGTTAATTCTTGTTGCGCATTTTGTATTCAGTCTGTGCTCAGGCCACTATGGCCCCCATCAAACAACTGTACACACACAGACCCCCACTCACTCACTCACACACTCTCTCTCTCCCACACACACACACTCACTATTTCTCTCTCACTCACTCATTCACTCTCTCTCTCTCACGCACACACACATGCACACATACATATGTATACACAGGCGCACACACACGCAGATATATACACACAGACACATGCACACAGATATACACAGGCGCGCACACATAGTACATATACACGCAGACACATATATACACGCGCACACAAATGTATACACACACAGACGCACACACACATGCATGCATACAAATATATACACATGCACACAGATGCGCACACAGTTATACACGCATGCACACAGACATATGTGCACACAATATATACACACACACACACACACTGCTCACTATCTGTCTGTCTGTCTGTCTGTCTGTCTGTCTCTCTCTCTCTCTCAGCCGTAGACGGTCACACAGACAGACATAAACACATGAGATCTAATACACACAGACACACGGTGATGGATAGTCACATGTTCCCACATGGGAGAGTGTTCAATAGCCAGAGGCTGGGACTAATGGCCTGAGTGGGCCCCATTCGGGATCGATGCTGGGACTGACCTCCGTAGAAATTGATGAGGTCAGTGGTGTTGAGTTTGTTAACATTCACTGAGTGAATTCCTGGCAGATTAGAAACGAAGGAAAGCTTTTATTGAGGATTTGTATTGTTCAGAATTCATGTTGCAACCACCTTTCCAAGTGTGCTTTGTTTACTGATCTCAATCTGTGGTGTATTACAGCGTGACTTAATCTCACAGACAGCTGTGGCCGAGAGTTCTCTCATTGTAACTGAAATCGTTCTTCCCTCTCCATTTCCCTCCTGCCAGTGTGAATATCTCCCGCTCCCTTCCACAAACGGGCTGTGCTGTATTTACCCACCACTCTGCAGGGCAACAGCAATGGGGTAGTGAGGCCAGAGCCAGACTCTTACAGAAGGAGGGTGGGGAGAGGACCAGAACTAGATCTGATTTGACCGCACTGTGCAACATGGCCCGAGATAAGGCCCTGAGCCAGGGAGTGGAGTGCGAGCAGACCCGGCAGCTGGAGTGCTGCTCAAGCCGCAAGCTTGCGATGCCCGCTATTGTTGAATAGCGTGCCAGAATCAGCTGGGTCCATCCACACACTGGCTCAGTTCAGGCTGACCATGGGAAAGTCGCCAACTTTGGTGGGGAAGGGAGGTGTGGTTTGTGGAATTGAGGTTTGTGGAGTTGGGATGGGGTCAGGGATAGGGTTAAGGAGGGAGAGGGTCGGACTCACGGATAGGGTTAGGGAGGGATGGTCTAGCGATAGGGTTGGGGTTATTGTTAGGGTCACGGATAGTTCGCGATAGGGTCAGGATCAGGGTTAGGGTCAGGATAGAGATAGGGTTAGGATTTTGAAGCTCCAACCTGTTTAAGACCCTCATGTCGTTACAAATGCCACCCCCCCCCCCCCCCCCATACCCATTCTTTAGGGAGAGCAGGTGGCTCAGTGGTAATGTCACTGGATTCATAAGCGACTTGCCCAGTTAATTATCTGGGGACTCAGTTTCGAATCCCGCCACGACTACTTGGGGAATTTGAATACAGTTGGAATCTGGAATAATAACCCTAGTCTAAAGTTAATTATCATAAAAACCCACCTAGTTCACTAATGTCCTTTAGGGAAGGAAACTGCCATCCTTACCTGGTCTGGCCTACACGTGACTCCAGACTCTCAGCAATGGGGTTGACTCTCAATTGCCCTCCGGGGTAATTAGGGATGGGCAATAAATGCTGCCCTGCCCAGTGCATGAATGTTAAAATAAATATCTGCTAATTTCCTCCTGTTCACTCACTGCCTCTCCCCAGTCCCCCTCTAACTCTCGCTCTCTCTCCCCTGTCAGTCACTCTCTCTCCGCT
>NC_057750.1:6421879-6425678 GCF_004010195.1 Chiloscyllium plagiosum | reverse complement strand
GGTCAGGGTTTATTCAGCAGGGTAAGGGTCACTCGCTGTGTAACCGTACAAAGTCAGGGTTTATTCAGCAGGGTAAGGGTCACTCACTGTGTAACCGTACAGGGTCAGTGTTTATTCAGCAGGGTAAGGGTCACTCGCTGTGTTCCCACACTGGGTCAGGGATTATCCAGAAAGCGTGAAGCTGCTGAATTCCACAGTCACTGGGCTGAAGGGTCAATTACATTTGGTATCTCATGTGTTGGTTGTCCTGCACCAATGACAATGTTACTGACATTTCCCGTTAAGCCAGAGCCCCGGGCGATTGACCCGAGAAAAGGGAGAGTTGAGCTGTGATTACCTGTTCTCCTTCCCGTTCTGAAGGAGGGACTGCCTGTCATTGGGAGTCCGGTCAGTGCAGACGTATGTGTTCCTCCTGCTCATGGCACTGGCTGGGATATTGTTCTGCAGAACGAAACGGAGAAGGTTACTTCAATCTAGTATCATAGATTCCCTACAGTGTTAAATCAGGCCATTCAGCCCAACAAGTCCACACTGACCCTCTGAAGAGTATCCCACCTAGACCCATTCCCCTGCCCTATTACATTTACCCCTGACTAATGCACCCAACTTATACATCCCTGAACACTATGGGCAATTTAGCATGGCCAATCCACCCTAACCTGCACATCTTTGGACTGTGGGAGGAAACCGGAGCACCCAGAGGAAACCCACGCAGACACGGGGAGAATGTGCAAACTCCACACAGACAGTCGCCCGAGGGTGGGCTTGAACCTGGATCTCTGGTACTAGGAGGCAGCGGTGCTAGCCACTGAGCCACCATGCCCCCCAAACACACAGCAGATGGAATCCAACGTGAAGTTATACATTTTTGGTATGAAAAGCAGAGGGAAGGGGATTATTGAGATGGTTACATTTTGAAAAGTTCCAAAGCAGAGCCTTAAAAATGAACACTCGTGCTCCCTCTCCCCAGGAGACACCGAGTTTTTCCAGCAATTTCTGTTCAGGTGCATGATTCATTGGGAGGTTTGGATGTAACCACTCAATGAAAGTAGACAGACAGGTGCAGCAAGTGAGGAGGAGAAAGGCCATTAGCAGACTGGCCTTCACTGCAAGAGACATCGAATTCAGAGAGAGGGATATCTTCCTGCAATTACACTGAGTCGAGAGTGTGGTGCAGGTCAGGCAGCTTCCCAGGAGCAGGGGATTCGACATTTCTGACATTAGCCTTCGGTCTTGTGAACCGTGTGCCATATGGGTGGCACGGTGGTTAGCAGTGCTGCCTCACAGCGCTGGAGACCCGGGTTCAATACCCGCCTCAGGTGACTGTGTGGAGTTTGCAGTTCTCCCCGTGTCTGCGTGGGTTTCCTCCGGGTGCTCCGGTTTCCTCCCACAGCACCAAAGGTGTGAAGGTCAGGTGAATTGGCCATGGTAAATTGCCCGCAGTGTTAGGTAAGGGGTAAATGTAGGGGTATGGGTGGGTTGTGCTTCGGCCGGGCGGTGTGGACTTGTTGGGCCGAAGGGTCTGTTTCTACACTGTAATGTAATGTAATCTAATCTAATCACCGGTTCGACGCTGACATTAATGAGTGAAAAGAGAAAACGAAGGGTTGGGGGTAACTCGATGGGAATCCCAGTCTCTATTAACGAGTAGAATAATCTCCAGGAACAAGCAAATCACAAGAGATGAAGAGTCTGGCCAGGAAATAAACATTGTGTTTCTCTCCCCTTTGCCTTCTGCCTCCAGCACTCAGATACTGGTGACACAATGTTCCAAACATCTCAAGGGCTGATTGACTGGTAGGTGTTGGGAGGTGATGCATCCAGAAATAAGATGCCTCTCAGCTGGTGCCCTCAGTTTTGGGAGGTGCAGTGCTGGCAGACCCAGACTCTGACAGGAAGGGGGGGTGCCAACTCTCCAGGAACCGACGCTCAATCTCGAGCGTGCTCCCGCGTGTAAAGAACAGGAGCAGGAGGAGGCCATTTGGCCCATTGAGCCTACCCCACCATTCAGTAAGATCATGGCTGATCTTCATCATGGGCTCAGCTCCACTTACCCGCCCGCTCACTGTAACCCTTAATCCCTTTACTGTTCAAAAATCTTGACAAATTCAACGAGGAAGCCTTAGCTGCTTCACTGGGCGGGGAATTCCACAGATTCACAACCCTCTGGGGGAAGAAGTTCCTCCTCAGCTCAGTCCCAAACCCGCTCCCCCCCTTATTTTGAGACTATGCCCCTAGTTCTAGTTTCACCCACCAGTGGAAACGATCTCCCTGCTTCTCTCACCTATTCCCTTCAGAATTTGTTATGTTTTTATAAGAGCCCCCTTAATTCTTCTAAATTCCAATCTCAGTTTACTCCGTCTTTCCTCATAAGCCAAACCCCTAGCTCTGGAACCAACCTGGTGAACCTCCTCTGCACCCCCCTTCAAGGCCAGTACATCCTTTCTCAAGACAGGAGGCCAAAAGTACACACAGTACTCCAGGTGTGGCCTCACCAGTGCCCTGTACAGCTGCAGCCTAACCTCCCTGCTTTTCAAACTCCATCCCTCTACCAATGAAGGACAATATTCCATTTGTCTTCCTAATTACCTGCTGCACCTGATACATGCACAAGGACACCCAGATCCCTCTGCACAGCAGCAGACTGCAATTGTTCCCCACTTAAATAATAGCCCATTTTGCCATTCCTCCTACCAAAACGGGAATAACCCCGGAGAAAAACCGCAGGGGGACACCGAAGGAAATTAAGATTTGGTCTAAAGTTTGAGGAAGAGTCAGGCTGGCCTCTGCTTTTGTCTCCATTGATGCTGCCAGACATAGAACGCAGCACAGGCCCTTCGGCCCTCAATGTTGTGCCGAACTGTGGAACCAATCAGAAGCCCATCTATCCTACACTATTCCATTTTTGTCCATAAGTTTATCTAATGACCATTTAAATGCCCTTAAAGTTGGCGAGTCTACTACTGTTGCAGGCATTCCATGCCCCAACTAATCTGTAAGAAATGACGTCTGACATCTGTCCCATATCTGACTTGCTGAGTTTCTCTAGCACTTTCTCAATTGTGTCAGATTATTGTATTTATTTGGACTTCTGTCTTCACCAGATTTAAAAAAAACATTAAAAACAGAGGGATGCTGCTTGACTGGCAATTCGGGCCATCACCTTTCTTCCTTTCTGATTGGTGTAGAAGGGCAGTGAGTCATGGTGATGGACATGTCGGCTGACAAATGGCTGATGGTGGTGGGCACAGGTCACACAGAATCACAGAGTCATTGAGATGTATAGCACGGACACAGACCCTTCGGTCCAACCGGTCCATGACGACCAGATATCCCAACCCAATCTAGTCCCACCTGCCAGCATCCGCCCATATCCCTCCAATCCCTTCCTATTCATATACCCATCCAGATGCCTCTTAAATGTTGTAATTGTACCAGCCTCCACCACTTCCTCTGGCAGCTCGTTCCATACACGCACCACCCTCTGTGTGAACAAGTTGCCCCTTAGGTCTCTTTTATATCTTTCCCCTCTCACCCTAAACCTATGCCCTCTGGTTCTGGACTCACCCCACCCCAGGGAAAAGGCTTTGTCTATTTATCCTATCTGTGTCCCTCATAATTTTGTAAACCTCTATAAGGTCACCCCTCAACCTCCGACGTTCCAGGGAAAACAGCCCCAGCCTGTTCAGCCTCTCCCTCTAGCTCAGATCCTCCAACCCTGGCAACATCCTTGTAAATCTTTTCTGAACCCTTTCAAGTTTCACAACATCTTTCCGATAGGAAGGAGACCAGAATTGCA
>NC_057750.1:6404831-6421393 GCF_004010195.1 Chiloscyllium plagiosum | reverse complement strand
CTGCTCTGCCCTCATCAATCCTCTTTGTTACTGAGGCAGTTACTGATTGGTCAGGGATTTTCGGAGGGGGGGCGCAAAAGGGCAGTCGTTGGGGGGTTTGGAATGGGGAAGGGGAGAGGGAATAATCAAGAACCAAACAACAGGTTTTAAGGTCTCGACAAATAAACAAGTTTAACCACCCCCAAAAATTACATCAGTGAAAGGTGGTGGCCACTTGGAGGTGAACAATCTGCATCACTGCACCCCCTGTTGGCAGGAGGCCAGAACCACAACCCAACTGGGCAGCGTTACTCCCCCTTCCAAGTCAGAAATGTTGACATGGCACTTTACAGGGTTGGCGCAAATTCCGTGACACGGGATGTGAAGGTGGAAAGGACAGCAAGCTTTATACGCCAGGGACCGTCACCCAGAGCGATGAAAACTTCACGCACACTGGTGCGGCGACCAATGGGGGAACAATCCCAAGGACATCCTCTACGATCGGGTGGAGATGGGTAGACGGAGACCGTGCGCTACAACATGAGATGAGCGCAAAGAGAAAAAGAGATTTAAAAATTCGCTCATGGCATCGCTGGCTAGGCCTATATTTATTTCTCACCACCTCATGACCCTCAACCAAGTGTCTCGCAAGGCCATCACAAAGTCTCTGAGGGTCTGGAGTCGTGTGTAGGCCAGACTGGGTAAGGACGGCAGATTTCCTTCCCCCAGCGACATGAGTGAACCCGAGGATTTTTTACCACACAGTTTCACCACAGAGTTCTCCCTCCAAATGCACCGCATTTGTTGTGGCACAAAGCAGGACAGGATTTCAGAGTAGAATTTCAAGGAAATATTTGGGTATGATGTTCGGATTATAGTGTGCACAACAATGTGATGCAACTAAACCCAGAAGAAAAGTGTGACTTTTATCTCGCAAGTACAAGGAACATTAATTAGGAAGGATATTATTGAGCTGGAGGGGGGTTCAGCAGAGATTTACCAGGAACAGAGGGTTTGAGGTTGGATAGGCCGGGACTTCTTTTCACTGGAGCCTAGGAAGTTGAAAGGTGACTTGATAGACATTTATAAAATAATGCGAGGTATAGATAAGAGTTGTCTTTTCCCTAAGATGGGGAATTTCAAGATTACAGGGTACACTTTTAAGGTGAGAGGAGAGAGATTTAAGAAAGACATGAGGGGCAAATGTTTTACCCAGAGGGTGGTTCGTGTGTGACATGAACTTCCTGAGGAAGTGCTGGATATGGGGACAGTTACAACTTTTAAAAGACACTTAGTTAAGAACATGAACAGGAACGGTTTGGAGGGATTTGGGCCAGGAGCAGGCAGGTGGGAGTCAGATGGAAACAGACACTTTGTTCAACTTGTCCATGTCGACCAGATATCCTAGATTAATCTAGTAATTATTTTTAGATTCCCTACTGTGTTGAAACAGGCCCTTTGGCCCAACCAGTCCACACCGACCCTCTGAAGAGTAACCCACCCAGACCCATTTCCCTCTGACTAATGCACCTAACACTACAGGCAATCTAGCACGGCCAATTCACCCTGACCTGCATATCTTTTGGACTGTGGGAGGAAACCGGAGCAAACCCATGCAGACACGGGGAGAATGTGCAAACTCCACACAGACAGTTGGCTGAGGCTGGGATCGAACCCGGGTCCCTGGTGCTGTGAGGCAGCAGTGCTAACCACTGAGCCACCGTGCCGGTCGGCATGGACTGGTTGGGCCGAAGGGTCTGTTTCCGTGCTGAATGACTCTGTGAAATGTGAGGTGCTGCATTTTGGAAAGGCAAGTCAGAGCAGGACTTATACACTTAATGGTAAGGTCCTGGGGAGTGTTGCTGAACAAAGGGACCTTGGGGTGCAGGTTCGTAGCTCCTTCAAAGTGGAGTCTGTTTCTGTGCTGGATGACTCTATGGAGATGGTAAGTCCTTTATTTTAGGGAGAGGATGGGCTATTCAGAGCTGAAATACAAACTGGCATGGTGGTGTGGTGGGTAATGTCTCTATCTCTGAGCCAGGAGGCCCCAGAGGGTGTGTCTGAACTAGTTGATTGGAAAATATCTACAAACGGTCGGGTCTCCTGCTTTGACACTGCGTTCGGAATGATGGATGGCCACAGGATTCAGAGATTTCCTTTCACAGCCCAGATGGCTTTTTATGACAATCAGATTTACTTCCAAATTTTATTTTGTATTTTGAATTGAATTCAACTTTCACCATCTGCCTTGGTTGGATTCGAACCTGTCTCACCAGAAATTTAGTCTGGGGCTTTGGAAATACTGCTAGAGTGGTATCACCGCTGTGTCACAGTCTCCCCTTGTTTATGACGGGCAGCTTGAATTGATTTATTGTTGTCACTTTTGTACCTCGGTACAGTGAAAAGTTTTGTTTTGTGTGCAGTACAGGCAAATCACACCACACAAGGACATACAGATCATTGGGTGTTCAGACAGAGCGGGGAATACAAGGCTTCAGTGGCACAGGATGTGTACAAAAGCGAGATCACCACTAGATTTGAAATTTGGGAGATTCATTCAGAAGTCAGTCATAATCATGGAATCCCTACAGTGTGGAAACAGGCCCTTCGGCCCAATAAACCCACACCGACCCTTCGAAGAGTAATCCACCCAGACCCCATTTCCCTACAACTCTCCATTTACCCCTGACTAATGCACCTGGCCTGCACATCCCTGCACAATTTGAACACAGCCAATCCTCCGAAGAGCATCCCTGTATTTCCCAACGGCCAATCCACCCTGACTTGCACATCTCTGGAGTACGGGAGGAAACTCATTTTTGCAAACTCCATACAGACAATCGCTTGGAGTTGGAATTGAACTTGGGTTCCTGGCGCTGTGAGGCAGCAGTGCTAACCACTGAGCCACCGAGCCGTCCCAGTGTTGTGTATCTGTTTTTGTCTGTTATAGGTGTAATACTTCGGTCAGGGGAGTACAGGGCACAATTACAAAATTTGCAGAAAATATAAAATTCGGAAGCATTGTGAATTGTGAGGAGTGTTGTTTAAATCTTCAAAAAGGTCACAGCCAGGTGGAATGGGCAAAGAAAGAAAATTTACAGCCCAGGAGCAGGCCCTTCGGCCCTTCAAGCCTGAGCCAATCAAAATGTAATGTCTAAACCTGTTGGTCAATTCCTAAGCACCTGTATCCCTCTGCTCCCCACCTACTCATGCATTTATCCAGACACATCTTAAATGACTCTACCGTGCCTGCCTCTACCACCTCTGCTGGCAACGCGTTCCAAATGCCCACCACCATCTGTGTGAAGTACTTGCCGCGTGTATCCCCCTTAAACCTTCCACCTCTCACCTTGAACCCGTGACCTCTCGTTATTGATTCCTTCACTCTGGGAAAAAGCTTATCTCTATCCACCCTGTCTATACCCTTCCTGATTTTGTAAACCTCAATCAGGTCCCCCCTCAATCTCCTTTTTTTTAAATGAAAATAAACCTAACCTACTCAACCTCTCTTCATAGCTAGCACCTTCCATACCAGGGCAACATTCTCGTAAACCTTCTCTGCACCCTCTCCAAAGTGTCCACATCCTTTTGATAATGTTGCGGCCAGAACTGTACACAGTATTCTAAATGCGGCTGAACCAATGTCTTGTACAATTTTAACATGACTTGCCAGCTCTTATACTCAATATACCATATTGCCTTCTTGACCACTCTATCCACCTGTGCAGCAACCTTCAGGGTACAATGGACCTGCACTCCCAGATCTCTCTGCCCATCAACTTTTCCCAAGGCTCTTCCATTCATTGTATAATTCGCTCTAGAATTAGTCTTGCCTCAATGCATCACCTCACATTTGTCTGGATTGAAAACCATCTGCCACCTTTCCGCCCAACTCTCTAGTCTCCCTACATTCTCTGACAGTCCCTTATGCTTTCTGCTACTCCACCAATCTTTGGGTCATCTGCAAACAAGTGAGAGATCAAATGTAATGTAGAAACAGAAACGGGAAAATTCTGGAGAAGCTCAACAGGCCTGGCGGCATCTGTGGAGAGAAAGCAAAGTTAACATTTCAGGTCGAGAGACCCTTCCCCAGAACTGAGACGTTAACTCTGCTTTCTCTCCTCAGATGCCGCCTGACCTCCCTGAGTTTCTCCAGCAATTCCTGCTGTTTTCGATTTCCAGCATCTGCAGGTCTTCCGGTTTTTCAAGTTTCACGCTGAGACATTTGAGGTGATTAACTTTGGAAGGAAGGAGCAGGAGAGGGTTTAGAGGGGCAGATGCTGGCAAATGGGACTAGGACAGATTGGGATATCTGGTCAGCATGGATGAGTTGGACCGAAGGGCCTGTTTCCGTGCTGCATGGCCCTATGACAAGAGCTCGTGGCCTAATGGAGTCGTGGGAGATCAAACACGGCTGGACAAGCAGCAGGGGGCATCTGTGAAGAGAGGGAACAGTTTCTATTGGAGGTTCCTCCTGCCCTCAGATGGTACTGCCCATGGGGTGGCAGGTAGGCCCGGGCAGGTTGGTGTGGAGAGAGGTCATTGAATCAGGCTAGACCTGGATTGGAAAAGCCTGTGGAAACACAGTGACCAGGAGTAGGCCATTCGGCCCTTTGAGCCATTCGGTAGGACCATGGCTGATCCTCCATCTCACCACCATATTCCCCGCAGCCCTGGGTGTCTTCACCATCTGAGGACATATTGATGTCATCCTTGACTACACTCAACCTCCAGTTGTAGGGAATTCCACAGGCTCACTCCCTGTTTGACAGGATTAATGGTTCTCCCTCATCTCAGGAAGATCTACAATTCGGCCCATCGAGTCAAAAACATACACCTAGCCACTCTAACTCCATTCCCCAGCACTTGGCCCACAGCCCTGGTTAAATGCTCATCCAAGTACATCTACTGTGTGATGAGGGATTCATGGGAAATGCAGGGTTACAGGGGTAGGGTGGGATGCTCTTCGGAGGGTCGGTGTGGACTTCAAATGGGCCGAATGGCCTGCTTCCACACTGCAGGGATCCCATGATTTTGCCTCCCCCGACCCTCACAGGTAACGTGGTCCACACTTCCAACACCCTCTGGGTGAAAATAAATTTCCCCAAATGAAAACCAAAAGGACTGCAGACGCTTAAAATCAGGAACAGAAATCGCTGGAAAAGCTCAGCAGGCCTGGCACAGCATCTGTGGAGGGAAATCAGAGTCAACGGGTTTGGGTCTGGTTCTGAGTAAGAGTCACTGGACCCGAAACGCTGACTCTTGATTTCTCTCCACAGATGCTGCCAGACCTGCTGAGCTTTCCCAGCAACTTTGGTTTTCCTCGTTAATAATTTTCCTCACATCCCGTCTAAACCTCCTGCCCGATGCCTCAAATCCGACACCTCCCCCTCCCCGGTCATCGATCTCTCCATCAAGGGGAGGGGTTTCTTCCTACCTACGTCCCTCAGGACCTTCTACATCTCAATCCTGTTCCCCTCCCAAACGTGTTGGGAGGAGAGCGGCCTCAGAGCACGACCAGCCGATGTCGCCTGGCGAAACGGCATCTTTTGACAGTGGCTGAGATTGTGAGGGGGTGGCCATCGTTCCATCTGCATGTTCAGCATCATAATGAGATGACTCAACAGTGCTGCTAAATCGAGTGAGTGTGGGGGCGGCAACTTGTGTTTGAGTGAAAGACCATGGACGTCACTGGGGGAGAAATGAATCAATCGCAGGTTTCAACGACAAATCCATCCATCGGGAGGAAGGAAGCCACTATCCTAAATCCGGTCAGCTTTACGTGTGACTCCAGACCCACATCAACAGGGTCAGCTCTTAACTGCCCTCTGGGGCCAGACAGAGGCAATCACACTAGTCAAAAAAAGGGCCCATCTCTCTCCAGATTTCAATTACATCCTGATTACCCTTTCTCCATAGAGTCCTACAGCACAGGAAACAGACCCTTCGGCCCATCCAGTCCGTGCTGACCATAATCCCAAACTAAACTAGTCCCACCTGCCTGCTCCTGGCCCATATCCCTCCAAACCTTTCCTATCCATGTCCTTATCCAAACATCTTTTCTACGCTGTAACTATCCCCATGAACTGGAAGTTCTTTCCAACCTCTGTATAAAAAAATTTGCCCCTCATGTCTTTTTTAAATCTCACCCCTCTCACCTTACTAATGTACCCCGTTGTCTTGAAATCCCCTACCCTAAGGAAAAGACAACTACCATCCGCCTTATCTACACCCCTCATGATTCTATAAGCCTCTACAAGGTTACCTCTCAACCTCCTACGCTCCAGTGAAAAAAAAAAGTCCCAGTCTTTCTCTATAACTCTAACCCACCACCCCACCCCCCCATTCCCAGTACGTTCTGGTAAATCTCTTCCGAACCCTCTGCAGTTTAATAATATCAACGGGGTGACCAGAACTCCAGATGGTACTCCTGAAGGGGCCTCACTAATGTCCTGTACAACAGCAGCATGATGTCCCAACCCCTATAGTCAAAGGTCTGAGCAATGAAGGAGAGTGTGCCAAATGCCTTCTTTAATCTACATGTCTGTTGCCCCCAGTATCATTATGGTCAGCTCCAACTCTATCAAAGTCCAGGCCCACGACATTAAGGAGAACAGACAGTAACTGTGGCCACATGCCAAGCAGCCATGATCCTACCAAAGGGGGCCAAATGACCTCCTTCCGCCCCCATGTTGGGTAGATGAAGAGAAACTACAGGGTAACAAATCTGTAGATGCCGTTAACACAGAGGGCTCTGAGGACTGGGCTGACGGCAGAGATTAGAAGTGATTTCTCCTCCAAGGGGGTAGCCAGTCTCTGGAATCCTTCACTGCCGAGGCCTGGCGACGATACGTCGTTAGCGTCTATTCGGCGTTGAGGTAGATTTTTAATCAGTAAGGGAGTCAAGGGAAAAGTGAGGATGATCAGATCTCACTGAATGGTGCAGCAGATACAATGGGCCGAATGGCCTACTGCTATGTCTTATGCTGCTCAAGGAGTTCAGGGTGAGAGAACAATTGAGAACTGAACTTTCAGCAAAATGAAGTCAGGCAGAAGGTGATATCAAGTTTGAAACTGTCTTACACACATACACGCAGAGACACACATGTGCACACACACACTCACACAGACGGATGCACAGAGACACAGGGAAACAAGTGCGCACACACACATATGCACACACACACACTGACGCACACAGACATGCACACAGGATCAATGTGAAAAGGGAGAGGGAGTGATTTCCTCTCATTGCTGAGCTGAAGGTATCAATGATGTGGGGCTTAAAGCAAAATTGCGCACATGCTGGATATCTGAAACAAACACCGAGAATGCTGGAGAAACTCAGCAGGTTTGACAGCCTCAGCACAGAGAGAGAGAGAGGAACAGGGTTAGTGTTTCGGGTCTGGTCTGGCTCCTCTCTGGAACTGACTGTAGTTGTTCCCTCACACATCACCATGTTTAACCAGCTGGCAGATACCCGGCTTCTCCCTCCATTTTTCACTCGTGACCTCCCCCACTCGCTCCCCCCACCATTGCCTCGCACTCACACCCCCCCCCCCCCTGAACTTATTGCTACAATAAAGTGACTAAAAAGTAGCAAAATGTCTCTTCATATTTAAACTGTAGATGATATTCACCAGCTCTACTGCGGATAAAATGTACTTCGCATCCTAAACTCTGCTGGTACATTTTGCATGCAGGAGTGCGATGGTTTGCCTCATTGAGCACATTTTTCTATTGTTTCACTGTTATGTCTCATGTTATTCTGAAGGATGTGTATATAAGCAGGTGTGGATCAGCTGCTGCCGGAAGGACAGATTCCACGATGCATTAAAGGAACTTGTAACAGGAAAGCTAAAAGTTCAATGCCTTCATTTTCTTACTGTGAAGTGTATCAGTACAAATGAAAATAAAAGTCGCACATGTATCAAATCATCTTTTGTGTGCTTGGGGGTGAATTAATGTACTGGATTAACGAGAAAACAACTACTGGATATAATATTGAGGATGGCGCTGGCGAGGTGGAGAGCAGTCCAAGTTCCTGCTCAGAATCATTACCACACGGTAGGTTGCAAAAACAAAAAAAAACTGTTTTTCTCCTATATTTTTTATTGTGGTAACTAGGATAAGCTTGGGGTGCCCAGTCACCACGGTAACTGCCAGAAAAATTGTGCTGAAGTTTGAAGGGGTCAGGCAACAGGGTCAACAACTCTGGCCTTTTTCCGCGATAGCTTTGCCACCTTATATTCACGAGTGGCAATGGCAGGCCGAGCCGGGGCTAGCCCTGGGAGGTAAGGCCGCCAGAGCTCTGACAAAAATTGTCTGAGTCAGTTCACGGCCGGGGCTCACCAGGTGGCCTGTGAAATCGATTTTGACCCCTCTGACCCTGTCTAGCAGAGGCATGGCAGCCAACACAGCCGGGGATTTAGCTGGGCAAGACGGATTTACATTAAGTGTTTTGGGCAGCCTTGAAGGTTTTGAAGACAGAAAGGCAAAGGTAGGTTCACGTGATCTTGGAGAAGGTGCAGCGCGGTCAAGTCCCAGCTACGAATTTACACTGACATTTCCTGAAAAACAATGCTCCTCTTATCATAAAGCCAAAGAGAAAACTGTTACAATTGGTCCACAATCTATGTTTCTCTCCCCCTCCCCCATTCCCCCCCCCCCCAAGCCGGTGCTCACGTTGGCAGGGCCGGTCACCTTCCTGCGGTCCGGGATCTCGGCCTTGTTGGGGTTGCTGGCGTTGCTGACCATGGGGCTGGACGGAGGGACACCAGCCCGGCCGCTGGACGCTCCTTTCCGGGACGGAGTGCGCTCCTCCTTCAGCTCACCGTCCACCACCGCCGCCGCTGCGGCCGCACTCGTCTGACTCCGCTTGGTGTGAGAGGGGAGGGCGGCCGGTCCACCTGGGGGTGGGGGGGAAACCAACCGCCATGTTCCTGTTAGCCATTACCACTGGAACCCCAATGTCCCAGCCAGATACCACCCCCCTTCACGCC
This sequence comes from Chiloscyllium plagiosum, assembly GCF_004010195.1. NCBI lineage: Eukaryota > Metazoa > Chordata > Chondrichthyes > Orectolobiformes > Hemiscylliidae > Chiloscyllium > Chiloscyllium plagiosum. The sequence continues at coordinate 6,412,412 of NC_057750.1, read as the reverse complement.
TACACCCCTACACCAGCCCCCAACGCTGGGTAGCAGGGACCCCCCCCACTTCCCGAAACCAGCCCCCAGGGCTGTGTAACTTGAACCCCCACCAATAAAGCCCCCTAGCCTGGGTTCAGCAAGAGACTGGGGGGGTGTGGGGATAAGTCTTAGCATCGACCAGGTCTTGGCTCAGGAGGGAGTTTATTTTTTTCACTCATGGGACGTGGGTGTCACTGGCTAGGCCCAGAGTTTATTGCCCGTCCCTAGTTGCCCCCCTTGAGAAGGTGGGAGTGAGCTGCCTTCTTGAGCCGCTGCAGTCCGTGTGCTGTGGGTTGACCCACAATGCCCTGAGGGAGGGAATTCCCGGATTCTGACCCAGCGACACTGAAGGAACGGCGATATATTTCCAAGTCAGGATGGTGAGGGGAGGGGAACTTGCAGGGGGTGGTGTTCCCATGTATCTGCTGCCCCTTGTCCTTCTGGATGGTAGTGGCTGTGGGTTTGGAAGGTGCTGCCTGAGGATCTTTGGTGAGTTGCTGCAGTGCATCTTGTAGATGGTACACACTGCTGCTACTGAGGGTGGAGGGAGGGGGATGTTTGTGGATGTGGTGCCAATCAAGCGGGGGCTGCTTTGTCCTGGATGGTGTCGAGCGTCTTGAGTATTGTTGGAGCAGGCCCCATCCAGGGCAAGTGGGGAGTATTCCATCACACTCCTGACTCATACAAATCACACACAGGAACTTGAATATATCAAGAAAGATGCAGATGACACCTCGCAGTGCGGTACTGGGGGCGTGCCACACAGTCAGCAGATCAAGACACAGATGTCAAACCCCAGAGCCAGTGGCTCCATGCCCCTCTCCCTTGCCCCTGGAGTGAGCGAGTCATCCCTGGGCCAACCAATTCATTCTTCGACAATAAACACGGACGGTCTGCTCATTGACACCTTCTCACGAGGAACTTACTGTGCGCCAATTGGCCACTTGGGCAGAGAAGAGGGAACGATGAGAGAGCAGCGAACTCTCATTGGTCGGAAAAGGGCGTCGAGGCCCCCTTGAGAGGCGCTATAAAAGTGCAGCTCTTTCCCCTCACCTCTCGAACAGTGATCCTCCTGCACTGCCTCCACCTGAGATCCCATTCCGTTTCCCATGGCAACGGGTCAAATAGCCTACCACCCTTCACCCCAATCGGGTCCACTGCCCTCCCAGTGAGAGGTGGGAAGGGCCCTTGGGATCTCCCTGGGCGTAAGAACTAGGAGCAGGAGTAGGCCACCCGGCCCCTAGTGCCTGTTCGCCCATTCAATAAGATCATAGCTGATCTTTATCAGGGACTAGCTCCACTTACTCGACCTCTCACCACAACCCTTCATCCCTTTACTGTTCAAAGAATTATGTATATTAAAGGCACTATCTGAATGAAAATGAATGAAGTGTTTTGTATTAAGGGAAATGGGGCCTTCCACACCTCACCTTGGCTTTCCCTCCATCCATCGCTAGACAGGTGTACTGCGAGCAATCGAGTGGTACCCACTGAAACTGGGTCGTACCTACCAAAACCAGGCCGTACCTACCAAAACCAGGCCATACCCACTGAAACCGCATGGTACTCACTGAAGTCACTGTGGCGGCGCTGCCGGTGGTAGGTGGATGAGCTGCGTTGGCTCCTGCTGTGCGTCGAGCTCTGGCTCACGGTGCTGGTGTTTAGTTCGTTGCTCGGCCGCACCTTGGCCAGCGAGAGGCTGCTGCCCGAATGTGAGTCGGTGCTGTCCATCTGGAATAGGTGGGGCGGGGGGGGGAGAAAGATGGCAGAACGACAATGGAGACCTGGCTTGAGGCGCCTGTTGGTGGGCGGCCATTTTGGATCCTTCTCCCACAACAACCAGTCTGGGTGTGGGGGAAGGAATTCACCTCAAAACTTCTCCCTGCCTGGGCTGCTTCCAGCCATCGGGTCTGAATACAATCCCCAGAGTGTCGCCATTAACTCAGAAGAGGAATGGGGCCTCATGGTTGCTTAGGGAACCGAACCGGAAAGGCCAGAGGTCAAAGTGCGCCCCGTGGTTTCATCGATCAATCAGTATCAGAAAGATCTGGCCAAGTCGTGGCTTGCAAGAGGGAAGCTTCCGGATGATTGGGGAAATACCCAGCTGAGGGAGAGGGTCAATTGTTTTTTGGAACCCTGGTTCAGCTGACCTGTGACCCTGGACCCACAGAGTTCAGTTGCTGGGTAAATAACATTCAAGAAGAAGGGACATCTCGATGGATCTCCCAGGAATGACCCAGCCATTACATTCGGATGAGACCAAATGTAATCAGGTCACTTTCTTTAGATCAAACAATTCACTGATGGTACATGGGTGTCACTAGCTAGGGCAACATCTATTGCTCATTCCTGGTTAGTCTTGGAGTGGGGTGGGGGGGGAATGGACTTTAAGTATTTCTCACCTTTTCAGTCTTAGCAAAACTTTGTACTCGAAGGGCTTGATTAGATAAGATTAGATTAGATTCCCTTCAGTGTGGAAACAGGCCCTACGGCCCAACAAGTCCACACCGACCCTCTGAAGAGTAACCCACCCAGACCCACTTCCCTCTGACTTAATGCACCTAACACTACGGGCAATTTAGCATGGCCAATTCACCCTAACCTGCACATCTTTTGGACTGTGGGAGGAAACCGGAGCAAACCCACACAGACCCGGCGAGAATGTGCAAACTCCACACAGACAGTTGGCTGAGGCTGGGATCGAACCGGGGACCCTGGTGCTGTGAGGCAGCAATGCTAACCACTGAGCCACCGTGGCGTCTAGGCTGTGTACGTGACAATGTTGTAGCTTTTCAAGAGGTTATTTTGTCCTGGTGTTTTTTTCCCCCGAAGTGAGGTTTTAAGGCAGAGGCGCAGAGCTGTCTGGGGTCTCGTGAACAGCTCGGGAGGCCTTGGGATTTTGGAAAACCACCTGAACGGGTGTGGTCAGCTCTCACAGACCAGGATTTCTGAGTGGCATCCGAAGTTGCTGGGATCCCAACAGGGTTGGGAGCTCTGGTGAACATCTCCGGGCTGCTACTCTCCCTGGATTTTCTCTCGCCATCCTTTTCCCTCCTGCCCTGGAGAACTGTACGTGTCTGAATGTGCCTTCTTGCCCAGGGATGTTGTTTACGGGGTGTTACCGTATAGGGACAGTGACTGTATCTATTAAGTTTTCAATAACGTTATTCCAAATGAAACTTGAAAGGGTTCAGAAAAGATTTACAAGGAGGTTGCCAGGGTTGGAGGGTTTGAGCTACAGGGAGAGGCTGGACAGGCTGGGGCTGTGGTGCATGTATGGAATGAGCTGCCAGAGGAAGTGGTGGAGGCTGGTACAATTACAGCATTTAAAAGGCATCTGGATGGGTATATGAATAGGAAGGGTTTGGAGGGATATGGGCCGGGTGCTGGCAGGTGGGACTAGATTGGGTTGGGATGTCTGGTCGGCATGGACGGGTTGGACCGAAGGGTCTGTTTCTGTGCTGTACATCTCTATGACTCTATAAATTCCTCTGCCCTTGGCTGTATTTTTGACACAGTTGTTAAATAAATTGTGTTTAGCCCAAGAGTTTCACCAGTCGCATCGCCTCAGGGACACAGAACTTCACTTTTGCTTTTAAACTAAAGCTAGGGTCTGGGGCTGCCTTCTTAAAATATATTGGGGGGCGGGGAAGGAGGGTCTGGCCTAGTCCATGACCCCAAGATGAAACGCTGACCGTTGATGCCCACCTCATTCTTCGCGCCCTCTCGATTTACGGTTACCGCGCTCGCATCCTGGCCCCCAAACCAACGCTCATCAAAGCGGGAATGAAACCCCCGCCAGAGCACGGGAATATCACTAACAGCCCCACCCTCCCCCGCCACGGCGTGGTTACATTCCCCCGTCCCACACCCAGCCCCAGAACGTCTAGTCCTTACCTCGCTTTTGTTCCTGCCCAACAGAAGGTAGGTGCCAGTGACTTCGTTGTACATGTGCCTGCTCAGGGCTTCTTTAATCTCCTCCCTCGTGTATCCCATTCCGATCATCACTTCTACAGGGAGCAAATGGGACAGTCAGAGAGTCGGTGAGTGCCCGAGACGCCGTGGGACCCCTCCAGTACCCAACCCTGCCTCAGCACGTCCCAGGAGCTTTCATCAATGACCTCGCACCCCGCTCCACTCTCCTGTCGCTAATCCACGTGCCCCTACCTTCGCCAACCAACCAAAACACAACCCGCCTCTGGTTCTAGGCCGCAGGCCTGTCTCCGATTGCTGGTATTATCTGTAAGTTATTCAGCAGGATCTGTGAGGAGACACTCCCTCAGGCATTGATCCCAAACTTTCACGTCGAATCTACAGGGCAGATCTCAGGCCATTCGGGCCATCCCTGGGCGAGCTCCATGCCCGCTTCCTCCTCGCCCTATTCTGTTCCTGTTTCCTCTCACGTCTGTGTCCAGCTGCATCCTTCAATGTGTCCAATCGACTGACCTCAGTGGAGCTCTTGTGGTGCAGTGGGTAGTGTTCCCGCCTCTGGAGATGGAGGTTTCAGGCTTGAGTCCCACGTCAGGACTCAATGGACGCCGCAACACGGCTTGTCAAAATTATACTCAGTGCCCCGACCGGTGAACGTAAGCATGAAGTACACCTTTTTTTGCCTCATCCACTGGTATTGCCACTTTCAGGGAACCGTGGACTTGCACCCCAAGGTCCCTCCTCCTAGATCTCTCTGCTCCTCCAATTATGGCCTCTTGACCAACCGCCAATCCCAATGGGCCCACCACTGGAGGTGGTCCCTTCAGCTGCCTGAGCCCCAAGCTCTGGAATTCCTTCCCCTAAACTACGGCCACTTCCATCTAGAAGGACAAGGGGCAGCAGATACATGGGGAACATCACCCCCTGCACGTTCCCCTCCACTCCCCACCCTGATTTGGAAACGTGTCGCTGTTCTTTCAGTGTTGCTGGGTCAAGATCCTGGAATTCCCTCCCTCAGGGCGTAGTCGGGGTGGGAGGCTGACAGTGTGTATCACCGCCATCTTCTCAAAGGGCAATTAGGGACAGGCAACAAATCTGGCCAGCCAAGTCCAAATCCCCAGGAATAGTAAACAGGAACCACGGCGTGAAGGATGGGTTTGCCCATCGTTTATTGCTACCTCAAGTACCCATTGGCACCCTCGTGCCCACCTGAGGGAATCCTCTCCAGACAGGATTGGCGGTCTTTGCCACCAAGTCGGGGGTAAGCACAGAATCGAAGAGTTTAACCACAGGAGTGGGTGAGATGGCCAACAATGCACGAGGGTCTCGTCCTCACCTATGCGTTTGTTGTCGCCCAGGTCCTGCTCTGGCTCCACGTACGGTCGGAGTTCCTCACCATCACACCCGACGTTTATCCACTTGTCCTTCATGATTTGCTGTGGAGAGAGACGGCAAGTCAACATTGACCTCATCGACGTTGACCCAGCATACAACAGCTGAGCCACGGTCAACCCACTTGGGAGGCTGGTGGGGTTGGCATGATTGGCTCAGTGGTTAGCGCTGCTACCTCACGGGCACCAGGGACCCGGGTTCAGTTCCAGCCTCAGGCGACTCTCTGTGTGGAGTTTACACATTCTCCCCGTGCCTGCGTGGCCAGATTTGTTGCCTGTCCCTAACTGCCCCTTGAGAAGATGGCGGTGATACTCCACTGTCAGCCTCCCACCCCGACAACGCCCTGAGGGAGGGAATTCCAGGATTCTGACCCAGCGACACTGAAGGAATGGTGATACATTTCCAAGTCAGGGTGGTGCGTGGAGGGGAACGTGCGGGAGGGGGGGGGGTTCCTCCGGGTGCTCTGGTTTCGTCCCACAATCCAAAGATGTGCAGGTTAGGGTGGATTGGCCATCGTATTCAGGGATGTTTGAGTTAGGGGTAAATGTAGAGTAATAGGGAAGGGAAATGGGGTTGAGTGAGATTTATACAGAGGGTGGTAGGTGCCTGGAATGTGTTGCTAGTAGAGGCAGGCACGGTAGATTCATTTAAGATGTGTCTGGACAGATGCATGAGTAGGTGGGGAGCAGAGGGATACAGATGCTTAGGAATTGGGTGACAGGTTTAGACAGTGGGTTTGGATCGGCTCAGGCTTGGAGGGCCGAAGGGCCTGTTTCCACATTGTAGGGATTCTACGATCTAACCTTCTGGCCGAAAATAAATTGCATTGGTGTAGCGCCTTTAACGCAGCAAACGCCAACAAGCCTCCCGAGTGGGTTGACCCCTCACAGACCCATAAAGAGACACTCTGTTGTTTGAGTTGCAATGGGTGATGTGAAGGAGGGTAGGCAGAGAGGGAACAGGGATGGAATTCAAGGTGAAGTGATCAAAACCCAGGACGGGGGGGGGGGGGGGCGTTGTCAGTATTGGCAGACACTCGGAGGGTTGTGGAGCCGGAGGGAGAAAAATGATGGAGAGACTGGACAGTAAGAGATTAGTCATCGCACCTAAAGTGTTGGGGGGATCACTGGGCACGGCCAGCATTCATTACCCGTCCCTAGTTGCCCCTTGAAACGAGGGACCTGCTCAGGCCATTTTAGAGGACAGCCCTATTGCTAGAGTCCCATACAGGCCACACTGGGTAAGGTTGGCAGATTTCCTTCCCTAATAGATGGGGTTTTACAACAGTTACCATCGTAACCAAGACGAGTTTTCAAATCCGGAGTTGTTTTCAGAATTTAAATTCCATCAGCAGCTCTGGGTGGGTTGTGAATCCAGGAATATTCTGGATCATTAGCCCAGTGACACTGCTTCCCTGATATAATAGCCCATCCACCCCCTGACGCTCAGTAGCAGCAGTATGTACCATCTGTAAGACACGCTGCAGAAACTCACCAAAGATCCTCAGACAGCGCCTTCCAAACCCACGGCCACTTCCATCTAGAAGGACAAGGGGCAGCAGATACATGGGAACACCACCCCCCTGCAAGTTCCCCTCCACTCCCGACCCTGACTTGGAAATACGTCGCCGTTCCTTCAGTGTCACTGGGTCAGAATCCGGGAATTCCCTCCCTCAGGGCATTGTGGGTCAACCCACAGCACACGGACTGCAGCGGTTCAAAGCGGCAGCTCACCCCCACCTTCTCAAGGGGGCAACTAGGGACGGGGAATAAATGCTGGGCCCAGCCTGTGATTCCCACATCCCACAAGTGAATGGGAGAAACAGTGCACAGAGTTCTTCAAGGATGAAAGCGAGCTTACCTCCAGGGTTCCTCGCTTGGCTGGGTTGAGGACAAGGAAGCGTTTCAGGATGTTTTCACAGTCCGTGGACATGTAGAAGGGCACTCGATATTTCCCCCTCAACACTCGCTCCCTCAGCTCCTGCAGAGACAACCACATTTGTCACAAACCTTTAAGGAAGGAGCCATCGCCAGGGCGACGGACAGGTACATGACAGAACACAGTACGACTGGAGGCCTCTCGCCAATGGGAACGACCTGGGACTGAAGAGTTTGCAAGGAGCATTTTGTTTTTTAGGGAGATGGGAGGTGGAGGGGATTCTGGGAAAGGGGGGGAAGTGGAGGGATTTTGGGGAAGGGGAAGGGGCTTCAGGAAGAGGGTTGAGGGAGAGGGGGAGGT
>NC_057750.1:6388624-6402709 GCF_004010195.1 Chiloscyllium plagiosum | reverse complement strand
AGGTGCCGGTGTTGGACTAAGGTGGGCAAAGTTAAAAATCTGACAACACTAGGTTATAGTCCAACAGGTTTATTTGGAAGCACTAGCTTCCGGAGCACTGCTCCTTCATCAGGTAGCTGATAAATCTGTTGAACTATAACCTAGTGTTGTCTGATTTTTAACTTTGTTTCTGTGTTGCCAGCCCTGAGTAACATTGTTAAATCTTGCCAAATGCTGTTGAGTCTCAATTCAAAAAGATAATCACAGAGTGAGTTGCGATGAAAATCATGGGTCCCAGGCGCATAATGGAAGCAGCAGCTCCAGGCAAAGCAGACAGCAGAGACCGACACACTGAACACATGGCAAGTATCTCTGCTTAGTTATCATTCCCAGTGGATCCCTCACCAAATAAGAAAATGTCTCAGCATCCCATCCAGCTTTATCCTTTATGAGGTAAAGGAACGAGAGGCGGAGAAAACTTTGAGCAAGAGCCTGCTTGCTTGCTTTCTGTAACTGAACCTAGAACATAGCATTAGAGCTGGCAGCATCTGTGAAGAGAAACGTTTTGGGTCGACTGAGCCTCAGAACCCACAGATGCTACCATACCAGCAGAGTCTCTCCAACAATTTCTGTTTTTGTTTCTGATTTACAGCAGCCGCAGTTCTTTTGGCTTTTAACATATCATTAGGACTTGACAGAAATGTGGATGTAACAGCCCACAAGCTGCATCTTCTAACAGCCACACTGTAGGTATTTAGAACAATGAAAGGATCTTACACACATTACTGAAGCTAAGCTCCCAGCATCATAAGCCTTCACAAGCCATCAGCATTGAATAGTTCTTTGCGGAGATTAAACAAATGACTTATTTGTCTGACAGATGTTGTGCTTTGAAAAATATTTGCATGCTTCAGCAAAGCACTCAGATTTTATTGGCCAACCAGTCACCCAGCTTTTCTGCTCCTTCCCTCTTTGTCAGCTGGAACTCAGTCAGTCACATTTGCTTGTAAAGTCAGGCTCATTTGGGAATTAAAACACAACAGCGAATGCTGGAGATTGGAAACAAAACAGAAATTTCTGCAGAGACTCTGCTGATATGGTAGCATCTGTGAGAAGAAAGGACAGGAGTGGGAATTTGTGCTTGGAGTCCGAGGAGATAGGAGAGGTGCTAAATGAATATTTTTCATTAGTATTTACACTGGAAAGAGACAATGTTGTTGAGGAGAACACTGAGGTACAGGCTATTAGATGAGATGGGACTGAGGTTCGTAAGGAGGAGGTGTTAGCAATTCTGGAAAGTGTGAAAATAGATAAGTCCCCTGGGCCGGATGTGATTTATCCTCAGATTCTCTGGGAAGCCAGGAAGGAGATTGCAGAACATTTGGCTTTGATCTTTATGTCGTCATTGTCGACAGAAATTGTGCCAGAAGACTGGAAGATAGCAAATGTTGTCCCCTTGTTCAAGAAGGGGAGTAGAGACAACTTTGGTAATTATAGAGCAGTGAGCCTTACTTCAGTTGTGGGTAAAGTGCTGGAAAGAATTATAAGATATAGGATTTATTATTAACTAGAAAGGAACAATTTGATTAGGGATAGTCAACACAGTTTTGTGAAGGGCAGGTCGTGCCTCGCAAAGCTTATTGAGATGGTTGAGAAGATGAATGAGGGTATAGTGGTTGATGTGGTGTACATGGATTTCAGTAAAGCGTTTGATAAGGTTCCCCATGGTAAGCTGTTGCAGTAAATATGGAGGTATGGGATTGAGGGTGATTTAGTGGTATGAATCAGAAATTGGTTAGCTGAAAGAAGACAGAGAGTGGTGGTGGCAAATGTTCATCCTGGTGTTCAGTTATTAGTGGTATACCATAAGGATCTGTTTAGGGGCCACTGCTGTTTGTCATTTTTATACATGACCTGGATGATGGCGTAGAAGGATGGGTTAGTAAATTTACAAATGACTCTAAGGTCGGTCGAGCTGTGGACAGTGCTGAAGGATATTGCTGCTTACAGAGGGACATAGATAAGCTGCAGAGTTGGGCTGAAAGGTGGCAAATGGAGTTTAATGCAGAAAAGTGTGAGGTGATTCATTTTGGAAGAAGTAACAGTAATACAGAGTACTGGGGTAATGGTAAGGTTCTTGCAGTGTGGATGAGCAGAAAGATCTCCGTGTCCATGTACATAGATCCCTGAAAGTTGCCACCCAGGTTAATAGGATTGTTAAGAAGGCATATGAACCATGGGGTTATGTTGCAGCTGTAGGAAACTATGGTGTGGCCGCACTTGGAGTATTGCGTACAGTTCTGGTTACCACATTATAGGAAGGATGTGTAAGTTTTGGAAAAGATGCAGAGGAGATTTATGAGGATATTGTCTGGTATGGAAGGAAGGTCTTCTGAGGAAAGACTGAGTGACCTGAGGCTGTTTTCGTTAGAAGGAAGAGGTTGAGAGGTGACTTAATAGAGATGTGAAAGATGATCAGAGGATTAGATAGTGTTAGCAGAGAGAGACGTTTTCCTCGGATAGTGATGGCTAGCATGAGAGGACATAGCTTTAAATTGAGCGGTGATAGATATAGGACAGATGTCAGAGGGGTAGTTTCTTTACTCAGAGAGTAGTAATGGCGTGAAACTCCCTGCCTGCAACTGTAGTAGACTCACCGACTTTAATGTCTTTTTAAATGGCCATTGGATAAACATATGGATGATAATGCAACAATGCAGGTTAGTTCAGCTTCAGGCTGGTTTCACAGGTCAGCACAACATTGAGGGTCAGAGAGCCTGGACTGTGCTGTAATGTTCTGTGTTCTTTGAAAGCAAGATAATATTTCGAGTCTGGCGATTCTTCATCAGAACTGTTAACAGCTCAGGAAAGGTGGTAATATATTGAAGTGACGTTTGTGGGAAGGGGTTGGTCTTGCACAAGGTGACTTACTTGCCGATTTACTTCCTCCAACCTCAGTATCCAAGGCCTCAGGCACACCTTCCAGGTGAAGCAGCAGCTTACCTGCACTTCTCTCAACTCATTTATTTCATTCACTGCTCAGAATGTGGTCTCCTGTATATCGGGGGAGATGAAACACAGATTTGATGACCGCTTTGCTGAACACCTACACTCTGTCTGTAAAACATGACCCAGAGTTTCCCACTGCCTCCACTTCAACACACCACTGTGTTCCTACACCAACATTTCTGTCCCAGATCTGTTGCAGTGTTCCTTAACGCAAGTTCAAAGAACAACACTTCATTTTCCACTTGGGGATTCTGTTTCTGCTCTGCTCATTCCTGAAGAAGGGCCTGTGCCCGAAACGTCGAATCTCCTGTTCCCTGGATGCTGCCTGACCTGCTGTGCTGTTCCAGCAATAAAGTTTCAACTTTGATCTCCAGCGTCTGCAGACCTCACTTTCTCCTGTAAAACAATCTGCCCTAGCTCTCCCGTGTAGATGGGATGGTGAAGGAAACATAACAACACCCCTCTTCCTCAGGAGGCTACGGAAATTCAGCGGGTCCACACAGACACTCACTCACTTTTGGTATGTTCTGAGGCCAAGACATGCTGTCAGCCCCCGGGGAAGGGAGAGACATTAAGGAGCACCCATCGCCCATTGAGACCATACATGAAACGCGGTGATGTTGGACTGGGGAATGGAGACCCACCTTTAGATCCCGGTGGACAATGTTCCTCTGGTGACAGTACTGTACAGCAGAGACAATCTGAAAGAAAGTTACACAGTGATCATTCCATATCCCGCTGAACAAACCCCTCGTCAACAAAAAGACCCCCACTCCAAAACTGGAAGCCCTCTTGTGTCCAATTCTTAGAGTTCCATTCCCCAGTTTGTCCACAAGTTGCTTCATCGGTGGGAGGGGAGTCTCAGTTGGTTGGACGACGGGTCGGTGATACCCGCCCCGGTTATCACCTAGCCAAAACCTCTTCCGTCCGGCAGAAGATTAAACACACAAACCAACAGGTTCAGGAAGAGCTGCTTTCCTGCTGCCTTACACTGCTGAATGGATCTCTCTAATCTAATGTGGACCTCTCTCCATGCTCCTTCTCTGCAGCAGTAATATTACATTCCTCGCTCTGTTCATCACTGTAGTGCACTTTTGTTTTTAAGATTAGATTTCCTTCAGTATGGAAGCAGGCCCTTCGGCCCAACAAGTCCACACCGACCCTCCAAAGAGTAACCCACCCAGACCCATTCCCCTACCCCATATTTACCCCTGACTAATGCACCTAACACTATGGGACAATTTAGCACGGCCAATCCACCCTAACCTTCACATCCCTGGACACTATGGGCAATCTAGCATGGCCAATCCACCCTAACCTGCACATCTTTGGACTGTGGGAGGAAACCGGAGCACCTGCAGGAAGCCCACACAGACACGGGGAGAATGTGCAAACTCCACACAGACAATCGCCTGAGGCGGGAATTGAACCTGGGTCCCTGGCGCTGTGAGGCAGCAGTGCTAACCACATTTCCTCACATTGACCTTCTGCAGAATTTCCACAAAACACTATAATTTTTTTTAAAAGTTTTAATGAAGGAGAATTTAAGTCTACTCAGCCCATTTCACAGCCCTGGGCTCGAAGGCCTGATGCCCCATTGGAGTCCCTGCCTGGGCCCATGTTGGAGAAAACACGATCTGGAGTCACGGACTGACTGACCAATGCTGCCGCAAGGAGTCCCAGGCCGTTGCCGACGAAAACAACCGTCGAAAGAGCCCCCAGGCCGTATCAGACCAACCTTGAAGCCTCCAGGAAATCCCGGGCCTTTGGAATCCTAGCCCCCCGGGCCCACCTCACCTTCAGCTGCCCCCCGAAGCCATCATTGTTGGTGACACCATGTAAATGGTTGACCAGATAGAGTTACCAATTCCGACTGGACACGTTCTGTCGCCCTGACCCCATTGCCACCTGGGAGATGTCATAACAAGCTCCCTCTTCCTCCCTGGCAGGCTCCTGCCCTCGCTAGGCCGGTATTGTTAACATCGAACCCAGGTCCCTGGTGCTGTGAGGCAGCAGTGCTCACCACTGAGCCATCGTGTTGCACGTTGCAGGGTACAATCCGCACCCAAAGTAAAACTTTTCACTGTATCTTGGTACATGTGACAATAATAAATCAAATCAACAGTGTGGCTTCAATTCCCGTACCACAAAGGTCGCCCACATCCTCAGCCTCTCCCCTCGCCTGATGCACGGTGACCCTCAGGTTAAACCCCCACTAGTCGTCTCTCTCTCTCTCTCTCTAATGAGACAGCAGCCCCATGGCCCCCTGGGATTATTTAGGACTTCATTTAATTCTGAGGTAGACAAATTGGGAAAATACCAGAGTGATTACTCACTGGAGCAGTAATCCAGGCCGGGGGTCATGGGTTCAGGTCCCACCACGGCGGTTTAGAATCTGGAATCCCCATAGTGTGGGAGCAGGCCATTTGACTCATCGAGTCCGCAACGGCCTGCTGAAGAGCATTCCCACCCAGACCCACCCCATGCCTGTAACCTGGCATTTCCCATGGCTAACCCACCAAACCTGCCCATCCCTGGACACTGTGGGCAATTTAGCACGGCCAATCCACCCCAACCTGCACATCTTTGGACTGTGGGAGGAAACCCACGCAGACACGGGGAGAACGTGCAAACTCGAGGGTGGAATTGAACCCGGGTCCCTGGCGCCATGAGGCAGCAGTGCTAACGACTGAGCCACCGAGTCACCACAAATCTGTATAACTTGAATTTAATTCAAAAATTTGGCACTGAAGTTGGTCAGTTGGTTGTATTACCGCACAGGCACGATGGGCTGAAGGGCGTTTTTATGTGCTGTAGATCTCAGTGACTCTTGACTACCCTCTGAAATGGTGGAGCAAGCCATCGATTTAGGGGGCAAAGACTGGCCCTGCCCCAGTGACACCCCCATCGCAGGAAGGAATAGCGACAATGAGTCGCGTTCTGTCCCAGGTTGCTAGGTTACGGGCCTAACCTCTACCGTCGGGACCGTCAGCCACGGGGTATTCAGGGCTAATATGTTCACAAATCTCGCAAGACAAACTACTTCACTTATTTTAATCCTCAATGAGAGTGTGAGAGACTGCGCAAGCTCGGGAAAATAAAAGAGAAAGGAAAAAGTGAGAGAGAGAGAGAGATAAAGGAGTTGAGTGATAGAGCGAAAGGGAAAGGAAGAGACAGAGAGAGAAAGAAAAAGGAAAGAAAGATGGAGAAGAGAGTGAAAGAAGATGAATATGAGAGAGAGAGATAGAAGATAAAGGAGAAGGAGAAAGAAAGAAGAGAATGAGAGAGAGAAAGGGGTAGGAGGAAAGGAAAAGGTGATGAATCAGTGGGAGAGCAGAAAAGAGCGAAAAAGACAAAACATGGGCTGAGGAGGCAAACAGAGAATTTGAGGAAGATATGAAGAGAGACAGAAGGGGATAGGAAGGTGGGGGGACAGAGTGGACAATGAGGGGTGAGCAGACGAGGGAGAGGACAAAGAGCACAAGGTAAGGAGGAGTTCTGGATGAAGTGGTAAAAATACAGAAAAACGAAAAGCAGATATCGAAATGGAGAAATAACGTGTCCAAAACAAAATAAAACAGAACAGGCTGCACCTGGCGGAACTTGGCTCTGGCTTCCTTCTCCTTCATCCGCCCATGTGACACGAGGTAGTCAAACACTTCACCTGAAGAGATTAAAACAGGAGGTTAATGTCCTGCTCATAGTCCAGGCTGGCTTTCCATCTCCCAGGCCCATCCGGTATATCGACTGAGAAATCCCATCCTGCACTCTGATAACTACCGCGAAATCCTGACCTGCACTCGGTTAACTACCGGGAAATCCCGGCCTGCCCTCGGTTAACTACCGGGAAATCCCGGCCTGCCCTCGGTTAACTACTGGGATATCCCGGCCTGCACTCGGTTAACTACCGGGAAATCCCAGCCTGCCCTCGGTTAACTACTGGGATATCCCGGCCTGCACTCGGTTAACTTCTGGGATATCCCGCCTGCACTCGGTTAACTACCGGGAAATCCCAGCCTGCACTCGGTTAACTACTGGGATATCCCGCCTGCACTCGGTTAACTACCGGGAAATCCCAGCCTGCACTCTGCTAACTACCGGAAAAATCCTGATCTCACTCGGTTATCCACCAGGAAATTCCATCCTGAATGAGTTTAACTACTTGAAAAGACCGGCCTCTACCCTGTTAACTACCACAAAATCCCAGTTTCAACTTTGTTAACTACTGGAAAATCCTGGCCTTCTTCGGTTAACTATGAGAAGACTCTGGCCTCCACTTGGTTAACTAGCTTGCACTCGGTTGACTACCGGAAAATCGCGTCTGCCACTTGGTTAACGAGGGGAAAGTCTGCATCTACCCACTTCACGTTCCACAAAATAGACTCCAAACAATTTTATTCAACCTCCCGGGAGTTGCAGTCAGCAGTGTCTCGATGAGAGTCAGTGACCACCCGGGAAGGAGCCCGTGGATTCTCAAGGGTCCTTTGTGATCACATGAGCTCTGAACTGGCAATGAGCCGTACTGATTGGCCAACTGCCTTCCCTGGCTTGAGCGAGATAACTTTGGGTGGGGAGGATGGCCAGGAAATCTGGGGATTGCCAGCAAGAGAAAGACACCACCTCCTGGCCCTCGGTCAATCAGGAAACGAAGATCATGACATTCTACCAGCGAGGTGTGGATCCAAAGGACACCATAAAGATGGACATGCCTGTCACTCAAAGGTGGAACCACGGTTGGAGACTGGAGGATCAGAATGCCACAGGAGATGGTCATTTGTCCCATCGGCTTTGTGCTAGCTCTCCGTCGAGTAACCAGTCAAACCCCTTGGAATGGAGTCAGTCCGTGTTGGCAAACCCAAGTACAGAGAAGCCACGAAAATTGGGAGAGATGTTGGGAGTCATGGTAATGTCAAGGGTTTGTAAATCTGGAGGCCCAGGAAAATACCCTGGCCACACGGATTCAAACCTGACCATTCAATGAGGATGACCATGACAACCATCATTGATTGCTGTGAAAACCCATCTGGTTCACTAATGTCCTTCAGAGGGAGGGAAAATCTGCTGTCCTTCCCTGGTGTGGCCTACACGTGACTCCAGACCCACAGCAATGCCCTCTGAAATGGCCAAGTTGCTAGCCTTTCCAGTGATGCTCACATTCCGTGGATAAATTAAGGGTGGGGAGAGAGGTGGAATGGGAATTGTGGGGCACTTGCATCTCTAATAATCACAGGGGGACCCCTAAAGGATGACCCATTCTGCCCCCCCACCTCCCCACCAATACTGTTGACTGGTACAAGCCCATGCGGTTCGAGCTGATGATTTGTGTTCGGGCTTCAAATGTGCCAAACTTACAAGGGGCGTGAGGCACCAGGCAGCCATATTAGTTGGCCACTTTAGGGCCACAACCACCATCCCAGCAACTGGGCCTTAAAACCCAACTCTGGCTTCGTCCAGAGGTCACTGAAGATGTCACCTAGCATGGTGAAGAAACGTATGCAAATGAACCTTCCAGCTCAGCGAGCAAACCTACATCCAGAATCTCAACGTAAGCTACAAATCTTCTCAAAACCCGTTTAAAACCCAACCTCCATTTCTGAGCCTGTTGTAAATTGGCCAATTAGCCATTGGCTGATGATCATGAATAGTCAACAGCTCCTCATGTGACCAAAAAGGGGAGTGGAATGCGGACTGGTCAGCTACGACAATTCGTGTATCCCAAGGAGAACTCAGCAAGGTGTGGGGAGGGATTGGGGGGGGGTTTAGAAAATGCGTTGAAATGCAGCCTGACTCGCACTGATATCAAGGGAGGTTGCTGATTGAGTGACTCAGTACTTCTAAATAGAGAGTTTCTTATTTGACTAATGAATGTTGAGAGCCGAATGCTTCAATCACGTTGTCAAATCGATGTGACAGGCCCCAGCCGATCCAACACGCGGATCCAGCCCACACGTCTTTTTTTTGGGCCTTGTTTCCATGGCAACAGATCCCAGGCTGCGGCCTAGGAGAGTCAGTCAGTCAGTGGGTAGAAGGCACGCAGCGATGAGGTGGGAGGAGAGGGAGGAGATTCACATGTGGTGTGCCAGACCCTGTTTACCCTCTTCCCCCCCATTCCACCATTTTCTTTTCTGGGCTCCCACCCACTTGGCCCCTCAACAAGATGGATCCCTGCGTCTCTTGTCATTTTTTCTCTCACTATCTCTCTCTCTCTCTGCAGGCTCCTACCCCTGTAGCCTCATCACGTCTCAATCAAGTACGAAGCCAAGGATGGGCTACGTAATATGTCCCATGGGCAGGAGGAAGGCACGGGGTTTGAGTGCCAGCTAGTTCTGCCACTAGAAAGGGGCTGAGGTTTAAAATATCAATGGCCTTCAAATGGACAACACGATGGCTCAGTGGATAGCACTGCTGCCTCACAGCGCCAGGGACCCGGGTTCAATTCCAGCCTCGGGCAACTGTCTGTGTGGGGTTTGCACATTCTCCCTTTGTCTGCGTGGGTTTCCTCCCACAGTCCAAAGATGTGCAGGGTAAGGTGGATTGACCATGCTAAATTACCCAGAGTTTTCAGGGATGTGTAGATTAGGTGCATTAGTCAGGGGTAAATGTAGAGTAGGGGAATGGATCTGGCTGGGTTGGGTGTGGATTTGTTGGGCCGAAGGGCCTGTTTCCACATTGTAGGGATTCTATGAATCATAGACTTCCTACAGTGTGGAAGCAGGCCATTCGGCCCATCAAATCCACAGCAACCCTCCAGAGAGCATCCCACCCAGACACACCCCCCCCATCCCTATAACCCCATATTTCCCATGGATGAACCAACCCTCACCTGCACATCCCTGGATACTGGGCAATTCAGCATGGCCAGTCCACCCTAGCCTGCATGTCTCTGGACTGTGGGAGGAAATCCACGCAGGTACGGGGAGAATGTCTGTGTGGAGTTGCACAGTCACCCGAGGCTGGAATCGAACCCGGGTCCCTGGTGCTGGGAGGCAGCAGTGCTGACCACTGAGACACCATGCCACCCTGATTGAGCCACTGTGCCATTTCCCGTGGCTAACCCATCCAGACTACACACCCCTGGACCCGAAACGTTAACTCTTGATTTCTCTCCACGGAATGCTGACAGACCTGCTTTTGCAGTGATTTCTATTTTTGTGGCCTTCTTCACTTTCCTGTCTACCTGCCACTCCACTTTCAAGGATTTATGAACCTGCACTCCAAGGTCCCTTTGCTCAGCAACATTCCCCCAAGGCCTTACCATAAAATGTCTGCCTAAGGCCTGATTCACACGCTCTAATAGCCCGCCTTGTGCCAGATATGACGCGTGTTGTTCCTCTTTAATCTGCCCCTCTTCTCAAGTGCAAGATCGAACACAGCTGACGGCTTACCTCCGCTTGCGTACTCCATGATCAAGTAGAGGGTTTTCTCTGTCTCTATCACCTCGAATAACTTCACTACCAAAAGAAAAGCAGTTTTTGAAAATACAAATCAATTATCAAGCAATGGACCGGATGGATTCACTCCCGTTCACAATCCCATTTTTTGCCCATTTTGCGGCCATTGGGCCCCTCGACTGGCAGGAAATAGGAAGTGTAACTATGGCAACGTCGTCAAATTAGTAGGCCCAAGGCACTGCTCCGGGGAAAGAGGTTGAAATCCCATCAGGGCCCATGACAGAACCGTTCATCAAAATAGGAATGAAGGGCCCTTGTGACACAGTCCCTACCTCTGGTTCAATTCCCACCTGTTCCAGAGGTAACATCTCTGAACAGGAGAAAGTGAAGACTTCAGATGCTGGAGATCAGAGTTGAAAAGTGCGGCGCTGGAAACGCACAGCAGGTCAGGCAGCGTCCAAGGAGCAGGAAAGTCAATGTTTCAGACATAAGCCCTTCCTAACTCCTGACGAGGGACTTTTGCCCGAAACGTCGACTCTCCTGCTCCTCAGACGCTGTCTGACCTGCGGTGCTTTTCCAGCACCACCATTTTTGACCAGCATCTCTGGATGATTGGAAAATATGTACAATTGGAACTAACGGCCGTCAAACTATCACCGATCGTTACAAAAACCCCGTGAGAAATGGGCTGTTCTTTCCCCAGTTTTGCCTCCTTGGAAACTACTGTCAGTGTTCTCAAAGGTAATTAGGAAAGACCAACAATTAGTGGTGGTGTGGTAGTAAATACATGAGCAATGCAGAGCCCCAGGGTTAATGTTTTTGGGGTTTGATTTCGGATCCTACGCTGGCGGATGGTGAAATTTGAAATCCATAAGGTCTGGAATGAGAAGCCTATTGTCAATTGTTGCTTTTTTATATTTGAAAATAAAATCTTTTTTCTTCAGGAAAGGAAATCAGCCGTCCTTACTTGCCCTGGCCTACACGTGACTCCAGACCCACAGCCAACGGGTCTCTGAAATGGCCGAGACCATGGGGAAATTAGGGATTGTGGGTAAAAATCCCAGCCTTTCCCACACGGAAATTAAAAAAAATAGGACTCTCCTCTCTTCTTCGTCCATGTTACCCATCCCTCTAACCACCCCACATGTTCTGTCTCCTTCCTGTATCCCCAGGATGTTAAAGAGGAACAGGAGGAGGCCATTCAGCCTCACCCACACCATTCAACCAGGTTCTAACCCTCCTCACCTCAACCCCAGCCCCAAACGTCTGCACGGGCCACTCACCAATATTCGGGTGGTTCAAACACTTCATTATCCGCACTTCCCTGAAAAGCTGAAAGAGAGAAACACAAAAAGAGATGATAATGTTCGCGATAACGAAAGAGAACAGAACAGCAGGAACTAGTCAAGTTGGCCAGAAGATGGTGCCAACTAAGACTCTCAACACACCACATGCCTCCGAGCTTTCTGGAATGTTCCGTTGCCATGGTGACGTCGGTTGCTTGATTCCTTTCCATCAGAATGAGGGGGTTGATGCCACCTCCTTACTGGGCCTCATCACTACAACAATAAGCTGATGGCTAGCCAAAGGAAATGCCTCAAGGTGCTTCATAGACACATAGAAAATAGGAGCAGGAGTAGGCCATTCGGCCCTTCAGTCCTGCTGCACCATTCAATATGATGGCAGCTGCTCATCCCCTCCTTACCCTCTGATCCCTTTAGCTCCAAGAACTACATCCAATTCATGAAAACAGACATGTTCCCCCTTCCCTCTCTCTCATTCCCCCCCATTTCTCTCTCGCTCACTGTCTGTCATTGCCCACTCATTTCTCTCTTGCTGTCTCTCCCATTCCCATTTGTCTCTCCCTCTCCCATTCCCCCCATTTCTCTCTCCCTCTCTCTCTTCCATTCCCATTTCTCTCTCCCTCTCTCTCCCACTCCCCCCATTTCTCTCTTGCTCGCTATCTCTCTCTCTCTCATTCCTCTGCCCTCTATTTCTCTCTCGTTTTCTCTCTCTCTCTCTCTCTCTCTCTCTCTCTCATACAGCACACTGGTTCAGCCACTTTTGGCATATTGTGTGCACTTCCGATCTCCCTCCTACCAGGAGGATGTTGTGGAACTTGAAACTTGAAAAAATGTTGCAATTGTACCAGCCTCCACCACTTCCTCTGGCAGCTCATTCCATACACGTACCACCCTCTGTGTGAAAAAGTTGCCCCGTAGGTCTCTTTTATATCTTTCTCCTCTCACCCTAAACCTATGCCCTCTAGTTCTGGACTCCCCCACCCCAGGGAAAAGACTTGGCCAATTTACCCTATCCATGCCCCTCACGATCTTATAAACCTCTATAAGGTCCCCTCAGCCTCTGACACTCCAGGGAAAACAGCCCCAGCCTGTTCAGCCTCTCCCTGTAGCTCAAACCCTCCAACCCTGGCAACATCCTTGTAAATCTTTTCTGAACCCTTTCAGGTTTCACAACATCCTTCCGATAGGAGGGAGTCCGAATATTCCAAAAGTAGCCTAACAAAAGTGGGCGGGGATTCATCGGGGCGTTCAAAATGACGAGGGAGACGGAGCCAGTCGGAAGAGAATTGCAAGAGGGTCAGCGACCAGAGGGATGCGGCTTGAAGAGATTTGGCCAGCGGTGAGGAGTGTGGGGGCGGGATGTTAAATGCAGTGAGTTGTTGTTATCTGCCTGAAAGGAGGGCAGGATCAGATTCACTTCCGAAAGGGAATTGGAGAAACGTTTGAAAGGGAACAACCTTTTCCCGAGGGATGGGGGGAAAATGGGACTGACTAGAGCTAAAGAGCTAGCACAGACATGATGGACTGAATTACCTCCTTCTGCATTGTATAGTTTTATTTTTATTATGCATTCACAGGATGTGACCATCGCTGGCTAGCCCAGCATTCATTGCCCATCCCTAATTGCCCTGAGGGCAGTTAAGAGTCAGCCCTATTGGTGTGGGTCTGGAGTCACATGTAGGCCAGACCAGGTAAGGATGACAGTTTCCTTTCCTAAGGGGAAGTGGATGGGCTTTTCTGTCGATCGACAATGGATTCCTGGACATTAGATTCTTAATTCCAGATTTTTATCGAATTCAAATTCCACCACCTGCCGTGGCATGATTTAAACCCAGATCCCTGGAATATTACCTGGATCTCTGGATTAACATTCCAGTGATAATGCCACTAGGCCGTCACTTCCCCAAGGGTAGGGCGAGTAGTGCAAATGGGGTGGAGAGTTTTCGTCAAGTGGATGTTTACAGAGGCCGGAATGGCCTGGAGATGATGCAGGGAGGAGACTTCCACCCACAGACACAGGGAGGGATTGAAAGAAAATCTCTCGCCTCCACCACTGGGTCTGGGACAATCACCGAGCACCGGCCGGGATCAGCTCTGACCAGGATCAGCTCCGACTGGGATCCAGGACCCGATCTCTGACAGGGATCCAGGACCCGATCTCTGACCGGGATCAGCTTCGACTGGGATCCAGGACCCGATCTCTGACCGGGATCCAGGACCCGATCTCTGACCGGGATCAGCTCCGACTGGGATCCAGGACCCGATCTCTGACCGGGATCCAGGACCCGATCTCTGACCGGGATCAGCTCCGACTGGGATCCAGGACCCGATCTCTGACCGGGATCCAGGACCCGATCTCTGACCGGGATCAGCTCCGACTGGGATCCAGGATCTGATCTCTG